>NW_027532448.1:455146-482844 GCF_008692635.1 Crocuta crocuta | reverse complement strand
GCACTGGGTGTTATATGGAAACCAATTTGACAATAAACTATTTGTAAAAAAAAAAAAAAAAAGGGAAAATTACCCCCAAACCCCAAAAAAAAAAAAAAAAAAAAAAAAAAAAAAAAACAGTTGGTTAAAAAAATGGTTGTAGGATCTGCATAGACTTTTTTTCAATGAAGGCTTACAAATGGCCAACAGGCACATGAAAAGATGATCCAACATCATTAATTATCAGGAAAATGAACATCAAAACTACAGTGAGATATCACCTCACACTGGTTGGCTTGGTTATATCAAAAAGACAAGAAATAACAAGTTGGTGGGGATGTGGAGAAAAGGGAACTTTCATACACTGTTGGTAGGAATGAAAATTGGTGCAGCCACTATGAAAAATAGTATGGAGATCCCTTAAAATGTTAAGGATGGAATTACCGTGCTATCCAGCTAGTCTACTCCAGAATATTTACTCAAAGAAAATGAAAACATTAAAAAAAAAATGCATCCCAGTGTTCATAGTATTGTTTACAGTCGCTAAAATATGGAAACAACCTAAATGTCTATCGATGGATGAATGGATAAAGAAGATGTGGCATATATACACATGGATAGATATATATACTGGAATTCTACTAAGCCATAAAATCGATTGAAGTTTTTTCATTTGTGACAACATGGATGGACCCTGAGGGTATTATGTTAAATGAAGTAAGTCAGGAGAAAGACAGAAACCATATGATTTCACTCATGTGGAGTCTAAAACTACAAAAAATAAATAAAAAGAACAAACAACAGATTGATGGTTTAAAGGGAAAGGAAGGAGGTAGGGTGTGTGCAAAGTGGGGAGAAGGGGTCAAAAGTATGGTTGATGGGTGGTAACTAGATCTCTGGAGAGGGTCACTTTGTAATGAATACAGATGTCAGATTATAATGTACATATGAAGCTCACATAATATTATCAACTAAATCTCATTAAAAATTTTTTAAACTCTTTATGAATATCTAAAAAGAAAGGGCAGGGTGGGGGGGCAGGACACAGAGTTCTGAAGCTTTTCCCAAAGGAACTGACTTTATTTAGAAGAGTACAGAGAAGTTCAAGTCAAAGGATACTCTAGAAAATGATGAAAATTTTGGTGGTAAACAATTAAGAGGAGGTTGGCATCTGCATGAAGACAACAAGCTAAACTGAAGACCATTTAGTCTACCAGGGAGAACCAGGAAAAGAGACCACTAATGAGGGCCTTCCTGGAGTCAGGGTAAACTTCATACACTGGCCAAAGAAACCCCTGTAAAGGGGCCCAATTTTAGTCAAATTACACTGTAGAGAAATATATGCCATAAGGCATTGTGGAAAATAGAGCAATCATCAGGCAGTTGATAAAGTCTGATTTATACTAGCTTACTTCCAGTCAGGTACAGAAATGTTACTCCAATATTGCTCAATTAAATTTTTCCACTTTTTGTGGTAATTTTGTAATACATATTACATTCATATATATTAAAAACCCAATAATAAATTATTATGATTCTTTATAATTTTTTCTACTAAAGAAGCTGAGAGAAGAAAGGAGGGCAAATATACATTTATAAATTTTGTTATATTAACCTTTTTTTTTTTTTTTACCACTTTTGGGGGTCTTAATTTTTTCCCCAAGGATTCCTTTGTTCTGTTATTGCCAAACATATTAAAATTTTAATGGTATAGATCCAACTATATCATTATATACATATTATACAATTCCTTTCTAAATAAATTAATAGAAAAAATAAAATAGACATTTTCTTATGTAACCACAATGCTGTATACCTAACAAAACAGTAATTCCTTTGTATCATCCAACCTCTAGTCCTTAAACAGGTTTCCATGATTGCTAAGAAATGTTAGCTAAGAAATAATATAATTAGAATTCTGAAAAGGTGAATGGGTAAGGTGATTTTTCCTATTCATTGAGCAGAAAAGGCATAATTTTCTTCCACTTGTGACCATTGCCCTTTTTATCCTATTTTCAGCACATGTTTTTTTTAAAAAAGATGCCTTTCACAGCTGTATTTTAGTTCTTTTATTGAAATATCACCAGAAGAAGGGAAATGGATTTTTGATATTTCTGTTACTGTTTTGTTTCTGTATATTCTTAGCAGTTCTAGGGAAAGGTTTAGTAGCAGGGAATATGATGAACATTAGTTAGAAAGAATTTCTAGACTTCTACCTAATTTTTAGTATTTCAGGTTGCCAGGAACTAAGTGTAATTGGTAAAGAAGAGATTCCACTACAACTGTGAGCCAATTATAATTTTGAAATGTTCTAAGACATTTTTCAGATAACATCCATTATTTTAAAAATTTATTTACTTAGAGTTACTTCATGTACAATGAAGTATTGGTATGAGGAGTAAAACCTAGTGATTCATCACTTACAATATAACACCCAGGACTTATCCCAATGAGCGCCCTCCTTAATGGCCATCACCCATTTAGCACATCCCCCCTCCCACCTCCCCTTCAGCAACACTCAGTTTGTTCTCTATATGTAAGAGTCTCTTAGGTTTGCCTCCCTCTCTGTTTTTATCTTATTTTTCCTTCTCTTTGTCTGTGTTCATCTGTTTTTCTTAAATTTCCATATATGAGTGAAATCCTATGATATTCGTCTTTCTCTGAATGATTTCACTTAGCACTTCTTCACAGAGCTAGAACAAACAATCCTAAAATGTGTATGGAACCAGAAAAAAAACCAAATAGCCAAAGTAATGTTGAAAGAGAAAACCAAAGCTGGAGGCATCACAATTCCATACTTCAAACTATATTACAAAACTGTAATCATCAAGACAGTATGGTACTGGCACAAAACCACACAGATAGATAAATGGAACAGACTAGAGAACCGAAATGGACTCACAAATGTATGGCCAGCTAATATTTGACAAAGCAGGAAGAGTATCCAATGGAAAAAAGACAGTCTTTTCAGCAAACGGTGCTGGGAAAATGACAGTGGCAGCAGAAGAATGAAACTGGACTACTTTCTTACACTATACAAAAAAATAAACTCAAAATGGATGAAAGACCTAGGCATGAGACAGGAAATCACCAAAACCCTAGAGGAGAAAACCCCCTTGCAAGCGCTGCTCAGGATCTGAGCAGAAGGATGGGAAGCTGGGACAGTGGGCACACATAATCCTGAAAACCTGCTTATTCCAACCCTCAGTAAGGAAAAATGGAAAAGTCATTGGTTCAAATATATCTAAATCAGCCCTAAAGCCCATTGTATTATGGAGTTAATTTTTTCTTAAAAGTCATTTCAGCTAAGAGATATTAGATCACTTATGTTAAGGATACAGTTTTAATAAGCACACTGAGAACTCATTTTTAAAAATCAAAAGAAGGGCGCCTGGGTGGCTTAGTCAGTTAAGCGTCCGACTTTCGCTTAGGTCATGATCTCACGGTTCGTGGGTTCGAGCCCCGCGTCGGGCTCTGTGCTGACTGCCAGCTCAGAGCCTGGAGCCTATTTCAGAGTCTGTATCTCCCTCTCTCTCTGACCCTCCCCTGCTCATGCTGTCTCTCTCTCTCTCTCCTAGAAATAAATAAAAATATTTAAAAAATAAATAAATAAAAATTAAAATTAAAAGAAAAAATTTATTATTTCTGGGGGAAAATATGGCCATGAATCCACTGATAAAACACATAAGACACATAATTTTGTTCTTTCAACCACTCATTTCTGTGTGCAAGGTGCTTCTTGTTGTTTAATGTTCCCAGTATGTCATCTGTATTCACTAAAGGAAATTTGATCCCACAGTAGACTTTGGTAGTCCTTTAATATTGGAACAATTGTTGGCCTTTGTCAAATAAGTCTCCCCTCAGCCACTTGAATTCCAGTTAGAACTAGGGATATTTTGTTTATCTGTTTGTTGGTGAGCTTTTTTATTTAAGAACTCTAATTTAGTAATGGTCTTTGCTGAAAGAGGGCTAATGATATCTCAGAGCAGGATTGTGTTAAATATTTCAGAACGCCTCTCTTTGGGACATTTAGGTTTGAAAGTAAATAATGTGTGTTTTCTTCTGACAGATTTTTGGAGCATATGCAACTCATCCTTTCAAGTTCAGTGACCACTATTACGGCACAGGCGAAACTTTTCTGTACACATTTAGCCCCAATTTCAAGGTACGTAAATGGGAGAAATTCCCAATGTCACTGTGTCAGGTGTGTGGGTGGGGTTGGAGGTGGGGGACTGTCATGAAAGCAGCAGCTATCCCATAGCCTCATTTGGACTCACTCTAGCCTGGGTCAGTTCTTCATGGCTGTAGCACGTAAAGTGCTTTTAGGGTCCCTCATTGGGCCTGGGAAACTGGTCTTGTGCATGTTCTGGGATCTGGGGAGGGATAGCAGGTCAGAGCCAACATGTGCCTGGGAGGTCTTTCCTCTTAGAAGCAAATCTGCCAATTAGGAACTAACTCAGCCAATGGGTAGTTTCTTTCTCTACAGAGGTATTATCCTAATAATTCCCTTTTCACTGATTCTCCAGATTGATATGTCTGTTCTCTGTCTTGTGTTTCTATCCTAAGGTCTTTAAGTGGAGTGGAGAAAACTCATACTTTATCAATGGAGACATAAGTTCGTTGGAACTTGGTGGTGGAGGGTAAGGTTGTTGTTGTTATTTATTTACCATCTGACCTGTGTGGGAGTCTGTTTTGACCCAGGTAACCAAAACCTTGTATCAGGTGATTTTAGCTAGGCCATGTGCTTAGAATAATTAGGATGGTGGCCTAACATAGGACCCTAAGAATCAAAGATGAAATGATTTATTTAGGTGTCTAAATGACGGACTACTATCACTTGTCTTTTGGAAAAGATGGGTCATTTAAATCAAATAAAGGAAATGTAGGCTTTGTTTTACAAGCAGTTTAGGGTTTTTTCTGTCTATAGCGTAAAGGAAAGAATATGGGACGAGGGAGGGTAGAAGGTATGCCACGTGAGGCTGAAAAGTTTTCACCTTTTTTGTATTTTTGATCTTTTCAGGGGACGATTTGGTTTATGGCTAGATGCTGATTTATACCATGGACGAAGCAACTCCTGCAGCACTTTCAATAATGATATTCTTTCCAAAAAGGAAGACTTCATAGTTCAAGACCTCGAGGTATGGACATTCGAGTGAAATTCAGACTGCCTTAAAATGCCACATTAAAAAGACTGGGTTCCATCAGCCCTCCTAAAGCTGGCTGGAAGACCTAGCCCCAGCCCAGACTGCCTCATCCCACCATAATGCTTTCTTTCTGCCATCATCTCAGAGCATGGTCACAGCGCAGAGAGTTTCTGAAAGGTCCACGTGGAGGGCAGACAATGAAGAAAGAAATATAAAGTCTGGATTGTTGAAAGACTTTATACTCCCACTTCCTTCAAATCCATGCAGTGAGGAATCAAAATATTTATAGATGTATGAGGTGAATGCAATTTTTATTTTTGGTAACTGTGAAAAAAAAGATACTGTGGAAATATATACATGCCTTGTGTATTTATCAACATAATTTTCATTACCAAAATGTACAGCATATTATTGTTTGCCATAGAAAAGCTTAGTTTCACTTAGAAAAATTGGAAGTGCTCAGCACTTAAAGGGAATATATGATTTTTTTAATTGTCTTATTTATTATTTCTAGTATATTGTCTAAAATGTGTTGGCAGTTTTTCTTTTAATGTGTCAATCTTGAAATGTATACATTTTGTGCTATGTTTTGGCAACAAATCCGTTTGATTTATATAGTTTTATATTTTTTTCTTTTGCCCTGATTTAGGGTGATAGGTCTTAAGCAGCATATATATATATATATATGCTTTACATAAGAATTTTTAAAAACTCATTACCAATGTTTATTGATTTGACTATTGTAGGCCATCTTTCCATTAAAAAGGTACATTTTTACTTACTCAAAACATAGTTGTTGTAAAGAAGAAGCCATTTCTCACAGTTGTAAATTGGTATTTACAGAAATGGATACCTTTCTGAATCTAGACTTAGAACAAGCCCTGCTTTGAACAGAAAGTGTTTTTGCTTCTTATAAAATCATGTGTGTTAATAACAAAAACTTTATTTTCGTAGTGTTTTGTGTATAATTTCCCTCCAACTTCTTAAATTAATGAACAGGCCTCTGTTTTCAAAGAGACTGAATGTTTTCATTTCTGCATATTTTATACCAAATGAAAAGTGTCAAATTAGCCCAATTGTCTTGGTTTCTAGACTCTTTTGAGAAAAAGCAATGCAAAGAAATGCATTCATTACCAAAATTGGAATAAAAAGTAAAAACTATTTCTAACATCAACCCATTTTCACACCATAAGATACTTTGTTAAAAATACTAATAAAGCCTTGCTAAAAACTAAACAATATTACTGATTGCCAAACTTTTATAAAAGCCAAAGACTGCTAATGGAAAAAGTTTTTAATAATAGCCAAAGCTGAGAAGTGGTCTGTCATAAATTACACCCCGCGATCTTTGAAAGGGAAAATAAATAACAAGTAGTATTTATATTATTGCATTTAAAAAATGAAACCATCTTTAGAATGTTAGCCTTAAGCTGGCAGAATATTTCTTTTATTCTCTTATTAGAATATTTACAAAAGAGAACAAATTGCCAAGTGGCCTCCTGTCAGATCAGCAATTATTTTACCCTACTCACATTCCATGCAAGTTGAAATGAATTCTATTAAGCCTAAAATATTTAGCCTGGTGTGCTTTCACTTATTGAGAACTCTCGATTAACACCATATTGACAATTTAACCTTAATCTGCTCATTAAATGATGTGTTGGTGTGAGATATCAGGAATGTCTCATGATGATCAAGTTTACCATTTATGCCATTTGCAACCATATGCTATTAACGAACAAAATGGTCATTTTGCATATAGTTCACTCCTACCTAGTTTAGTCCATGATATTATACTTGTGAGAGCATATCCAGACGCTGTGTTCTCTATTTAAAACAGTATTGTCCAATCAGAAATGTGTGGCCCTTCATTTATGGATATTGAGTATATGTAATGCAGTGCTAGCCCAATATTTTCAATAAAGGAATTTATGCATCCAGTGTGATTTTCTTTCCCGAGGATTCATTCAACAGGTATTTATTGGATGCTAGAAGTTTTCCTTGTGTGAGAGGATAATGAAATATGCAAGATTAAGCAAGGTCCAGTATTCATGTTTTTATTACTGCCCTTGGAAAGTCCCTTTTTGTTCCCAGTAGCCACCCTCTTACTTTCTCATCAGCTTATGAAAACCCCTGTCACAGTTACTAGAGATAACTCTTGACTCTACCTACCAGTTTCTCTGTTCTTAATCTGTCTACCTGTTCTTTGAATAGCCTTTTTAACATCTCTTGACCTAGTTCCTAATATCAATGAAGGATCTTACCCTCTGACCAATATTTTTGATCCCAGCCATCCTGTCTCTGCCTTCTAGGCCCTACATATGAAGACACCAGTCTTCACTGCTTCTCAGTTTCTCAGTTCATGAATCTACAAAGACTAGGGTGCGAGGGGGCAAACTAATGTCTCACTAGACTGCTGAAAATGATTTAGATCTATGTCTATGCTACAAGTCACCAGGGACATCCTGAATAAGTGTAAGAAGTATTATTGCCATTTATTTGATGTCCTTTTCTTTATTTTCTTTTAAAGTTTTAAAGCCATGTGAAATAAGACTAACAAAAGAACTACTTTGCTTTTGAGGAAGGCATTGAGTCTCTTAAGAAAGAGAAGCTAAGATTCATGTTCTTTTTAAGACGCCTAACTTATTTTTACCAATATAATTATACAAAGAAAGATAAGGAGGTCTAAGCCAAAGGAAGTTCCAGAAATTCTAGGTCAGTTACATTTGCCCCTTATGCAAATATCAAAAGTGCTCCTGACCACTTCCTTCTCCCAATTGGGTCACACAGTTTTTCTTATTCTAAGGAAATCCTAACCTCAGAGCATCACATCCTCTGCTCCCACCTCCTTGCATAGGACTGTTATCCATACTGATTCCCTAACAAAAGTGTCTTTACTGAGAAAATTAGTCTTTACAATTCACACCAAAATCTAAGGTCTTACTACCCTCCTTTCTAATTCAAATCTCTAGTGGTTCAGAATAAAAACTAGATAGGGCCTCCTTGGTGTGGTCAATCAAACCACCAAAATGGCATTTCTCGATAAAGTATCTTTGAGGACCTATTGTTTATTTTCTAGATCAGTGCTGCTCAATAGAATGTCCTACAGTGCTGGAAAATTTTCACTGTCCTTTATGGTAGCCACTAGCTACCATACTAGTGTTGAATACTTGAAATGGGATTTGGGCAACTGAGGAGCTGAATTTTTAATTTTAGTTCACTTAAATATAGCCATATGTGGCCTGCAGTTGCCATTTTGAACAGCACAGTTCTAGATGAAGATTTGGCACAGCTGAATCATATTTCATCAGCAACTCACCAGCAATCAACTCAGACTATCATTCCCTCGCCAGAAGAGAACCTTTAGTTCTGAGTCCTTTCATTTATCTCTGCCATTATCTACACGTGTGGCACCACCTAAAGTAACAGTGTCTTACTGTTTATGTGAGTGACCAGGAAGCTGAGTTCCCCGAATCTTTCCACAGAGAAAACTTGAATCTCTACAGAATCACTGAAAACCTCTCCCAGGCCTTGTTTCAAGTTAAGATTTTCTGCCATCAGAATGTGTTTTGTTCCTACTCTGGACATTCTACTGCTTATGGTAGTCCTGTGGGATGCCAGGTCACTCACCAGGCACCCATCCACAATGCATGATGAACCACAGGAAGAAAAAAAACAATTTGTTCCTTACACAAAACTGTGCATGCAGTTTCAGAGTCACCAAAGAAGAATAAACTACCAAGAGTGCCTCAAATAGTAATATTTGGTGACCAATCTTCTTTACTAAGCTTGCCAACTGGGATGCCCAACCAGGGAACACTGCATGCAGAGAAAGTTTTCAGTATCAACCTGTTAGAATGAAGGGTGATCAAAAAGCATTAGAGACCAGGGGCGCCTGGGTGGCTTAGTCGGTTAAGCGTCCGACTTTCCGACTTTCGCTTGGGTCATGATCTCGCGGTTTGTGGGTTCGAGCCCCGCGTCGGGCTCTGTGCTGACTGCCAGCTCGGAGCCTGGAGCCTGTTTCAGTCTGTGACTCCCTCTCTCTCTGACCCTCCCCTGCTCACGCTGTCNCCACAGAGAAAACTTGAATCTCTACAGAATCACTGAAAACCTCTCCCAGGCCTTGTTTCAAGTTAAGATTTTCTGCCATCAGAATGTGTTTTGTTCCTACTCTGGACATTCTACTGCTTATGGTAGTCCTGTGGGATGCCAGGTCACTCACCAGGCACCCATCCACAATGCATGATGAACCACAGGAAGAAAAAAAACAATTTGTTCCTTACACAAAACTGTGCATGCAGTTTCAGAGTCACCAAAGAAGAATAAACTACCAAGAGTGCCTCAAATAGTAATATTTGGTGACCAATCTTCTTTACTAAGCTTGCCAACTGGGATGCCCAACCAGGGAACACTGCATGCAGAGAAAGTTTTCAGTATCAACCTGTTAGAATGAAGGGTGATCAAAAAGCATTAGAGACCAGGGGCGCCTGGGTGGCTTAGTCGGTTAAGCGTCCGACTTTCCGACTTTCGCTTGGGTCATGATCTCGCGGTTTGTGGGTTCGAGCCCCGCGTCGGGCTCTGTGCTGACTGCCAGCTCGGAGCCTGGAGCCTGTTTCAGTCTGTGACTCCCTCTCTCTCTGACCCTCCCCTGCTCACGCTGTCTCTCTCTCCTAGAAATAAATAAAAAAAAAAACATTAAAAAAAAAGCATTAGAGACCATTAGATGATCTTAGTGTACTATTTATTCATCAACAAGGGTCCATCATTCGATCAACCACTCCACTTCTAGGGTTACAAAAAGGAATCCAGATTTAGCTTCTTAGTAATAACCCTTGAGGAAAATACTAAACAAGAAACACCAACCAGAAACACATTCACGTTCAGTAAACTTGGATGATACAGCATGCTTTCTCATGTCTCCACAGCTAAAAAAAAAAACAATCCTCCTTACCTTGACATACTCTGAAAACAATGGAATTCAGCCGATGAGTTCAGCCTTTATTCCCTACAGCAATCATTACTGGCTTAACCTCAATCTCCACTGGCTGATGGATCAACCACATTTTACATAACAGCTGACTGAGATCAGCCCTTTGATCTTTGAAGGCTCCAGTTAACACTAAGAATATTTCTACAAAGATATGCTGTGCTGAAGTATTGTGTCAACCTTGAGAGTTGTTAAAAGGCCCCGTTATTACTTCATACTCAGCAAAGCCTCATCTTGTTCTGTTGCAGCATCTTGTTTCCCTATTAGGTCCTCCAAAGTGTCAGTAAAGTGGATGGGTTTGACCTTGGGGGCCACAGTGAATGTTTACAGTATATGACATAGGTCATATTATCAGATCACCCAGGTAGAACCCAAAGCTTCTAAGGACTTCAAAAGGAAGCAGGCATAGTGCCTAAGGCATAGATTTTGGAGCCAACCATTCTGGGTTTGAATCTCAGCTCTAGAGCTTACTATCTATGTGAACTTGGTTAAGTAATTTAACTTCCATGTGCCCCAGTTTCTTTACCAATAATAGATAATAATGACCACCCATGATTGTAGACCACCATGATTAGAACACTCAAAACAGTGCTATTTGCAGACACAGTGCAATGGCTTCCATTTTCTCTTAAGATATTTTTACTAAGGTTTTGTTTCCTGTTTTAATTACAAAAGTAATACATGTTCATGTTAAAGTTTTCAAACAGTACAGAAGGCAATTCAGTAAAAGGCAGACATTTCCCTCCTTACATTCCCAGAGGTTAAAAGCACCAAACTTCCTTGTGTTTCTTTCTGGATCATTTCTATGCACTTATACTTATTTATATCTTCTTCACATTAACAGAAGCATACTATTCTTCAGTTGTCTTTTAAATTTAACAGTATACTGTGAACATTTTGTATCAGTATATGGACTTCATTCCAGTATATGGACTTCATTCTTCATTACATGGGTCTGTCATTAAACAGCTCTTTATTGATAGAATTTTTTTTGGCTAATACAAATAATTCTGAGTAACATCATTGTATACAGTGTATATAGTGCATTTATAAATGATATAATTTTGTGATAATTTTTAGCAATGGGTCAGAATTATATTACACTTTTTGTTTAAAAAGATACTATTAATTATTCCTTCATAAAAGTTACACTGACTTGTTTACACCAACTATATATGAGTATGCCTGTTACCTCACATTCTCACCAACGCTGATTATATCCATCTCTTTTTAATCTTTGCTAAAATGGTTTCTTTTTACATTTTCATTTTCTAATCATTGAATATCTTCCCACATCTATTGGCTATTTTGTGTTAAATGAATGTTCTGAGTCCTTTGTAATTTTTTCTATTACTGATTTGTAAGCATTCTTTGTATAGTCACAAAATTAGTCCTATGCCACACACACACACACTGTGTGTGTGTGTGTGTGTATATATATATAAAGCATTTTGTTCAGGGGGAGCCTGGGTGGCTCAGTCGATTCAGCATCTGACTCTTGATTTTAGCTCAGGTCATAATCTCACAATTCATGGGATCAAGCCCCAAGTTGGGCTCTGTGTTGACCATGCAGAGCCTGCTTAGGATTCTCTCTCTCTCCCTCTCTCTGCCCTTCCCCTGCTCCTGTACTTTCTCTCTCTGTCTCTCAGAATAAATAAACTTAAAAATATTTATTTCATTTAGGTTATATTTTTAATATACATGAAGAGTTTCTTAATTATAATTTCTTTGTAGTCATGTTTACTAATCAATTTCATTGTAACTTCTGGGTCCTAATTTTTTAGATCAAGTCAAATTTATTCAGCATGATTTCCACTCCTCACTTAAACATTTCCCAAAAGTATGTATCAACACAATTCTTCACCTTATCTAAAATTCATCCAAGTCTTAATGCTATGCTAAATTACACACCCCTTACATACTTTGGAATATTTAGAAATAACCTCCTCAAAGATCAATTCCACTTTGCCCTAGCCAGTAATCATCCTGTTTACACATGCCAATGTCTTCAGGAAAGGTCTTAGGACAAGAACTGAATGTTCATCTTATCCCCCTCCCTCCTCCTCAGTGAGTTAGCTAGAACTGAGCAGCAAGCATTGATGGACAACTTTCTGGATCTTCAAACTATGTCACAGTGCCTTGCTAAAAAACAACTGATGTGCTAATAGTAATAACAGTGCTAAGGGGAGAATGAGGAGTACAGGTAACATTTATTGATCATGACTCACCTTCCATTTTTATATGTGTTATCTTATTTAATCCTCAAAATGAAGACAGTATAATTATTACCTGTTCTAGAGATGAAGAAACTGATTCTTCAGGAGAAGAAATCTTGCTTGAAGTCACAGAGCTCATGAGGGTAGCAGCCAGGATATGTTTAGCTATGACTGACCCGAGAGCTGAGCTCTTAACCACAGCAGTATACTGACATTGTATAGTCTCAACAACATCTCTACCACCTGGTTACCCACACTCTGCTTCCCCACCTGAGGCATCAAAATCCACTGTCTTCTGCTCTAGAAAGAAAGCTCCTTAATGGCTGGGAGCTCCTCTATGGCTAATCAGGTCTTATCTATCCTTATAACCCCAATGCTTGTCAGGGTGCATGGCATCTAGGAGGCATTCAATGAATAAATGTTTGTCAAGTTTAACTGAAGTGCATTACTGAAGGAAATGAGCCCCAGAAAAGTTAATAGATTTGGCCAACATTCCACAACTAAACATCAAAGCTGGGACTAAACCACAGGATTTGGATTCCTGGCTCTCTTCCCCCTCCTCCAGCCACACAAGGCTCAATCACAAGCTTCCAATCATGATTCCTAAGATTGTGGTATAGGAAGGAATGATCCTTCCTCTAGCTCCTCAGCTTCCTCCCTAAGTTTTCGGGTATAAGTGAAAGAAGACGGGATAAGATTTTGGGGGCGTGGTGGTGGTGGTGGTGGCAGTGGCATGCGTGGTGGCCCTTGGGAGAATTCCTTCATTTGTAGATCCCTTAGTTATTGGCATTCTGGAAAATGTAGACTGTAGGGAAGTTCCAGGGCCTCAGGGATTTAGGACATTGGCTGGCAGTTAACATTTCGTTTCTAAAAGCAAATCCTAGAAAATGGTTCTGAAGACCATTTAAATGATGAGAAAATTATCCACTGAGTTGGCACTCAGGTTATGGGATTGAGAGAAGAGTGCAAAGTCAAATGATAAACTGGATTCTCCAGTCTAACTTATTGTGTTGATTTAAGATGATTTATCAGCAAAAACAAAAACAACCAAGAAGGACCCTTAATAAGAGCATCTTTCACAAAATAGATAATCTAGGCAAGGTAATAAAGTGTCTGATACTATGTAAGCATGTAGTAAATGTTAGCTAGATCCTGCAACTTCCACTTATTAGCAAGTTCCTTATCTGTAACTGTTTCCTCTGTGACTCAGTTTCCTTATCTGTCAAATGAGAGCAATAGTACCTTCCTCAAAGAGGTATTATGAGAACTAAATAGATTAATACATTTAAAGTGTTATTGCAATACATACATTTAATTTTTTTTTCTTTACCCTTCAACAGTGTTTCTAAAATTCATTCATGTTGTTACTGCAGCTAAATATTCCTCTGGTGAATATACTATGTCACTATTTATTAATTCTCCTGTCAGTGGATAGGGTTATTTGCAGCTTTGTGCTTTTTGTTACGTTTGGTGGACAAAATGTGAAAGAGTCTCAATGGATGGAGCTGCTGGTCCCTGGTGTATGTGAATATTTGGGTTGACAAACCCCCACAATATTTCACAAAGCAATTGATCATTTGCATGCCCATCATAAGAATACCTAGTCCAACATCTGATATCGTTAAATTTCTTCATTTTTGCCATTTCCAAGGTTGTGCAAGGTTATTTCATTGTAGTTCTAATTTGCATTTCCCTGAGTACTAATGAGGATGAGCATCTTTTAATATGCTTCTTGGTCATTCAAGTTTTCTCTCTTGTGAGATGTCTATTTATGCCTTTTGCCTGTTTCTTCTAGTCTGTCTTCTGGGAAGTGGTCACATAAAATCCTTGCTATTCCTGCCTTACAAATAATAAACATTTGTCAGCCTGCTAATCCTATCTACTTCTGATGAGGACGACAAACAAATGATGAAATCAGAGGTTCTCAGGCCCTACAAAGATATTGTCTCAAAAGTCTCCCTGAAGCAGGCAATACCTAGGGAAGGAGTGAAATAGGAGGATGTTTGTTGGACTGTGTTTTGCTTTGCAGATTTGGGCATGTACTGGCACTTATTAATTTGGTTATTTTAGAGTTTTTTAGAAACATCGTAAGGCAGTTTATTTGTAATAACAGTAAAGACTTATTGAGCACTTATGAGATAGGTATTATTCTAAGCACTTTACATATATTACCTCAATAAATATTCACAATAATGTATGATGGTCAGTAGATAAGATGCTACTATTTCCCAATTGAGGAAATGGAAGCCCTGAAAAATTAATGATTTGTCTAAGGTAGAAATATTAAATGATGGAAATGGGCTTCAAATGGTAGAAACAGGCTTCCCCAGCCCATGCCTTTAACCACTCAGATAACCACAGAAGAGAGCAAGTTGGTTGGCAGTATAGCGAAGATGGAGGGAGGGCATGGTGAGTACCCAGAAGCCATTCGGAGAACTTATGGGCCTTTGGGGGTCTATGCTGGGCAGGGATGCAAGTGAAGATGGGAGGGAAACTCAAAGAATTGAAGAAAGACCAAGAACAGAAATTACTAAGAAATCAGGAGAGTGTCAAAGTTGCAGAGCTGTGAAAGGTCACTGGAGTTCAGGTTTTCAGAGCATCTGAGGAACCATAAAGTCAGGATTTTGCCTCAGTAATGAGTTGTGTTAAAGAGGAAAGGAGGCAAAGGGCACTGGAATCCAGGTGCTTGAGGAGCTGTGAATCTCGGACCTGAAGGTTGTCTGAGATTACAGTGGGAGTTTGTCAGCATTTGTGTGGGCCAGGTGCTGAAGCTTCCAGTGAATCTGAGGGAGTGACCTGGAGTTGGTGAATGATGATGATTACACGTCATGCTACAGCATGAGACTCAAAAGGGGACAGAGAGTGAGGAGTTTCATTCACTCCAGTTCCATGGAATCACCTGGAACTGGCAGCAAGAGGCTAGGACAATACCAACGCTGCATCCACATATCTCTCAGTGTGTTGAAAGGCAGGGAGAAAAAGCAGTTTTTGTTTGCCAAGGCTCAAGGGAAGTGATATTTTTGGGGGGAATGCCGGGTTTCACTGAAGGCAAGAAAGTGAAGATATGGCTGTGTGAGGATGGTGAGGCTACAGAGTGCTTACGATGATAGTGTGGCTTCTGCAGTGTTAAGAGTTTCAAAGAGGTCAGTGGTGGAAAGAAGCTGGGGGGAAGAAGCATAGGGAATTTGTGTATTAGTAAAGAGTTTGAGAGGAAGTAATAAGAACAAGAATGAATAGTGTAGATGAGTTATTTGGCCTTGAGGTTATAAGGAAATGAAAGTGTGAATTTGACTAAAAATTGACATTAAGTTCAAGATGGTGGGGGTGTGCTCATTTACACAGTAGCTGTCTTCTGTTGACTGAGGGCAACTCTGGTCCTACTCGAAGGGCTACAGGATAGCCCCCTGTATCAGCCACGAATTAAATGATTCTGAGTAGGCTCATTCATCTCCCTGTGTCCCGTTTTATCCACTTCTAAAACAGGGTCAATAATATCTACTTCTCTGCATTGTCAAAGAATCAAACTAATGTACATATAAGAAAATGGTGTAGAAAATAATAAAATGCCAGATAAAGGTAAGTTAGTACTATTGTTAGGGTGTTAGTTATATCAAACTGAACTTAATCAGAAATACAAACTATAAGTGTAACCTTGTTCCTGATAAAAAGTAAGAATTACAAAAATCTGTAGACATGGCTTTTGGGAAAGCACTATGGAAAAAAACAAAAAAGCAGAAATGTTTGCATTACACTCTGTACACACACAAAAAAATAATTTATCAGGGAAGTGGCTGTAACCAAAGTCGTTATAAGAAGGAATTGTTTCTTCTTTTGTCATTCTTTCCGTTACCAATGACTTACACAGTTTCCATTTAAGAACAACGGTTCAGGACTTTCAAGCACTTTAGCAAAGCTCAAAGTTGGGACTCTGGGCCACTTGCCAGTATTTATTCAAAGAGAGTTCTAAGTAAGGCAGCCCAGTAATCAGAAATTGGAAACTTCTCTGCTTTCCCACAGACAAGCACTCCTCCCTCCCCTTCCTTTGACTGACTTTTCACTCATTCCAACAGATGGAGGCCAGTACACATCTAATACTAGGCAATAGCCATTTTAGCCTGAAATATTTCCTTTCATACTGTTTTTCTTAAGGAAGGAGAAATGCGTTCATGCTTGTTTTCCTCTTACCTTCTGAAACATCAAATATTCTTAGGGCACCTGGGTGGCTCAGTCAGTTGAGCATGACTTTGGCTCAGTTCATGATCCCACAGGTCATGGGTTCGAGCCCCGAATCAGGCTTTGCACAAACAGCATGGAGCCTGCTTTGGATTCTCTGTCTTCTTCTCTCTCTGCCCTTCACTCACACTCATGAGCGCTCTCTCTCACAAAACCAAACATTAAAAACATTAAAAGAAAAGAAAAATCAAATATTCTTGAGACACTGGTGAAAGAGCAAAAAGTTATTTCCATTTATAAAATAGAAGCCAGGGGAGGTCTTTGTATTTGTGTTTGGGAAATTTCTGCTTAGGATGTGGAAAAGGGTGTCTACTGTGGAGACAAAGTATGAGATTAAGATAAACCCACCAACATACTTTCCATATCCCACTGAAAAAGGAAGAGAAACACTACACTGTATCGGATTTATAGTTGTACCAGTTCTATAGCCCATCTCTGCCAGAAATTTGCATGAAACAACAGGCAAAATTTACCTGAAAATGTCCTGTATTTTCTGATATTAGGATCGAAAAACTCAAAAATTTATGGAATGAGATATTTATTAAAAAGAATGACTAAAGGGAATGAAGTTCATCTGGAATCCTGAATTTAAAAATAAATCTGTGAGGATGTTTTATTTATGGTAAAAGTAACATATTTTCATTGTTGAAGATGTAAAATACATAAACAAAATTAAGGAAAAACATCAAGCCATAATTAATCCATCCAGAGATCACAGTGCAAATATATTGGTATATATCCTATCAGCATTTTGTTACAAACCCATCTGTCTATGTAACAGGGACTCATGCTAGACATAAGATCGTGTGACCTACTGAGCATGTGCACGTGTCAGAGTACCATGGTGTAGAGCACAGGTTCCCATCAGGCTGCTTGAGTTGGGGGTCTCACCTCTGTCACTGATTAATGGGATGACACTGGGTAAGTTTCTTAATCATTCTGCTTATGGGATTGAAGGTTTTGAGCAGAAGAGTCACAGAATCTAGAAGTGGAAGGATCAGAATGCCATCACTGAGGGTCAGAGGCCTGTGAATAAGAGGTTTATAGTAGGGAGATCAGCAGTTTAATCTACTGGACAACCAAATGGAAACACCAAGTATGCAGTTGGATTCTGATTTGGAGAAAAGTATGAATAAAGTTAGAAATGTGGGAGTCATGGCATAGAGATATTTTAAGCTTTGAGACCGGATAAGATCAAGGAAGTGAATGCAGATAGAGAAGAAGAGCAAGGAGTAAACCCTGGAGCACTCCAACACTAGGGGTTTAGCAAAGAGGTACAAGGAAAGAAAATTTTAAATGTAATAAAGGTGGAGTTAATTGGTCGGGAAAGGATGGTGAGTTGGTGTAGCTTCCTCAGATGGCAAGAAATAGAGACAGCGGACTAGATGCACTTAAATGATGTATTTGAGTTGGCAACAGCCACTCTGCTCCTGTGCTCAGACACTCCAGCATTTCTGCCTCTCTGATCTTTTCCAGGTACCTATGTCTTTGGCATGCTTTCAGTACCTTCTTTTTTACCTATGAATAATCTGGTCTGTTCACATTTGCTCCCTTTACTTCATTTACTACCATTCTTTCTCAAACCCACTAGAATGAGGCTTCTTCCCCAACCCCAGCAGGAAAACTGCTTTTCTCAGCTTTACCAACAGACTCCACTCAATGCCCACCCCTCTTTGGGTCCTATCAGCAGGCTCTGACAGAGCTCATCATCCTTCTTACCCAAGACCATCTTTGCTTTCCCTCCAGCACACCACTTTCTCCTGGGCCACTCTTTCTCAGTCATGGTTGATTTCTATATTGCCAGAGTGTCCCTGGCTCAGTCCTCTGAACTTTTCTCTACTGATACTCCTTTGGTGATCTCTTCTAACTCTGAGAATGTAAATAATACATGCTAAAGATTCTAAAATTCATATATGCAGCCTAGATTTCTCTCCTGACCTTCAGGCTCATATATCCAACTACAGATATGCTAGCGACACTACCACGTAAATGTCAAACAGGCATCTGCACTGCACTGTATTATTATTCAAAATATTTTTTGCCTTTTGCCTTTTCCAGCCCTAGGATTATATTTAACCCTGATGGCAGAGTTGGCCACATGACTTGCTTTGCTCAATGACATAGGAGTAGAAGTGACTCGTGCCAGTCCTGAGAAGAAGCCTTCAGGGCCATCAGGTGGCTCCACTGTGCTCTTTCTTCCCTCTGTTCTAACACTAGAACCATCCCTGCTTCTTCCACCTCGGTCATGGGATGAAGTCTGCACAGCCAGAGCCTACATGCAGCAGACACACAGGTGAGCAAGAAATAAACTTACTTGTTTTAAGGCACTAAGACTTTTGGAGTTGTTTACTGCAACAAATTTACTCTAAAAGGAGACTGATATAGCAACTCAAATTCATATACCCAAAACTGAATTCCAAGGCTTCTCTGCTCCCAAACCTGCTCTTGCAGAGTTCTCCTTATTAGTAAATATCAGTGTCAACCTTCCAGTTGGGGGACTAAGAATCTTGGGGTTGTCCTTGATTACACATGGTATCTGTATCACATGTAGACCCTGGGGATACTTCAGTGAACCTAAAGCAGACAAAAATGATAAAAAATTTCTGAGAATTTTTGAGATTACATTCAATGAGGATGAAACAGATGATAATATATAATAATATTACCATATATTAATATTTAAGTATTTAAACATAAATATCTAGAAGGTAATGGATATGATGGAAATAAGAGAACAAGGGAGATCTAGGGGGTGAGAATAAGGGGTACGTTGCCAAGGTGGTCAGAACTGACTTCATTGGGGAAGAAACATTTGAGCAAAGACTTGAAAAAGGTGAGAGGAGAAATCTGCACTTGTCAGTTGTAGAAATAAGTGTGTCTGGGCAGAGGGACAAACAGTATGCCTAGATGTGGGTGCACGCCCAGCTGGCATAAGTAACAACAAGCAGTCCGGTGTGACTGGAGCAGAGTAAGCAATGTTAATGTTGGTGGTAGCTGATGTCAGAATGTGAGGAGGTGGGCAGGTGGCTTTTAATGTTGACACTTACGGGTCCTCATAGGTAAGTACTTTGGCTTTTACTCTCAGTGGAATACAGAACCATTGAAGGATGTGGAACCAAAGGAGTGACACAATCTGATTATTGAATAATTCACATAAGAGGGAATGGTAGCTCAGTCAAGGTTGACAGTAGTGACGACATCAGATTCTGGATGTACTTTAAATTTCCTGACGGATTTGATATGGAGTTAAAGAGAAGCATCAAACATGACCTCAAAATTTCTGTCCTCAGTAGATGGCAGGTTTGGGGAAGGAAAGAAGAGCTCTCCCCTAGCCTAGTTTCAGACATGTTTATATGTTAGACATATGCATGAGGTAGTTGAATAGGCAGTTGGATACCCAAGTCTGGAGTTCAGGGAAGAGGTCTATACTAGAGATTTAAATCTGGGACTCATTGGCATACGTGTGTTCACAGTCACAGACTATGTGAGATTACCAAGGGGGTGAGTGTAGCCAGAAAGAAGAACTTAATTAAATATGTACAGCTTTTTGTATGTCAGGGGGAGAGAAGGGAGGAGAGGGGAAAATGGAAGAGAGGAAATATTACAAAAGCCTAACTGAGTATCTGTGTTAAATAGGAGCACTGAACCTTCTGTATTTTTTTTTAATGTTTTATTTATTTCTAGGAGAGAGAGAGACAGCATGAGCAGGGGAGGGTCAGAGAGAGAGGGAGTCACAGACTTTGAAAGAGGCTCCAGGCTCTGAGCTGGCAGTCAGCACAGAGCCCGACGTGGGGCTCAAACCCACGAACCGCGAGATCACGACCTAAGTGAAAGTCGGACGCTTAACCGACTAAGCCACCCAGGTGCCCCTGAACCTTCTGTATTTAAACACAAGTAAACCATATATTCCCTTAAACTGTCTTACAAACCATCACTACCTATTGGTAAAAACTTATAACATTTATTGAGAATTTTGTGCCAGGCTGCCAGGCTTTAGTTCTCAAAATAATGTTTACATTAAGCATCATTGTTATCCCCATTTTATAGATGAAGAAAGCCTTGACACAGAAAGATAAATAACTTAGCCCAAATCTTCACAGATGGTAAGTTGTAGAATTTTCTGACTTCAGAGCGTGCTTGAAGCAAGGCTGCTACTAGCCCATATGGTGCCCTTGTGAAATCAGAAAACACTCCATTTCACAAGTGTAGTTATTTTCACAAAACCCACACAGCTGATTCCCAGGGGAGCTAACCAGAGCACCAACTGGTAGTCGCTCTGCCTGTGTGCACACAACTGCCTATACTTTTGCATGATCCCACACCAAGACTCCAGACAAGTTTTAAATAGTTTGTGTTGCTTCGCCCACTTCCAAGGTGGACAACTCTATCAGGTTCAAAGTTGAAGAATGGGAAGCAAATCTTCCAAAGTGCCAGGTAGGGGAGAGACCAATCACAGGTGTCCCTAAGACTGTAGTCAGGACAGATGCAACTTGTGCAGGTGTGTGCCAGTATGTAGGTGAATGGTCTCCTGAGTGTGTGTGTGTGTGTGTGGTCATATGCACCCGATGTAGGTTTTTGTAGGAGTCAGCTCTCCACTGCTCCAGAACTCTTAGGCCTGCCTGTGATTTTAGAGAATATTTACCTATGTATTTATTTATGATATAAATTAACACATTCTTATTTATGGTATTATTGTACAGTGTGCAATCTGAACACTCCTATGCGGCAGCCTATTCCTAACCACTTTTATTCATTAGACAATTGTTAAATGTCTGCCTACATGCAAAGAGCTATACGAGGCACTACAGTAGTATCAGACCCTTGTTCTTTTTATCAAGGAACATAATTTCAAGTAAGAAAAAAATCTACATAAATAGTATATAATACAAGGTGTTAAGTTCTACAAGAGAAGTATTGAAAAACTGCTATGTGAATTCACAAGAGAAAGTACTTATTTTCAGTTTAAGTAAAAACAAATGTAGCATTTGAGGAGTGAATTGGAAGGTGAAGGTGCAGAGATGGAAGCAAAGATATTTCAGACGGAAAAGTGTGGATAAAAACAAAGTGATGTGAAGGTATATAACAGTGCATGGAAATAGTGGATATTTAAGTAAGGCAAAGTAGTGTATCCATTCTGAACCCTGCCTTGGACTCCTGAGGTGCTAGGAAGCTATTACAGTGGTCCCCCAAACCATGGGCAAAATGTCTTCAATACGTATGTACAACTACTTAAAAATATATAAAAGCTTTTTTTTAAAAGTTNGGGGGGGAGGGTGGAGAGAGAGAGAAAATTCCAAGCAGTCTCAGTGCTGTCAGCTCTGTGGAGGTCTTGAACCCACAAACTGTGATTTCCTGACCCAGAGCCAAAATCAAGAGTCCGAGGCTCAGGTGACTGAGCCACCCAGGCATCCCTACATGTTTTCAATTAATACAACAGAAATCATTCAAAAACGACTGCATTCACAATAAGTCTTTGTTGTTATGTATTTTCTAAGTCAACAAATAACAAGAAGAAACGTTTCAGTGTTAATAAAGGAGTTCTGTGTTCAAAAAGGCTGGTGGGTTCCGGAGTTAGACAAACCTTTATCTTAGTTTGTTTCCTCATCTCTGTAGTGGGGATTATAAAACCAACCTTGCTTGTTTTAACAATTAGAGAAATACATGGCACATTCTTGGTGTTCAGCAAATGCCAAGTATTACAACATGAAAAGCTGAGGTCAAATCAGAGTCCACCTGGAGTATTAAATTAACTGAGGCTTTTTCTTTTGGGCGCGATAATCACTGACAGGAGAATCAAGGAGGGAAACTAGAGGGTTACTGTAGTCGTAGAAGCATGAAGCAGGAGCAACGGATTTCTGGACTGGTACAGATTATAAACTACAAGCCTCTGCACTTACCTGTGCATGAGGAATGTGAGACAAAGCCGCTATTTTGATCTAGCTGGTGCTGTCACCAACAAAAAAGTAAACAGAGATGTGAAGTTCAGTTTTGGATATTTTGAGCTTTAGCAAATCATCGTGCCTGAAGAAGCACACCCGAAAGAAAAGATCAAATATAATCTGTTGAAAAGAAAGGTCTGGAAATTGTGCTCATTCTTTTAAAACCTACGAAATTTTTCAAACTTTTTTTCTTCCTTACTTTTTTTTTTTTTTTTTTTCATAAAGCCAACTCGCAGCCGTGGAAGAGGACGTCCAGCGTACCCACCAAGTTCCCTTTGGCCAGACGTTAGGGCGCGCAGGTGACGTCATCGCGACGATGCGCGCCTCTGCGTCTGGAAGGACGTGGTGCGTCTTTACCAACGAGACGCAAGGGGCGGGCGACCCCCGTAGCCACCGCCCGCTCCTCCCGGTAGCACCCTTGTGCGTACTCGCACGCCCCCTCGTGGCCCCTGGCCTTGAGGCTCATCCCTACGTCGCCCTCGGTCTAGCGTCATCCCGGATCAGCGCGTGCGCCCAACTCCCTGCCCTTCCCAGCGGCAGGCGAAGGGCGACGCCTTCAGGTAAAACTGAGGAGGTGCAGCAGGCGGACTCGGCGCAGGGCCAGCAGTGCCCGGGCAGTCAGAGCTCTTGGCCACCGCGGGCCGGTGCGATGGCGGAGGAGCAGAGGTGTGAGAGCCTGGGGTCCGAGCCTGGCCGGGAGGCGGCGGCGACTGCGGAACCTAAGGTGTCTTCATCCAAGTCCGCCGAAGTTGTCGAAAGGTCGCCGAAGCCCGAGGACTACAATAGCAAGTGCGTGTTCTGCCGGATCGCGGGGCAGCAGGAACCGGGCACGGAGCTCCTGCATTGCGAGGTGAGGTGCCAAGCGGACCGGGCGTGGGTGCGGGAGCCCCGGGTCGGAGGCCTAGCCGTGGCGGACCGCGGTGGAGTCGTGTCAGGTTCTCGGGAGGGAGGGAGGTCTCGCAGGTGGGGACCGGGTTTGGGGAGGCTGGGTGGCCTGGTGTACGTGACGGACTTGCTCCTTTCGGAGCGGGGACTGTCTCCAGCAGTATCATTGCTGTGTCTGCAGCAGTATCACACTGTAGTGATAACGCCGAGCACTTCGGCTTCTGTCTGCAGGTACGAGGTAGTTGGCAGAAAATAGCATTTGTGGTCTGTTTTTATTAGAGGGATCCCTCCGCCCTGTCCCCACCGCTGGTCTTTCTAGACACTGGTTTTAAATTCTGCACATTCTGATACTGCTACCGGGGAGCAAACTGGTAGGAAAGAGATCATGGTAATTGGGAAAAGATTCTTTGTTAGACTGGAATTAGGCTGAGGGGAGCAGGGCAGAGGTCCAACTATTTCTCAGTCGCCGCAGATTTCCAGTGCAGGGTCCAGTTCCCACAGGTGTTGACAGGTGTAGGAATGTATGCACATTTTCGGAGCACCAAGATTTTGCTCAGATACTTGAACACGGGTATCTGCTACCCGTTTTCTTCTCCCGGTTCTACTTGCCTTTAACGAATTAGCCTTTGGAGAGGATCAGCTTCAGTGATTCTGGGGTGTGTGTGTATGAGTGATCATTAATTCATTCGCTAAAAGTGAATTGGAATCAGTTCTAAGCACCTGGTGTTGGAGATTCATTGGCGAATAAGATAAAGGATAGTCGGTGTTCAGATCTTATAATCTAAAGGGTGGCATGAATACAGAGGAGACGCCCGTGACCGTGCCCAGTACTTGGTGAGGCAGTTTTACCGCCTGCAGTATTTTTTTAAATTTTAATTATTATTATTTTTATTTTTATTTTTTACCCCGCCAGCAACAGCCCCAATCTAGCTTTAGACAAGGTGGACAGTGTGTCAACCCAGAGTTGGGTCTGGCTCTGTGGGTGTTATGGAAGTGCAGTGGGACAAAGGGAAGAATTTATGGCTGGAAAAAGGCCTGAAGCGATAGACCTGGATTCGATGCTGAAGAGGGGAAGGAGTGAAGACAGGCAGCAGCTGACTGGGGGAAGGACTCAGTACATCAGTTGTCTGTCAAGTAGGCCTCTGTTGAGCTGATCCATAAAGTCAGGAGGGACCACTCAGCTCTCCTTCATTCACTCCTTATTTTACTAAGTTTAAAAAGGCTAGCAAGAGGTAAAGTGAGTTTTCTAACTTCACAGAATTCAGTATTGCTTAGATTCCTAGAAACCGCTTTTAAGTTTTGCACACTGCAGTACCAATGTTGAGGAAAATGAGTAGATAATGGATACTAGTAGTGTAAAATGTGTGTCTAAAAATAGTTATGGAGGGGAGTGGGGTGGCCCAAACTTGTATCACAGTTGGTTTTTTCTTGTTTTTTTTCCTGGCCAAAGGTTAGGTTGTTTTGCTTTGTGAAGAACATTTGCAGAGTGAATTATGTGAAGAGCCTGGGACATTTTTGTAGAGGAAATTAGACAAATGAATACTTACTAATTTATACCCTATCCAGGGGGCACAGGGAGAATGTATACAGAGTCCATACAATACGGAACATACGCAAGATGCACATGCTTGTACAGCAGTCTCAAAAAGGCACTGATCTTTTTACAATTGAATCTAGAATTGTTTGATATATAAGAGCTCATTAAAGGTTAAAGATTTATCTTTTTAAAAAGAGAACCTCATTTTTAGCCTGTGTATTTTGTATCATACATATTATTTTCTTATACTAATTCATATAAGTTTGTTTTTAGAAATAAATGTTTAGAAACTATTGGGTTTATATAAAGTAGAGTAGACATATAATTAAGTACAAAGGAAAACATTTGATTTGGAATCATTGGGAAGGTACTATCATCATGTGCGGGTTAGCCTGGGAAACCTTTCTGGCAAAAGCTAGAGAAGGTTCCTCACTCCAGAAGCATCCGTGTAATGTTTTCCTGTTGTATATTGCAGAGTTGAGACTAAGCAAATACTAGACCATGTATTCTCAGTGGGAGAGATCTCACTCCTGAGGGGATAAACATTGGTTTTTGCGGGGGGCAGTGTCTTACTTCATTCTGTATGAGGCAAAGATAAACATAGTGGACACAAATGGACAGAGTATATCTGCAGTATTAAAATATCATGACAGTGGAATTGGGGGGGGGAATGAAGAATGTCTTTTGAGGGGTGCCTGAGTGGCTCAGTCGGTTAAGCGTCTGACTTCGGCTCAGGTTATGATCTCACAGCTTGTGAGTTCAAGCCCTGCATGGGGCTCTATGGTGACAGCTCGGAGCCTGGAGCCTGCTTCAGATTCTGTCTCCCTCTCCCTACCCTTCCCCTGCTCACGTTCTGTCTGTCTGTCTCTCTCAGAGGTTGCGAAACACAAGGCGAGGTGTTTGTTTTCACCTTGCTCAAGACCACACTGAGGAAATACTAGTTTGACTTGGATGTCCTCCCCCTTCTTAACTCAAACCTCAGATGGCATGGCACTGAAATCTTCTTTCAAATGTTATTTTTTCTTAATTTGCTTTAGATATTAGCCAGGGGTCAGTTGCAGAAAGAAAAACTAGTTATTTAAAGCAGAAATGGATTTAATATAGGGAATTAGTTGCTAAAAAGGCATTGCCAGGGCTGAAAGAACAGGATCTAGAGAAGCCTTCAAGAATGACATCCAGGGGCCCCTGGGTGGCTCGGTTGGTTGAGACTTTGGCTCAGGTCATGATCTCATGGTTCCTGAGTTACAGCCCCCTGTCAGGGTCTGTGCTAACAGCTCAGAGCCTGGAGCCTGCTTTGGATTCTGTCTCCGTCTCTTTCTACTCCTCCCCAGCTCACACTGCTTCTTTCTCTGTCTCAAAAATAAACAAACATTAAAAAAAAAAAAAAAAGAATGACTTCCAGAACAGCACTTGTAGAACTGGCAGCCTGAGGAGCTGTTTCCTGTGCCACAGTCAGGAAGGTAGGAGGTAGGTGACTGCCACTGGAGCTGAGACTTCAGGAAGAGGTCTCTTGAGGTGTGGCCCAGAGGGGAGGAAGCCATGTGACTGCTCCCCTGTTGAGCGGTGACTCCTGTGAGAGCACGAGATGGGGAGTTTGGGTTGGATTCTGCTTCGCTGTGCACGGCTGTTCCGCCTCTTGCGGGATGTTTCACATTTCTGACCTCCGGACAACACAGGCCAGTAGCACCTACACATTTCTACCCTCCTTGAGCAGCAACATGGCTGCAGAGCTCTGCTGCACCCGCTGGCTGCACACCAGTAGGCCCTGGCGTCCAAACAAGGGCTGCCTCCTGTGTGTCTCTTGACTCCCAGGAAGCTGTTGACGAGACTTTGGAATGGGAGGGGAAAGGAAGAAAAAGGAAACTGGGTAGCCCTACAGCTGACCAGCTCGCCAGCCGGAACTAGCAGAAGCAGCAGAAAGGTGGCTTTGCCTCAGGTTAGCTCGTCAAAGCACCTAGGTCTGAAGTACATCTAATGGGCAGGATCTGAATTCCGTCTGGGGATTTTGGCTTTTTCAAATGTCTGTAGTACTAAAGACACAGAAGTATCTGGAATGGAGGTTGAGTACCCATCTACCCTGTTCACCGCAGTTTATTTGTTATGTGTGAGTGGATGCTTAGCCCACATGTGTAGACTCAGTGGTATATTGAAGTCCAGAGACACTAGCTGTTTGTCTAATCTGTACATGCTCAAAAGTGGTAAAAATTTATGTTCTTGCCTGGGGCAGGTGCAAAAAGCTTATTATTTGTAAATATGAAGGACAGGCATAGCATATAGGATATAAACAGATGTCCAAATGGCTGTGGTTCTAAAATATCAGAGGAGGTGGGTGGCAATTAGAAAAAGAAATCTAAGAAGTTTCCTTAGGGGGATGATAATGAAAACAGGCAGAGAAACGCTGTTAAAATCAAACAGTGACCAAAATTCCAACCTCAGGTGTTTTGCAAGACAGACTGAAAGATCATGGAAAGTCTATCTCTCACTGGAAAAGTATGTAAAAACCATAATGATACCATTTAACATTTTTTTATAAATGTTTATTTACTTGAAACAGAGAGCAGATAGGGAAGGGGCAGAGACAGAGGGGACAAAGGATCCAAAGCGGGCTCTGCTTTGACAGCAGTGAGCCTGACGTGAGGATAGAATTCAAGAACCGCGAGATCATGACCTGGGCTAAAATCTGACGCTCAACTCCCTGAGCCTCTCAAGTGCCCCAACACCATTTTCTCCTTCCTTCCTTCCTTCCTTCCTTCCTTCCTTCCTTCCTTCCTTCCTTCC
>NW_027532448.1:448594-455057 GCF_008692635.1 Crocuta crocuta | reverse complement strand
CTTTCTTTCTTTCTTTCTTTCTTTCTTTCTTTCTTTCTTTCTTTCTTTCTTTCTGAGGAGTAGAGGAAGGAGCATTGGTAGCTTTATCTTTCTATTTAAGCATCTGTCATTTATTCACATTTATTTATTAAACAGTTTTTCAGGTTTACAGTATGTTATTCACTTGAAGCTCAAGGATAAATAGGGCATGTCCTACACTTGAGAAACTTGCCTGTGATCTGCATTGAAAGCATAAAGGGAAATTCTCATTTAGTGGTTGTCAGTAATGGAGAGTCAAAATTCTATGTTTTAGAGTTACTTGAAATATCTTTCTTTGTGTGGTCATGTTATCAATGTGGCATACAGTTAGGTCTATTTGTTTCTGTTTGTTTTCAGATTTTATGGATTTTTTTTCTGTTTAAGTCCAAAAAGTAGCTATTTAAATATTCATATTTTAAAGTCAAAATTTTAAATCAAAGTACATTTGGAAAAATGTAGCATCCATTCTCTCGTCATCTTTACCCTGTTGCTCTTCCCTCATGAGAAACTAAAAAATATATTTTTAGGTTTAACTTTCCATTGTGAGACTATGTATGTGTATCTTTAATTTTGTATTTCTTTCTTACATGAAAGATGGCCCAACAACTTTCCTGCTTCTTGCTTAATTATTATTTTTTCAACTTACAAGTATATTTCAGGGGTGCCTGGGTGGCTTAGTCGGTTGAGTTTCTGACTCATTATTTCTGCTGAGGTCACAATGCCAAAGTCATGGGATCAAGCCCTGTGTTAGGCTCCACACTCAGTGTGGAGCCTGCTTAAGATTCTCTCACTTTGCCCCTACCCTGCATGCTCATGCTCTCACTCTCTCTCAAAAAAAAAAAAAAAAACAAACATATCTCACAAATCATTTCATAACTATATAAAGATCTTCATTCCCTTTTATGCTATATGTTGCTTCATTGTATATATTTAGTATAATTTATTCAACTAGTCTCTTAGTTGAATTATGGACCCTTGGGTTATTTTCTTTTTTTCTTTTTCTTTTCTTTTCTTTTCTTTTTTTGCTATTATAAATCATGGTGTTAAAGGATAGCTTTGTACAAGCATCATTTCATGGTTTTTTTGTCATCATTGTTTCTTTGGAATAGGAGAAAGTCTTTCCTAAAATGAAGAGTCTAGGGGTGCCTGGGTGGCTTAGTCGGTTAAGCGTCCGACTTTCGCTTAGGTCATGATCTTGCGGTTCGTGAGTTCGAGCCCCGCGTCGGGCTCTGTTCTGACTGCCAGCTCAGAGCCTGGAGCCTGTTTCAGTCTGTGACTCCCTCTCTCTCTGACCCTCCCCTGCTCACGCTGTCTCTCTCTCTCTCCTAGAAATAAATAAAGCATTTAAAAAATTAAAAAATAAATAAATAAAATGAAGAGTCTAAATAGTAGTACCTGGATGGCTCAGCTGGTTGAGTGCCCGACTCTTGATTTTATTAGCTCAGTCATAATCTTCATGGTTCATGAGTTTGCACTAATAGGGCAGAGGCTGCTTGAGATTCTCTCTCTCCGTCTCTCTCTGTCCCTCCCCTCTTGTGCTCTCTCTCTTTNTTGGATTCTGTGTCTCCCTCTCTCTCTGTCCCTCCCCTCTTGTGTTCTCTCTCTTTCTCTCAAAAAAAAAAAACTCTAAATAATGGCTGTTTCAGTTGTAGCAGTGGGGGAGAGGGTAACATCAGAAGGCCAATTTTAATATTTTTGAAAGCTTGATGGAAATCTAATTCAATCATTGATTGCATAGGCTAACTAAAATGCATAGGTTTACTACAGGATCTTAAAAGTAACAATTCCCCCTCCCTCATCCTCATCTTATAGACAAGTTACTCTTAAAAAAAAAACTAAAACGATTTTATTTAATTCCAGTTAGTTAGCATACAGTGTAATATTAGTTTCAGGTATAGAATATAGTGATTCAGCACTTCCAGACACCACCTGGTGCTCATCACAACAAGTGCCCTCCTTAATCTTTACCATTTAGTTAACCCATCCCCTCACCCACCTCCCGTCTGGTAACCATCAGTTTGTTCTCTATAGTTAACCTGTTCCTTGGTTTGTCTATCTCTCTTTTTTTTTTTACCCCTTTACTCATTTGTTTTGTTTCTTAAATTCCACATATGAGTGAAAATATGGTATATGTCTTTCTCTGACTTATTTAGCTTAGCATAATACTTTCTAGCTCCATCCACATCATTGCAAATTACAAGATTTCAATCTTTTTATGGCTAATATTTCATTATATATAGTATATATTATATATATGTATATATATAGTATATATTATACACACACACACACACCAGACACACCCTACGTCTTCTTTATGCATTTATCAGTCAGCGGACACTTGGGCTGTTTCTGTAATTTGGCTATTGAAGATAAGGCTGCTGTAGACACTGGGGTGCTCTTGCACTGTTGGTGGGAATGTAAATGGTGCAGCCACTCTGAAAAACGGTATAGAGTTTCCTCAAAGAGTTAAAAATAAAAAGACTACCCAATGATTCAGCAATTGCACTACTAGGTATTTATCCAAAGAATACAAAAATACTAATTCAAAGAGATACATAGACAAGTTACTCTTAATAGCTGGATAATATTCAAGACTTTTGTGTTGTTGTGCCTCTACATTTTTGCAAATCTGGGCTGAAGGTGTGTTAAGTGAGGACAGCAACAAAGTCAATGACTAAACATTGTTAGTATTAGTTTTTAAATGTTTATTTATTTGAGAAAGAGAGAGAGCGAGAGAGAGATACTGTGAGCAGGAGTGTGTCAGAGAATCCCAAGCAGGCTCCATGCTTTCAGCGCAGAGCCCAACATGGGGCTCAAACTTGCAAACTCTGAGATCATGACCTGAGCTGAAATCAAGAGTCAGACGCTTAACCAACTGAGCCACCCAGGTGCCCCAAACACTGTTTTAATAAAGTAATGTTGTGGGCATTTTATGGAATTCTTGAGATATGAAAGGGACACATAATACTTTGTTTTTGCTGTCTTCTGTTTCAATCATGGCTTTTCTGAGGACTAAAGTAGACAAAAAGTCTCATTTTCTGAAGTGTGGTCTTATCAAAAATTGACTTGTCAGTCACCTGAAGCTTAAGTAATGAGCAGTAAGGATACTGATATGGAAGTTCATGGTGTAATATGGACTTTCACCATTGTTCTCATTGAAACCAAGATTACTGGCAAGGATCTTAGGCCCTCATTAAATTGAATCTTTGATCCTGAAACGGAGAACTAATGAACAACAGGGCATTCTGGGAATTTTTCTGAGAGAAACTTATTGATATACTGATTATTGATATACTGATTGATACTGACTTTAATTTGACTTTTAAAAAATTATTATTGAAATGTAGTTGACATATAATGACAATTTCAGCTGTACAACATAATTCAATAATTCTATACATTACCCAATGCTCAGCAAGCTAAGTGTAGTCACCATCCAACATTATTATATTATTGAATATATTCCCTATGCTCTACTTTACATCTTCATAACTTACAACTGGAAGTTTGTACGTGTTAATTTCCTTCACCTATTTTGCCCTCACCTTTCTTCTAGCAACCACCAGTTTGTTCTTAGCATAAGAACACCTTCTGGGCACATCCATGTTGTCACAAATGGCAAGATCCTATCCTTTTTTAAGGCTGAATAGTATTTCATTGTATATATACATGATATCTTTTTCATTCATTCATCTATTGATGGATTCCTGGGTTGCTTCCATGTCTTGGCTATTGTAAATAATGTTCCAATAAACACAGAGGTGCATATATCTTTTTGAAGTGGTGTTCTCATTTTCTTTGGGTAAATACACAGTAGTGGAACTGGTGAACCATATGGTGTTTCTATTTTTCATGTTTTGAGGAACCTCCATGATGTTTTCCACAGTAGTTGCGCTAATTTACATTCTGATATAATGGATGGAGCACTTAGTACAATGTACTGGAGTTTGTTTCAGCATTTCAAAGGCTTTTTAATGCTGTGAGCATAACAAAAAAGTACTTATATACAATTGTTGTAAAAAATGTTTAAAAAGGTAACGTCTGTATATGTACATGCTAGATGATTTTCCTGTTATAATTGAGGAATCTGCTACTTTGTAAAAATTTATATGTGAAAAAGAATTTATCAGTCTTGCTATGTTTCTGTAGTCAAACTGAATGAAAAACCTTAGGTAGGTAGAGATGAAGAAATATATAATGAAATAAAATAAAACTCTGGCATAGCTGGTAATGAAGTTTTAATGAACTTTATTGATAATTGTTTTCCTGAAATTAACTTTGTACAAATATTTTCATTTTCTGGAACAAATGAGCATGTCATGAGGGCACTAAAGCTTGTCTTTGTGGACTTAATGCATACACAAAATTGCTCACGTGGACTTAATTGTAACGTAAGTACTATTTCCCTATCGGACTGAGATCTATGGTATTCAAGACATTCCAAAACAGCATTAGGAAATTCTTAAAAAAAAAATCCACTAACAAATGTTTTCTTCCTTCAGAATGAAGACCTAGTTTGCTTCAAAGATATCAAACCAGCAGCAACTCATCATTATCTTGTGGTGCCAAAGAAGCATATTGGAAACTGCAGAGAGCTAAAGAAAAATCACATAGAACTGGGTAAGGGGACAGCAGTGTTCTTCATGGTTATATCATTTTCAGTTAGCATCGGTGATAGCAGTGACAATAAAGAGAACAAGTCTGGCCAGGAATTAGGAAAAAGGAGCGTTATGACTCTTTGTAATTGCCATTATGAAAAATTTCAAATATATACAAAAATAAAGAACACAGTGTAATCTCCATGTATTCATCACCCAACCTCAACATTTACTAACTTGTTGCCTCTCTTTTTCATCTATTATCCTTCTCCCACAGTGGATTTGAAGGGAATTCCAGACATCATGTTATTTAATCTTTAGAATCTGTAAAAGATAATGCGTCTTTATGTTTTTTTAAATGATGGCTTTTCTTGACTCTGGAAATGGAAGATGCTATTAAAAAAATTACAAGCAATAAATTGTGGTATGGCATTGGAGCTTATATTGCCTGGGAGTGAGACTATATGTATTGATACCGCCTTGTAAGCTTCCGGTGGAGATGAACTATCACCAAAATTTAGTAATGATTTTTAGCAATGAACTTTTTAACTTCTGAAAAGAAGATTTTGAATCTTGTCCTTACAGGATTATTCTATATTTTCTTACTCATGATTTCTGAGAGTTACCAGTTATCATTTTCTAAGACGTTTCTAAGTTCCCTTCATGTCTGCTTTGATAGCCTTTGTCAGCAGGGCCTGGGATTAGTTTGAACCCTAATTTAAGTAGCTAATAAGATAGATAAATTGGGCCAGATTTTTTTGAAGGTGATTAAAAAATATCTTTGAGGGAAAACTTTCATGTGTAGTTTATTAGTGCTTAGGCTACTGAATTACCAGTTTTTAAATTGTTTCTTCTTAACATTGCAAAATGCCTTAGTCATCGAAGTTCTATGAGTACATTTCATACTCATTCCAGCAGGTAAAGGCCAACATATATGCAATATTTAGTATCAAGCATCATCTACCATGCCTTAAGTATTTCCTTTTTATACTGTTTTTTTTTAATGTTTTATTTTTTTCTGATTGAGAGAGAGAGAGAGAGAAAGACAGCATGAGCAGGGGAGGGTCAGAGAGAGAGAGGTACCGAATCTGAAACAGGCTCCAGGCTCTGAGCTAGCTGTCAGCACAAAGCCTGACGCAGGGCTCGAACCCATGNTTTGAAGGTGATTAAAAAATATCTTTGAGGGAAAACTTTCATGTGTAGTTTATTAGTGCTTAGGCTACTGAATTACCAGTTTTTAAATTGTTTCTTCTTAACATTGCAAAATGCCTTAGTCATCGAAGTTCTATGAGTACATTTCATACTCATTCCAGCAGGTAAAGGCCAACATATATGCAATATTTAGTATCAAGCATCATCTACCATGCCTTAAGTATTTCCTTTTTATACTGTTTTTTTTTTAATGTTTTATTTTTTTCTGATTGAGAGAGAGAGAGAGAGAAAGACAGCATGAGCAGGGGAGGGTCAGAGAGAGAGAGGTACCGAATCTGAAACAGGCTCCAGGCTCTGAGCTAGCTGTCAGCACAAAGCCTGACGCAGGGCTCGAACCCATGAACCGTGAGATCATGACCTGACCCGAATTCGGACGCTTAACCAACTGAGCCACCCAGGCGCCCCCTTTTTATACTGTTTTTAAGAAGCGAAAAATATGTTTACGCTCATTTTTGTTTTTCTAACATTTCTTCTATTTTATTGAAAGTTGTAAATGTTGCAAATAAAATATTACCAATTTTGAAGCAGCATGGTTGGTGTTTGGGATTCCATTATACTGTTCTTTCTGATTTTGTTTGTATTTTATTTTATTTATTTATTTTTTTTAATTTTTTTTTTTTTTTTTTTATTTT
>NW_027532448.1:444871-448548 GCF_008692635.1 Crocuta crocuta | reverse complement strand
CTCTGAGCTGGCAGTCAGCACAGAGCCCGACACGGGGCTCGAACCCACGAACCGCGAGATCACGACCTAAGCGAAAGTCGGACGCTTAACCGACTAAGCCTCCCAGGAGCCTCTTTGTTTGTATTTTAATAGATCTGTAATAAAAGTTTAAAAGTTCTTGCAGGGTGCCCAGGTTGCTCAGTCTGTCAAGTGTCCCACTCTGGATTTAGGCTGAGGTCATGATCTTGGGGTTTGTGAGTTCCAGCCCCACATCAGGCTCTGTGCTGGCAGTGTGGAGCCTGCTTAGAATTTGCGCTCTCTCTCTGGCCCTCCCCAGCTTGCTCTCTCTCTCACTCAAAGTAAATAAACTTAAAAACTAAATAAAAGATCTTGCAATTAATATTTTTATACAGTTTAAAAAGTTGGGAAAATGATAAGCATATAGAAGAGCTCAATAACACTGTCATAAGCACTGTGATTATAATTGATATTTATAGAACTCCACCTAACTGTAGAATACACAATTTATTAAGAGCACATGCTCACCAAGACAGACCATGTTCTGGGCAGTAAAATAAGTCTAAATACATTTCAAACGATTGAAGTCTTATAACATATGTTCTCTGATGACAATGAAATTAAAGTAGAAAAATAATAAAATCTAGAATAGCACTAAATATTTTTAAATTAACACACTTAAATAATTTCTAAATAAATAGGTCAAAGAAAACAATATTGAATTGTTTGGTTGGTAACAAAAATCCAACATATCAAGATTTGTGGAATTTGCCTAAACAATGCCTATAGGAAAATTTATACCTATGTATGTTTATGTTAGAAAATGAGGTTTAAAGCCAATGGCCTAAGCCAATTAAGATTGTCATGCCTTCTCAATGAATTGAGCCTTTTTCTTTTTAAAGCATTGTAAAATGTCCCTCTATCTCTGGAAATACTTCTTGAGTCTATTTTGTAGGATATTAATTTAGCTACTTTACCTTTCTTGTTACTTACTGTTCACATTGGGTATGTTTTTCTTTCAAACAATTGATCATTAATATTTAAAGACTTGAAGATAGCAGTAAGGTTGGGTCTTATTATATTTAAAATTTAATGTGAAAATCTGACTTTTAATTGTAGTGTTTAGTTCATAAATGTTTAATGTACCTATTGACGCAGTTTAGGTCTACTATCTTGCCATTTGTTTTCTGTTTGTCCCATTTTTTAAAAAAGCTTATTTATTTTGAAAGAGAGAGAGCACGAGCTGAGGAGGGGCAGAGAAAGAGAGAGAATTCCAAGCAGGCTCTACACTCAGCATGGAGTTTGCCATGGGGCTGCATCCCATGACTGTGAGGTCATGACCTGAGCTGAAATCAAGAGTTGGACACTTAACTGACAGAGCCACCCAAGTGCTCTATGTCCCATTTTTTTTGTTGTTGTTATTGCTCTCTTTCTTTCCTGCCTTCTTGTGGTTGTCAGATATATATTTTTTTATAATTCCACTTTAATTTATCTCTTGCCTTTTCATGTATTCTTCTTCACATTTTTTAGAAAAATTGTTGCTCCAGAGAGATTAAAATACACATTGAATAATTATCACAAACTTAGAGTTCATATTGTATCAATTCATGAAAAATGTAACTTTGCAGCACTATGTATTATTGTCATATATATTGTATCTACACACTTTATAATATGGTATTGTTAAAAGCATTGCTTTAAAGCAATTAAAAGAAAAAACATTCTTTACCCCCATGTCTAGGATGTAGGGAGTATTTTAAAAGAAAACAAGATACAGTCTTGCTTGAAGTAATGAGCTTTCTTTGGATGATCCGCTACTGACTTTGTCGTGGAAGTCTGTTGTCCTCCTAGATCAAGCTTGACTTAGAGAAGTAAACATTAGCAATAATTTTATAAGCCTCTTTATAATAACCATCCTCTATAGATTCTCTCATTTCTTCCCCTTCCAAATACTTGACTACACCATCCAGAAATAAAAGGGGTCTAAAGCTTGACATTGTGCTTTGGACATTGCAGGTTACCAAAATTTTTCTCATGAGGAAGCATAGATCCATCCAAAGGCCATAAAGCACCAAGATAATAAAGATGGTAAGGCAGAGAGAGTTTGGAAGCCAAAACAATTATACAAACATTTACCTAGTCAAAGGTGGCCTGACAGGAAGTGCTATCATGTCTCTAATTTTGGCTGAAAGACAAATTCAGAGTTTTCCTGTCTGTCTTTTCTTAATTCAAGCATTTTGTTGTTGTTGTTGTTTATTACTTTGGTCTCCTTATGATCAGAATTAGACCTCAGTGGGAGCAGATGTCCTAAGTAGTTCCTTTTAGCTGTTCCAAGTCAGCCTATACATGGCATTTTGTGATAGGTTGAACCTTCACTTCAGTGCTGATGGGCAAACTTCTGTAACTTAAAACTATTAAACAGATCATGTTAACGTTTGCCCATTTGATACAGCTTTTGACTGGGACTGTAAAAGTTAATATCAATTACAACTTAGTAATGTCTCCTACTGTATAATGTCATTTCTTTCCTGTTTTATAGTTGAGAACATGGTAACTGTTGGGAAAAGCATTCTTGAAAGGAATAATTTCACTGACTTGCACAATGCAAGGTATGTATACTCCCAGATAGAAACCAATACATGCAGTTGTTTTTTTCTGAAACATTGTTTCCTTGTGGGAAATGAGAGCAGAGGCGGTAGGGCGCCTGGTTTAAATGCATTTTTCTGGAGAGTAAGCATGCATTGTTCATTTGTAGTGTATATTTAACAAATAAGTTTTCTTCCTGTCATAACATTTTCTAATGTTAGACATGTAGTAGTAGTTTAGACAGACAAGTATATTTAAGCAGTGCATAGGTAAAATAGTTGAGTCCACCTTTCTTTGTTCAAGATGTGCATTTCTATAAAATTGTGTGTAAATTGAATTTCTTTAGAAGATATTATTATACTTGTCGTGTGAAAATAACTTGAATTTGTTGCCCGCTGAACTGAACTCTGGCATTCACCAAAGTTTGAGCAAAAAGCATGTAATAAAAATGTTCAATTTGGCAACTATTTTAACTAATCTAAATAGTGGGGTTTTTTCCTTTTTAAAAGACTTCTGACTTTGCCTAGTGTGACCAAGGGAGTAGTAAGGCAGGTGTAGTGGAGATCACTTCTAACATCCAAACTGGAATTGAAAGCGATCTGAATTCTAATGTTATCTGTGCTACTTGCTGCTACTGTGCTTGTACTGGCTGTGTTACCTGAGACATTTAACCTCTCCCAGATAACACCTGCTCTGCCTACCTATGGGCTCAAAGAAGATTGTGTGTGAGAAAATCCTCTGAAATCTGTTAAGCACCATTCAAGAGTGATAATTACAAGGAACAGATGGTGTTTGAGACCCTTTGGCCAAAAGTAGCACATTGCCTTTCCAGTCATGGGAGTGCGTACTAGAAGAATGAACAATGCCCTGAGAGTCGAGAGCCCTGAGTCTTGAGCCGATCTCTACCACTACCTGACTATGGGACCTTGGGGAGTCTCCCACTTTTTGCATCTTGGCTTCTCCATCTTTGAAATGAAAGGGTTGAATGAACCCTTGAGTTTCTTCTACCTTTTAGATTTTTAGATTACTTGATTCTGTATTACATGAACTCCTGTTTCACGGAGGAAAAACAGTCTCCTTTTCTAGGTAGTGTG
>NW_027532448.1:149149-444830 GCF_008692635.1 Crocuta crocuta | reverse complement strand
TTTTTTTTTTTTTTAATGGAGACTCACAAATATTTGAACAGGCAAATATTCGTAGGCTTGGATTTTTATTACAGGTATGCCTTGCTCCGTTGAGAATTGCTAAATGGGCTTACAAAACTGTGAACAAATTTTTGAGAGAATCACATTAAAAAATTTCTTAGTAGAAATTTGTTAGTAGTCCAAAGAATTCTCTTATAAATGTTTTATAAAGCAGATAAATGATAAATAATTAGCATTTTATTTTCATTATTAAGCAAGAAACTTGAGTGATGATAAAAATTTTTAAATAATGGTATAATTAATCTTACTACTGAAATATTGATTGGTAAGGAAATTGCTATTAAAGGACAAAGCACACCATCTACTGGCTATGTCTTGGAATAAAGGGACCCTTCTAGTTGAGGGTTCTGTAATTTTTTTTTAAATTTATTGCAGAGCCATATTTTAGGAGAATTAAAGGTTAAAATGATAAGCACTGAGGTGATAAAACATAATACCAACTCAGAATTCATCAAAGTTTTACTGAGGCATAATATATACCTTTAAGCCCTTCCTTGATGAAGAGTTTGTTACTGTGAACTTCACATGAAAAGAGGAGGAACTGTGAATACTTTCAAGTATAGAAAGAAGGTGGTAAAAGATATTCAGGTGGCAGTCTGTCCACCCTAGGTAACCTGTTTGGGATGTCCTTAATATTTATGTGTTTTATCATAAAAAATAGTTTTAAACTACTGTAGAACTGATTTGCCGAGTATGTCTTACCTTTCTGTTTTAGAATGGGTTTCCATATGCCACCGTTTTGTTCCATTTCCCACTTGCACCTTCATGTTCTGGCACCTGTCGATCAACTTGGCTTCTTATCAAAATTGGTTTATAAAGTGAATTCCTATTGGTTTATCACAGTAAGTGTTATTTTTTGTAGTAGCTGCGTACAAAATTATTTAAAATATTTGTCCTTTTTTTTGTAGTTCTTCTTCTTCTTTTTTTAATGTTTATTTATTTTTGAGAGACAGAGCATGAGTAGGGGAAGGGCAGAGAGAGAGGGAGACACAGAATATGAAGTAGTCCCCAGGCTCATAGCTGTCAGCACAGAGCCCAACGCGGGGCTTGAACTCACAACTTGCAAGATCATGACCTGAGCTGAAGTTGGCCGCTTAACCAACTGAGCCACCCAGGTACCCCTTAGTTCTTTCTTGGCAACACTAGGCACTGACAGCTCTCATAGACTTGATCATCTCTTTTAACGTGTTGCTCACACATACCCAAAATAATATTTTTAATTTGAGGGATTTTCCAGGTTATATCTGTAGGAAGAGAAGCTATGGTTAAAGTCTCCCCATTGCAGGCAGAGCATATGATATAGAAGAACCATGGCATTAATAGTTGAATTCAGGGTCCGATCTGGATTGAAATTGTGGCTCCATTAGTTATTTAAGGTACTATGTGCTAGTTACTTAAGCTTTTTAAGGCTCAAGTTCTTTATTTGTTACATACCTATAAGGAATACTGCCTACCTGTAGAATTGAGAAGAGGACTGATAAAGTGATTTCTATGTAAAGCTCTTAAAACTACATTGCAAATAGTGCTAGGAAATATTATTACCTGCTGCCTTTGTTATCATCATCATTATTATAGAGATGAATTTTTGTAATTTTCTAGTTTAGAAAAGGATTGCAGTAGTAGCATCACCTGTCAGATCTGAGGTTGAAGCTTTGAGCCTAAAAAATTGCAGAATTCTCTTTTGCTACTGCAAAAGTAGAATAGAATTCAGCTGATTATAGGCCTGTTGCCTAACATTCAAACCTTAGTTGGTAAGTGACTGCCCTTCCCTAGCCACTTGACTAGTAATATACCAGTTGCTATGTGTACATGATGTTAAGGTGACCTGAGGTTGCTATATACAAATTATCACTGAATTACAAATGAAATAATTACTGTTAGTTAATGCATATTATTATTATAGTCATGGTACACAAAAAACTAAAAGCATGATTTATAGAAACTTCATATTTCAAAGTTATCCCTCTCATTAACTTGTCCAGATGGTTTATTTAATTTAAAAATAATTTAAGATACGTGTGTGTGCGTGTGCGCACGCATGCAAAATAAAAACGTGGATGTTTCACAGAGCAGTTGGTGTGGTCTCCTTAAGAAATCAGTGTGATTAAAAAAGGGTTGTTTTTCCTTATTTGTATTTTTTATTTTCTACGTGATCCATTATTTTATAATAAAAAAGTCATTAAAATATATTTTTGTAATGTTTTAAACTATATTTCCTTACATGACTTTTTAGTTAGAAAAAATGAACATTACATTATAAGATCTGTTAATGGTTCATCCTGTGACTCTGAACTTTTCTTAAATCTGTCAGTACATATTATTATAAAATTGAAGAAAATTAATAGAAAGATATTAAGGTTTATTTCAAAATCTCTTATAAGATGTTTGAGAAAAGTATTTGAAATAATAACTAGAAGACTGGTTTACCTTTTTTTAAATAGGTTTTATTTTTTAGAGTGGTTTTAAGCTCACAGCAAGATTGAATGGAAAGTACAGTGAGTTCCCATATATCTTCTGTCCCCCATACTACAGACATCCTATACCACAGTGATACATTTTTTATAACCCATGAGATCACAGTGATACATCATTATCACCCAAAGTTCATAATTGACATTAGGGTTCTTTCTTGATATTATATATTTTATGGGTTTGGACAAATGTGTGATGACATGTATCCACCATTATAGTGCAATACAGAATAGTTTCGCTGCCTTAAAAAAATCCTCTGTGTAGCCACTGATCTTCTTAATGTCTCCGTAGTTTTGCCTTTTCTAGAATGTATTGTGGTTGGAGTAATACAGTATGTAGCTTTTTCAGATTGGCTTCTTTTACTTAAAATTGTGTGTTTAAGGTTCCTCCACATCTAGTTTACTTGTTATAATGTTAGTATTATATTTATTTTCCCTTTCTTATTGAAGCTTTTTAACGAATATGCAATGTGGATAAAATTCTACCTACTTACATACAATAAGAAATACTTTTACTATAGCTTATAAAACTATTATATTAAGAAATTATGTAAGATATTTTTAGGAACAGAATATGTAATATCCAGCCCTTCTGCTATGACTTATTATAATAGGGATGCCAGTAGAATTGTTTCATGTAGGCTGTAATAATTAGAATTTTTAAAAATATGTTTTCAAAATTACAGGCTGATTGCTTGATTGAGAAACTGAGAACATGAAAATGTCAACAGTGGAAGATTTTTCTAATCTTGGCTCAACATAAACTAATATTTTGGTCCCTTTGAAGTCTAATTACAATTGTAAGGTTTGTTGGGTTTTACGAGAGGCTATTACTGGGTAGTCTTAAATCTTTTCTAATGTCTGTTTTCTCAAGATCTGTAATATAATTACATCGATACTTTGTCACAGACTTCTTTGTTTTAATGGTTGGTTACATGTGTAAGATATAAGATACTATAGATAATATCCCATTAAAACAAGTTCTATTAATCAGGAAGGGCTCTATTTTTTAAAGAAAGTTCAAATGTTTTCATTTTTCCAGTAGTCAATTATAATCATGATTTATTTATGAAGAATAAACTGTATAGAAAGTACTTTGTTGGGGCTTATTACTATGAAGGGGGGAAAAGTAACCATTTCTTGACAGTTCTATAATTTTACACATGAAATTTAAATTGAAGAGTACCATAGCAAGCCCTGTACTTGTTAATAGAAAGAATTGTATATGTGTTCCTTTTTACTCAGATTTCAGGTGCTGGTTTTCACTTAAAGCCTAATGTTTTTGTGATAAATTGTTCCTGAAAGCTATATTATATATGTAAAGTAATTTCTAATGGTGAATTTACAAGAACAATCAGCTTGGTTATCCAAGAGAAGTCGCTGTAATGGAATTTTACCTGTAAGAACATAAATGGGGAAGAAATATAAAGTGGTTATAATAATGTATTAAAGCTAGATAGAAACTGTTGTTTTATGGTTTATTGTATCAAAGAAAAAGTAGAATTCAAAAGTGGTTATGCTTAGCTTTTATCATGAAGAAATCCTGATTAGAAAGTAGTGGTAGATCAGCTTATATGAGAAAATTTATTTTAATAGCACAGTGTTAGCATTATTGATATATCATTTCATGAGATGTATAGCTTTAGGAATTGTGCTAATCTACACTAACAATAGTAAATGTGAATGAAGAGTAGGTGCTGAAAGCTTATTCTACATTGTGCCAGCACATAATAATACCATGTACATGAATATAAATGAACACAAGGATTAAAGTTTTGATGTTAGAAATAGGCTGTGATGATTCGTTTTCTTTCTTATTTTTTGGCATGATATTAAACGTTTTTTTGTAATGAAATAATTATTACAATGTTTAGTTACAACATCTGAAATAAATATTCATTTATTCATTTAGCAAACATTTGCTGAGCATTTAACATTTACCAGACACTGCCAGGATCAGGAAGTACAGAAGTGAGAGAGGACAGTCTGTCTTCAAATGCTAATTTGAAGACAAAACCAGTGATTGTAGTGTAGGGTGTTAAGTGCTATAATGTCCACAGAAGAGGCTGTGGAAAGGAATATAATTTTGAGAGCAGGTGTCAGGAGAACTGAATATTTAACACTCAGTGTTAGGCAGGTAGACAGTGGGAGTTTAGGCTGAGAGACCCACATGTGCTTTTCTTGAGTTCTGTTTCTGTTATTATTTACTTCATAATTGACATGAATGTTTACATTCCATTTTATTCACTGAAAGCAGGAGTAGGGGTTATGGGCTCTCAAAATTAGATTTCCAGGCTTTCCAACATGGCTTTGTTTGTTAAGTAGCTCACTGAGCACCTACACGGATAAGCAGTTGCAAGTTTGCAGATATCAGTTCAAATATGACCACCTCCAGAAAAGGAATTTTCTGCATGTATCGAATGTCGTACTATGTGAGTTTGCAATGATATCGTTGATAGTATGATGATAATAACATATAAGGTATTTAAGGAATTCTCAAATGCCTTATGGACTCTTCAAAAATATGATGAGCCAACTGATTTAACTTATGTATGTTTATATCCTCTCACAGTTAAGTTTGCCTTTTTTGTTGGAAAACCCTTGATCCTCACATTCTTAGCAGCACTTCTTGTTTACTTGTAAAGATTAATAAGGTTACTACAATTAAAATTCACTGAGCCTTTTTAGTAAAGTATTTGGTAACTTAGTAGCAATCCATAACATTAGCTCAGCACAAAATCCATAACTTGTTTTTAAAATGTTTAAAGTACTATCTAGAGCATTACTTATGCATGTTATGATATTACTTGTTTGTAATTGCAGAATTGTAAAATTATTAATGAGCTGTTGTTCTTACTTAGTTAAAAGAAAGCTAAATAAATATGGAAAAATACTATGTCAAGTTTTGCCTCTGGAGTTTTTAATATATGTGTTTTTTTAAATGATTTTATTTTTCACACCAGTTGTACATTCACAGCAAAATTGAACAGAAGGTACAGAGATCTTCCATATAGGTTCCCCCCACACATATGCATAGCCTCTTCCATTATTAACCTTTCCCATCAGAATGGTACATTTGTTGCAATTGACGAACCTACATTGACAACATAATTACCCACAGTTCATTGTTTATCTTAGGGTTCACTCTTGGTGTGGTGCATTCTAGGAGTTTGGGCAAATATATAATGACATGTATCTATCATAGTATCATGCAGAGTATGTTCACTTCTCTAAAATTCCTCTGTGCTCTGTCTATTCATTCCTACCCTCACCAACCTCTGGAAAGCAATGATCTTTTTACTTTCTGTGTAGTTTTGCCTTTTCCGGAACGTCATAGAGTTGGAATCACACAGTATATAGCCTTTTCATATTGGCTTCTTTCACTTAGTGATGTGCATTTAAGGTTACCCCCTGTCTTTTCATAGTGTGATAGCCTATCTCCTTTTAGTGCTGAATAGTATTCCAATGTCTAGATGTACTACAGTTTATCCATTCACCTACTGAAGGATATCTTGGTTGCTTCCTAGTTTTGCCAGTTATGAATAAAGCTGCTGTAAACACCTGTATGCAGGTTTTGTGTGGACATAAGTTTTCAGTGCCTTTGGGTAAATACCAAGGAACATGATTACTGGGTTGTATGATAGGCATATGTTTAGTTTTATAAAAAACAGCCAAACTGTCTTCCAAAGTGGCTATACCATTTATTATTTCCCACCAGCAATAAATGAGCTATTTGTTCCACATTCTTGACAGAATTTGGCATTGTCAGTGTTTGGGATTTGGCCATTCTACTAAGTGTGCAGTGGTATCTCATTGTTTTGATTTCCTTTTCTCTGATGACATATGATACAAAGCATGTTTTCATATGCTCATTTGCCGTCTGTGTATCTTTGGAGAGATGTCTGGGTTGGCCCATTTTTAAATTGAGTTTTTTTTCTTATTGTTGAATTTTAAGAGACCTTTATATATTTTAGCTAACAGTCCTTTATCAAGTATGCCTTTTTGTAAATATATTCTGCCAGTTTCTGGCTCATCTTCTCATTTTCTTGATATTGTCCTTTCATAGAGCAATTTTTAATTGTAATGAAATCTAGTTTATCAGTTATTTCTTTAATGGATTATGACTTTGGTGTTATATTTTGCCATATCTGAGGTCATCTAGGTTTTCTATTATTATATCTTAGGAGTTTTATAGTTTTGCATTTTACATTTGGGCCTATGATCCATTTTGAGTTAATTTCTGTGAGGGTCATAAGGTGTGTCTAGATTCATTTTTTTGTATGTGGATGTACAATTGTCCAGTACTATATGTTGAGAAGACTGTCTTTACTCCATTGTATTGCCTATGCTCCTTTGTTGAAGATTAGTTGATTATATTGGTCTATTACTGGGCTCTCTGTTCTATTCCATTGATCTGGATGTTTTCATGAATTCTGCTGTCTTTATTACTGGAAGCATCATAGTAAGTCTTGAAGTCAGGTTGAGTCAGTTCTTCAACCTCGTTTTTCTCTTTCAATCTTGGGTTGGCTATTCAGGGTCTTTTTCCTTTCCATATAAACTTTACAATCAATCTGTCAATATCTACAAAATAACTTGCTGTGATTTTGATTGAGATTGCATTCAGTTTATGGATCAGTTTGGGAACAATGGACATCGTAACAGTATGGAATATTCAGCGTATCCATGAACATGGACTATCATTTATTTAGTTCTTTGATTTTTTTCATCAGAGTTTTGTAGTTTTCCTTGTTAGGATCTTATACATATTTTGTTAGGTTTATCCATAAGTACATCATTTTTGGGAGTGCTAATGTCAATGGTATTTTTTAACTTTCAATGTCACTTGTTCATTGTTGATACATAAAAAAAGCAGTTGACTTTTATGTATTAATTTTGTATCCTGCAACCTCACTATATGATTGCTTTTTGGTTTCAGGGCTTTTTTTTAATTGATTGTTTTGGATCTTCTACCTAGATGATCATGTGATCTGTGAACAAAAATAGTTTTATGTCTTCCCCATCTGTATACCTTTTATTTCCTTTTATTGTCTTACTCTACTAGCTAAATCTTACATTATGATGCTGAAAAGGAGTAGCAATAGGGGACCTCCTTGCCTTATACCTAATTTTCGTGCACAAGATTTGATTTGTGATCTTAAGTATGATGTTAGCTGTAATTCTTTAAAGAAATTTAAATTCTTTAGGTAACTTCTTTATCAAAGTTGAGGAAGTTCCTCTTAGCCCTAGTAAAGTTTTTATCGTAAATGAGTGTTGGACATTGTCAAAAGAATTTTTAATTCTTTTAAAAGAACAGAGGTTCAAATAAAAGATGTATAATAAATTGACTGATTCTAATGTATAAAAGATTCACTGAAAGAGTTGTAGACATACTTCTTCTAAGAATCCAAGGTCAAAAGCACAGTCTTTATAATTGCTGTGCTCATACATTTCTAGATTTTGATATCAAATAACCATCTACAAAAGTTGATGCCCATACTTTCATTAAGTGCCTACTATTCTGATTCACTAAAATGAAGCTGCTACCTGTTGATTCATCTGCTTATGAATCAGCTTTTATTCTAGCAATATAAATACAAAAACCGTATCTCTGATTCAGCTTAAATAAACTTAATTAAAAGTCTATTTCCAAAGAAAAATCAGATTCCTAGGGCACCTGGGTGGCTAAGTTAGTTAAGCGTCTGACTTTGGCTCAGGTCATGATCTCATGGTTCATGGGTTCAAGCCCTGCATCAGGCTCTGCACTGACAGTGTAGGGCTTGCATTGGATCCTTTGTCTCCCACTCTCTCTGCCCCACCCCAGCTCGCACGCACACTCTCACTCTCAAAAATAAAAAATTAGTTCATTTAAAAAGTAAGAATCAGATCCTTGTATGATTAATTATTTCAAATCACATAGGTAGGGATGAATCCACAATCAACCGTCATCCATTAATTAAACCAATCCTTAAGTCAATTTTTCTTTTAGGTATATGTATTATATTTTCTATTGATATGAAACAAGCACCTTAGGCTTATTTCCTTCTCCCCTGCCCATTCTCCATTGTTCCCATCTTTCTTAATGGAAACTGCAATCTTTCAGCTGCTCAGGCAAAAAATCTTGCAGTCATTCTTGACTCCTGTCTTTCATACTTCATATCTGACCATTTGCAAACCTTAGCAGGATTCTCAACTTATATTCAGGATTTGACCACTTCCCACCACTCATACTTCTGTCATCTTGGCCAAGTTCTCATCATCTCATGTCTAGATTATTGCAGTTGGCCTCTGCTCTATCTCGCTGCTATTGTCCGTGTCCACCTTCCAGTGTATTCTCAACATATTTGTACATTCAATGTACAAAACATGTATGGCTGAATATTCTCTCAGCCCATAGGTCCTAAACAAGTTACTCTTGGACATGATGTTACCTTGAGGGGCCTGAAACAAAAATCAATTAATTCTTCTCTGTGTCCAGTGTCTCTCTGCATTTTCACCCATCCTCTCTTGCTCTGCATGTTGTGGAATCACTTGACTGGGCTCCATGCCTCTAGTTGCTTCCTTTCTAGCACAGTCTCTATCAGAGTTCTTTCTAAATTATGACCTGATTATGGAATTTTCCTGCTTATGAAAAACTCATCGTGTTCCCTCAAAATTATTCAACAGCATTTTCAGCTTCATCTCCTGCACTTGTATCCCATAAGCCAACCATTTTTGCTATTCCAACTAAACTGAGCATGAGCTGGAGAGGGACAGAGAGAGGGAGACACAGAATTCAAAGCAGACTCCAGGCTATGACCTGTCAGCACAGAGCCCGATTTGGGGCTTAAGCTCACAGACTACGAGATCATGACCTGAACCGAAGTTGAATACTTAACCAACTGAGCCAACAAGGTGCCCCAGAACATATTTCTCTTCTCCTCACAGAATTTTTAATATTCTTTCTGAAGCCTTTGTTCTAGACAACATTCATTGCCCACAGGAAAACACCTAACTAGGATATTCTAGATATTTTCTAGAATATTTTCTAACTAATATTTCTGGATATTTTCTAGCTAAGAAGATTCTTTCAAGATTCTTAATCAAGCTGCTAAGAGAGGAATACTTTATTCTTGTTACACCTTCTCCAGAGAAAAATATTACAGCATTTTGCCAATTTATCACATAAGTTCTCTCTCCAAGCCTGCGTAAGAGGGAGGCAAAACATGCTATTTATCTGTGGTACTGGACTCAAAGCCTATCTATCCATACTCTTCTCTCCCAGGCAAGGATTCTAACTTCAGAGTACATCAGACCACCTGGTGGGAATGTTTAAAACAGACTGCTGGATGCTACCACAGGTTTCTGAATCAGCAAATTTGAGGGTAGGCAGGACTTTGCATTTCTAAGTGGTTATCAGGTAATGAAGTTGCTGGTGGTTGCTGTCAAATTAACTGAGAAGTTTTTACAAATATGTTTATGCCACACCCCAAATTAAATTTGAATCCCGAGGGATAGATTCCAGGCCTCGTATTTTTGAAAATTCCTCAGGTAATTCCAACATGCAGCCAAATTTAAGAACCCAGCCCCTATAGGATTGAATGAAATTCCTCCTAGGGCCCTATTATAGTAGATTCTCAGGAAGATCCCTTTTATGGGACTTGAGGCCATCTATTTTATATATAATAATCTTTCTAATCATGAGACTCAAATAAGATCAAGAGATGGTGATTACTGGGAATTGTACTTAAACAAGAATCTTACCTTTCTGGAAGGCAAGTTGCACACCTACTTTGAAAATATTAATATTTGCATATTACCTGCCAAAAGCATTTATTTGTTTAGAAATCATGTTTGCTTCTTATATTTTAGGAAGGATGGAAGGTAGGAAGGACAGAAGGGGAGAAAAAAGGACAAAAGGCCTGGCTCAAACCTGGCAAATGTACCGTGAACTTACATTACCTCTGGTTCACAAGTTCTGCCCAAGAGAAAAAATAAAGGGGGTCTCATGCAAAAATGTGCAAAGCTACTTAAGCTACAAAGTCGAAGCCTAGAGCAGTATAGATGATATCCAGGTCTTATATTTGGAGTGGAATACAAGTAGAGTGAAACATTTTTTGGTATTTTATAATCTCAACCTCATTACAAACAAAAGAACCAAATTAAAGACCTGCCCAAGGAAGGAAAGCACCCCTAATTTTGGTAGGCCCTAGGTTAGGCTCCTTTTGGAAAACTGTTTCTATTTCATCCAGTTGCTAAGATATGGGGAGAGTTATTCTCTAGCCTAGCTCAGTCAGGATGCCATCTTACATCTGTATGGAAATGTATGCCTTTTGATTATTTGAATTGTGGCAGCATTAAGAATTTAAGGATGACCTGAACAGAAGGCTAAATCTCCAGCCCATTTTTCTTCATCTTTTTTCTATGCACAGAACCTGTACTTCACAGGTAGCAAATTAGCAGCATAGTTTACAAACAGCATTTCAGGTTTGTTCTGGGGGAGTTTTTTGACCTGATAGCAAGCTCTACTTTTCTCCACTTCTGGAGGTTTTGAGCCATACTTAAAACAATTGCAGCTGCTTAAGTTTGAACTGGTGCCTTGACCCAACTTGGGGCGTTTTATTTCCTGAGAGCAGCAGTCCTCTTCCTGGATTATCTTCATTAAGATTGAAGATATTGAAGACCCTTCTGGCATTTCATGAAATTAGAACTCTGTGAGAAATGCTTCACTATAGTGAAGGTCCCATAGTTGTTATATAACTTCTTCCAATAAAACTTTATTCTCCAAACTGTTCAAAAGCCCCTTGTTTTTTCCTCATTGCAAAAATCTAGTCTTAATACAGATGCAAAGAAGTTTGCTACACCTCATTGGTGCACAAATCTCCATGGTTCGCTGTGATACCCAATCCCTTTTCAAGTGTTAGATGCTCAGCCTCAGACAGATGTATGGACAGTTTTAACATTACATATGACTTATGCTGCTGGGACCTGTAAACTCTTTACTCATTTCCTTTCCTCACTGACTCTGCCCTACTAGTCTCAGCAGTATAGGGGCATGTTATAACCAGAACTCAAGATCCTTATCTCCAATTTCTGGTCCCAAATATTCAGGAATGACAATGGTTTTTCAATCATCATCAGCCTATTACCAGAGACTCCAATGCTTGCACAATAGTAATCCCACAGAAGGAGCCAAGTTCCTAAGAAATCTGCCCTGGTAGATGAAGCATGGATGGAGCTTTAGACCAGTTCCCAGAAGACAGACTATGAACTCTCTTGCCCCTTCCAGTACAAATTTAAAAAAAAAAAAATGTAAATCTCTAGATGTTTGTTTAAGCACCAACTTTCAAAGTCCGTACTCTCTTGCTGCTTTTTTTTAATTAATTTATTTATTTTACAAATAGTTTATTGTCAAGTTGTCCATATAACACCCAGTGCTCATCCCCACAAATGCCCTCCTCCATGCCCATCTCCCCCCTCCCCCCCACACCCATCAGTCTTCAGTTCGTTCTCAGCATTGAAGAGTCTCTCATGGTTTGCCTTTCTCCCTCTCCCCCACTATTTCCCCCCTTCTTCTCTTGCTGCTTCTTAAGGACTCTAAGCTCAAAAACATGGAACAGCTCTGGCTCTGTGACTTCCTCAAAGGCTGTTTAATCTCATGAGTAGCTCCACACTAACCGTAATGGCCTGGCCTGTGCAGGGTTAATTTCTACTTTCCCAGACCATCTATTCAACATGAGATTCATGATGTACATGGTCTGCTCATTTCTGGAGTGAGGATTAGTGGGGATTTAGTCATGAACTTTAGCTTAAAGGAAGCTAAGGAAACTCATGTGAAGAATCAGTGAAACTTGAATTTGTCTGGGTTCTCCTAGCCTGTGCATTCTCATTTGTGGTCTCTGGATCATATTAATCCAGGCATGATATCCCCTAAAAAGTTGGACCATCAAAATTTAATGTTTGGTAATTCTGACAAGTTTTGGCGATGGGACATATCAAACACTGCATGTCATTCCCCTTAATGTTTCATTGGTTCTCTGTCCTGCCTTGACCTCTCTTCTTATGTCTTAGAGAATTTTTATTCCTTTTCTGAAGTCTTGGAGCCAGGAGACATCTGTGTTCCTCAGAGGCTCACTTTATCATTTAAGTGGACTTATCAAGACATTTTCCTAACAAAGAGATTGCTTGTTAAAATAAATTTTCATACTTTAAGAGAAGAAAAATCTCCTTAAATTCCATTTATTGATTTGGAATCAATAAATATTGGTTAACACAATATACCAGGTGTTAACATTAAACACTTTATGTACATTATTCCACTCAATCCTAATAATCCCTTGAGAGGCAGAAGTACTACAATTTAGATAAAACTTCTGTCAAAGGAGGCTAAGAAATTTGCTTGAGAGCATATAAATTGTAAATAGTGAAGTTGAGATTTGAACCTAAGACTGACACCACAGCCTGTGTTCTTAATCACTTATACTTAGTATATTCCTAGCACATGGTATGTGGAATATGCAGTACTCTTTTACTATGCACAATATTATGGTGGGACACAAAAGAAATTGCTCTCAATAAGGCAAAGGATTCAGTACTCTCGAAAACAATACACATATATATGGACTATGCAAATTTTAAACATTTATGAATATGATACTACTTATTTTATGTGCTACTATGAAATCTGTGGCAGTGTAAATAGTTAGAAACAGTTCCATCGTTTTAATATAGAGTTGGCTGTGGGACTGAGTCTGTGAGTCTAACATCACAACTTCCTATTTATTGAATACTTCTCTGAGGATGACATTGTGTTTTCTGGGGAGGTATAGAATGAACTATAAAAGATGAACCAGGTGAAGAGCTTATTGTAATTGGAGCAGACGCTATGTATCCTTTAAAAGTTATTGCAAAATTGCAAAAAGTATACTATATTTTAGATAAGTGGTCCAGGTCGTCCAGGCTTGGAGTGGTTAGAGAAGTCTGCACGAAAAAGGTGAAATTCCATCTGCATCGCTTCGCCAGCAGCCGCCAAGCTCAAAGTCCCAACGCGAGGAACCGCGGGACCACTCCCGCCTCTCCCAGCTTCCGCTTCCGGTCCTTCAGGCTCCGCCTCAGCGGAAAAGGTTCCGTGAGGAGGGGAGGAGAAAAGGTGGGAGACTGAGCGAGCCGCGCAGGCGCACTGTGGGCGGCCGCAATGGCGCTGTCGTGCTCCCTGAATAGATATCTGCTGCTTATGGCTCAAGAGCATCTGGAGTTCCGCCTGCCGGTGAGCCCGCGGCGACCTCCACGATTTCAGGACGGGAGAGGACGGCACGGTGGGGGTTGGTGTGCGGGCGGAGGCGATCTTCCCAGCCTGAGCAAGCAGGCATCGGGGGTCTGTGCTTGTTGGGGGTATCACGGGCACCCCAATCCCGCGGTCCCTGGGAACGATCTGAGCTTGGCGGAGGGTGTGTGAGATAAAAGCCCAAGACAGACTCTCTCAACTTTGCCAAGTATTTTCATTCATTCTTTTGCCCATGCGCCAGGTATTGGAGTTAGGTGAATATAACCGGTCCTCTTGCTCGGAGAGCTCTGCGTCTAGCGGAGAATAGACAGTCGACAGAAATAAATGCCCAAGGCAGTGTTTTAAGTGGCAAATATCATAGTCCGTGGGGCAGGGTGGGATTGCTGATGGTGGTAGTAAGGTGGTAGGGGTTAGATGCTAGAGAAGTTGGAAAAGGTGTTTTATTCATTCAAGAAACATTTTCCGAATACTTGTAATTGCACGTGCTGAACGCTGGGGATATAAAGAGGAAAAAGACTTTCTGTCTTCAAGGAGCTTACTGTTTAGGCTAAGGGCTGAGCAGATGTATAAACATATAATGAAATAACGTTTGTAAGTGCAGTGATAATGCTTTGGGAAACATGAGAGCATACAAGAGGAATCGAATCGACCTGTGGAGTGGAGGATGTTGGTCTTTAAGATTGTTTCCATATGACACTTGAACAGTAACCAAAGTATGAGTAGGAGTTAGCCAGGTCAAGCAGAGAAATAAGTAAATTAGAATTACAATTCATTATTATTGGATTATGAAATATGTAACTGAGAGTGAGAAGAAGAGAGCAGGAGAGGTAAACAGGGGCCAGAAAATTCAAAGCCTTGAATAACACCTTGGTAAGGAAGAGAAAATTTATTTAGCTTGCAAGGGAAATTTACTGAAAAGTGTTAAGTAAGGAAGTGACAATCAGATTTTTCCTTAAAAATTACTTTGGTGAGAATAATGAGGACAAATTTGAGAGGAATTTGAGTCTAGAATCAGAAACCAGTTGGCATAGTTTTGTTAATAGATCAAGGAGGCCTGAACTCTGACAGGGGGTAAGAAGATGGGATAGACCGAGAAAATATTTAGGTGATAAAAGCATCAGGACTTGATGATTGAACATGGGGGAAATGGGCCAGTTAAGAATGACTCTTGGGGTACCTATAAGAGCATCTCTACTTAAAATGTAGGAGCACAGGCAGATAAAAGATTTGAGTTTTGGTTATGCCAAATTTGATGTGTTTGTGTAATATCAAGTAGAGATGACCGTGGGCAGTGAATATATGAGCACGCACAGAGTACAGTATACTGATAACAAGTGTTTGGGAGGCTTCTGCATATGAATACTAGTAGTAAATGAATACTAGGGGAGAAAGTGAAATTATTTAGAGAAAGCAGTGTCAAAAGAGTGATGGGCCAAATGGAGGTGCTTGGAAGCACTGATATTGAGGGAAAGTGAGGAAAGGAAGTCATGAAGAGGACAGGTAATTATCAGAATAGGAAAACTGAAGACACAGAAATCAGGAGGGTAAATTTTTAAGAATTTTGCTAAAGCTGTTGTGTAGAATTTTAGGGGGGTGAGCTAGATTGCTTGGTTTAATGGTCACTGAGAAAAAAGGGAAGATAGACTGCTCCTATAGCAGTCTAGAGCATAAGAAAGTAAGAGATTGGTTAAAGTTTTTTTTTAATTTTTTAAAATGTTTTATTTATTTCTGAGAGAGAGAGAGAGACAGTGTGAGCAGGGGAGGGTCAGAGAGGAGAGAGAGGGAGACACGGAATCGGAAACAGGCTCCAGGCTCTGAGCCAGCTGTCAGCACAGAGCCCAATGCAGGGGTCGAACCCACGAACCATGAGATCATGACCTGAGGCGAAGTCGGATGCCTAACCGACTGAGCCACCCAGGCGCCCCGAGGTTGGTTAAAGTTTGAGGGAGGCCTAGGGTCAAGCAAAATTTATAGGCTGAAGAGAAGGAGAGAACGGCTCTAAGAACACAATGGGGGGTGTTGGCCTTTCACTACAAGGGGAAAACAGACAAAGGAGAGTTAATTTGGATGTGGGGTAGCTGCCAGAGGGTCTGTTTTCTAGGTAATGAATGAGTCAGGATTATTTCTTGAGAGATTAGGGACCAAGCAGTTGAGTGGAGAAATTGAGGAACATAGTTTAATTTAAAATAGTCATTGGGAGGCGTCTGGGTGGCGCAGTTGGTTAAGCGTCCAACTTCAGCTCAGGTCATGATCTCACGGTTCGTGGGTTCAAGCCATGCGTTGGGCTCTGTGCTAACAGCTAGCTCAGAGCCTGGAGCCTGCTTCAGATTCTGTGACTCCCTCTCTCTCCCTCTGACCCTCCCCTGCTTGTGCTGTCTCTCTCTCTCTCTCTCAGAAATAAATAAAACATTAAAAAAAGTAAAATAATAAAATCGTCATTGAGAGCAAAAGAGGGAGCTGATCAGTTAAAAAATTGAGAACACAGGTGTTACAGCACATGCTGAAAATCTAGCTGAGGGTGAAGAGCATGTATTTGTATTGTGCCTGAGATTCTCTGATTTTCTTCAGTTTTGCTCAGTTCACTGGCCTTAGGAATTATGAAGGAAGACTGTGGCATTGATTCAGGATTATCTGTTTTTCTGGGCTGGTGCATTAGCAAGATAGAGGTGTAGGGCATAGAGCTTCATGGAAGAAGTAATATCTTAATAGACATTAATTGATAAAGAGTTGTTTTGATGGTAAAGAGGACTGGAAAGCCCACTTGAGTAAGAAACAAAGCAAGTGTAAAGGCATGGAGGGAGTTGATTATGGTGGTGGTGTGGGGTTTGTGGGGAGTGAGGATGAAGTAATGGGCAATGAGGCTGGAGAGGTGTGTAGGATCCAGATTTTGGGGTATTTTGAAACTATTACAAGGAATTTGAATCTTATTTTAGATTTAATGGGGAGCCATTGATTCTTTTTTTAATCCAGGAAGTGACCTTTTTTTTTTTTTTTTCTAAAACCAGTAAGTGACCAACAAGCATTGGTGTTTTAGAGAATTCTGGAGTACCAAAGAGAGGATATCACTTAGAAGATACAGAAGTGGAAATAGAGTCCACGCAGGGTGCGTCCTCCCTAGTCAGGCAGTGCAGTAAGAGTCTGTGGCTAGGTTGCAGTCTTCACAGCATCCCCAGTGCTTGGACATTTTACCTCTTTCTCCCTCTTAAATTATTCTTAGTCAGTGTCTTACCCTGGTGCCAGTTTAATCTCCCAAAAATCTCAGTTCTATTTACATTCTCATTGTCCCAAGGCTGAAACTTCTTAATCTGGCGTTAACCTACCATTGCACGGTTCTTTTCTCTGTCTCCCTCCCCACCTCTCCACCTCCCCACTGCAGTGTGACCAGAAGTGAATCCTTATCATTCCCTGAATGATGCTCTCAGGTTTTGTACTTTGGCCTATGCTGCTTTTTGTCTGGTTGGCCCTTTCCTGTTTCAGCGTTCAATCTGTTGATTTTACATAGTCAATATTCATTGAGATTTACCCACATATTCTATTTCAGGTTTAGTTTTTTACTTGTTTCTTTTTCAAATCTGCTATTTTCATAATAGGTTTTCATCCTTTACCAAAATTCTTAATTATGTCTTTTATCCCTTTCAGTATAGAAAGCGTAGTTATGTTAAAAAGGATAAAAGGAGTCCTGTGGGTCTGTTACCTTTGTGTATTGTTTCTCTTGGTTCTTTTTCATATGGGGGCTGGCTTATTTTTAAAATATATGTTAGATGTATTTGTAAAGTTATTTAAAGAAATTACAGGACTGGGATGATGTAAATCCTCTTGAAGATAGAAACATTAACGATCTAGGATGGCTTGAGCTCATTTTCTGGTATTAAGTTTTGTTTCTGTTCTGATTCACACATGCTTCTTTGGTACGTATCTTTTGGGGATCTCAGTCCAAACTGAGCAGTTTATCAAGGCATCTTTCTTCTCCATGGATGGCCCAATATTCTTCTGTTTCTCTAGCTCCGTTAAGCTGTCAAAAGAACTTTCCATCCTCACACTTGCTTTTGGAATTGATAAATGCCCCGGGAAGCAAGTGGTTGCACCTTGGGATTTTTGTCTTTTCCTGAAGTTTGGTTTGGTGATTCTTAAAATCTCTGCATGCCTTCAAGCAGATGCTAGGTTTCTCTAGTTCTTCTCAGCAGAAGGCTTAATCTGAATTACCTAGTTTGCCATCACCGGAAGTGCTTCTGTACAGATTCTCTACAAATTACAGGGCTTAAGTCGGTTTCCATGAAAACTTCTAAAACTGAAGTAATTGTTTGTCCCTTGAACTCTAACATAATATGTTTTTTTTAATATGTTTTTTCTTTTACTTCTTTAAGAGCACTTACTGTTTTACACCTCACATTTCAGTTACTAGATTGAATGTTTTGTCCTACTAGACTGTAAGCTTTCTGAGGATAAATGTGTGTTTATCTTTACATAGCTTAGTGCCTTGCACATGATCATTTTTCAGTAAGTATTGAATTGAGTGAAAGGATCCTTTTGGGGAAGGAGTCAGGAGGACTGTCGACACTTTTGAGCCAGTCTACTGTTTGAGAACTGCGAAGGGGGAAAGTTGTAATGAGTAGCTGCCTTTATGATTTAAAACGAGAGATTAGGAATGTAAGTGTGGTCTGGTTTTACCTTTGTAGAGTTAATCAGGGCCAATTTTAGTTGGCGCCTGCTTTATTGTACTGAAAGTACAGTTCAGACATCTGGGTTTTATTGCTGGCTCTGAAACAAAATAAGAGGGTGAAAAAGTGAGTGGCTAAAAGAACTGAAAAATCTCATATGAATAAATGCATCAAGCATGCCCAGATCAGGCTGTATTTTTATATCCAATATAAATTCTTTTGTTTCTAATGGAGAAAGATTCCCAACTAGAAAAGTGAGTTTCCATAAGAAGAGTAAAGATTTTGTGTTTTGCTTTTTCCAAGTAGATTGAGTAGTTTAATGTAGGTTTTGCTCATAAATTTGAAACTTGGGTTATCATATTTACTCTCAATTTTAAGTCTTTGCTTAAGTTCTGGGTAGTGGAGCTAATGTTGTGCCCTAAACTTCAGTAATCCTTCACTTTTTTTTCAAACTAGGAGTTTTTAAAGGTTTTTTAAAAACCGTTGTGGGTTTTTGGCCTGTTACAATTTTTTTTTTTGAGAAAGCATGCACACATGCACACAAGTAAGGGAGGGTCACAGGAAGAGAGAGGGAAAGAATCTTAAGCAGGCTCTGTTGGAGAGTCCCCAGTCAGTGCTTCATCTCACAACACTTAACTGACTGAGTCACCCAGGCGCCCCAGCCTGTTACTGATTTTTAAGAAGATATCTCAGGAGCAGCAAACTTTGATGTTTTAAATGTAAAACTGATTTTGGTGCCTTGGTGGCTCAGTCAGTTGAGTGTCTGACTTCAGCTTAGGTCAGGATTTTGCAGTCTGAGTTCAAGCCTCACATCTGTCTGTGATGACAGCTCAGAGCCTGGAGCCTGCATCGGCAGATTGTGCCTCCCTCTCCCCCCAACCCCCACTCTTGCTTTCTCTCTCTCTTTCGCTCAAAAATAATTTTTTTTTAAATTTTTAAATGTTTTTTTATTTATTTCTAGGAGAGAGAGAGAGAGACAGCGTGAGCAGGGGAGGGTCAGAGAGAGAGGGAGTCACAGACTGAAACAGGCTCCAGGCTCTGAGCTGGCAGTCAGCACAGAGCCCGACACGGGGCTCGAACCCACGAACCGCGAGATCATGACCTAAGCAAAAGTCGGACGCTTAACCGACTAAGCCACCCAGGTGCCCCTCAAAACTAAATATTTTTAAAAATGTAAAGCTGATTTCACAATATGCTTTAATACAGAATGAACAATAATTGTTCTAGACCAAAGTAACTTAATCTATAACTTTATTTTTTTTCTTTTAAGAATTATAACTGTCAGTCTTGCTGGATTTCTTGAGCCACCAGACTTAGTGTTGTAGTCATCATCTTGATTCCTTTACTAACACCCTGGCTTCTGTGCTCCTGTTGCGCAGACCTCCTTACTTTATGAGGTAGCTGTGATTCCCATTTTACAGGCGAGAGAACTAAGAGTTAGAAGACCAATGTCTTGTGTAAAACCACATGGTCCTTATTTGGAAGAGATGAAAATAAAATTGTGGTCCATCTGACTCCCAAGTCCAGTGATATACCTCCTATTTAAATATGTATCACCCATGTTGCAAAATGACTCTTGGGTTACTTTAAGTGATTTACTGATAGACTGTGCTAGTTCTTAGTCTTAACATATAATTCAGTTGAATTTATCTCCCCAATACCAGGGATTAAAATAAAAAAGATTTGTTTCATAGACAAAAGGAAACACAGGGAAGGCATGAGTGCTCAAACCTTTCTTTTTGGTCTTGAAGTGGAGGTTGTAGGTGGTCTAGGTATGCTCTGTCATGGTGGCTGTGGCTCATGAGGAGTTTGGTGTTCAAGGCTCCTTGTAGTTGAGGTGAAAGGGGGTTATAGGCACCCAGCACAGGGGACACATCTCTATTAAGTTACCTCCATAAGACATACAGAGACCACTGGGACTCTACCTCTTTATGTTACTTGAGGAGAGACAATTTGTTAGCAGTACAAATTGTAGAATTTGTATAGTCCTCTTGTGTTTCACAATGCAAAGTGATTGCTTCATAGAATATACATACTATCTGAACAGATTTCAGCTTTGCATTCCTGATTATTTTTAAAGTAGCTATTGTTTTCTCTTTCTAGTTCTTTAACTTTATGCAGAGAGAAGAGGAAGTTAACTTGCTATTAACTTCTGTTTAATGCATCCACAGTGATGCTTCCTGGTTAATCACTTATTTCTTGTCTAAAAATGTTAAACTCATCTGTTTAATAATGTATTTTATTGATCACTTGTCAGAGTTGCTAATCTATAGTTTTTGTCATCCAGTTTTTTCTAAAATCAGGGCATTTTCTGACCAAGTCTTTTTGGCAATCCTCTTGTCTAAAATTTCTCAGAAATTGTTTTTTGTGGTTGTACTGTAAAGTTTTTTCAGAACCTAGAGTTGTAATTTGTCTGGTGTTGAAATTTAAATGCTCAAGTAGATCACCAACTCACTCTTTAAAAAGATCTAATTATACCTGTATCTGTTAATAGACTTAAAGTTTCCTGTGTTAAAATGTGTTCCTTCTATAATATTTTCAATATAGGAAATAAAGTCTTTGCTTTCACTTTTTGGAGGTCAGTTCACCAGTAATCAGGAAACTTATGGAAAGGTAAGTTGAATTTATATTTTTCATTAGACCATGTGCAGTATATTTATAAATAGAACCTTGTGTTTGAAGAGAAGAACAGCAAATCTTTTTTTTTTTTTTTTTTTTAATGTTTTTACTTCTGAGAGAGAGAGAGACAGCATGAGCAGGGGAGGATCAGAGAGAGAGACACACAGAATCTGAATCAGGCTCCAGGCTCTGAGCTAGCTGTCAGTACAGAGCCCAACGCGGGGCTTGAACCCACAAACCATGAGATCATGTCCTGAGCCATAGTCGGACGCTTAATGGACTGAGCCACCCAGGTGTCCTGAAGAACTGCAAATCTTAAATTTATATTTGTATGGTTACTTGTATCTGTTTCTAGGGGCAATTGAATAAAAAGGATATTTTGGGGAAAAAAATAGTTGTCGTTTTGAAAAGCCATTTATTTTCAATACTCATTTAGTTTACTAGGTTTTTTTTTTTTTTAACTCAATACCTGTACCATATTTGGTATCTGTCCCTTAATTGGAAAAAAGGGCTGTTTTCCGTTGATGAGGTATGATTAGAATTTCAGACTCATATTGAGAATTATTTAAAAATTTAAAATTGTGCATGTATGAGAGTGTGAATTGATGAGGTTTGTATTTTGTATTTGACAGTTTGTCAGTGTATTAGAAGTTTGGAAAATAGAAATAAATCATTCACGAATCTTTTTCTTTCACATGACTTATAATTTAAGGGTACTGCCTTCCAATCTCTTTTCATATGCTTTTTTCCCCTTCAGTTCTAATATTATGAACTTCTGCAGTCTCTTTCACTTGATATTGTTAATAGAGGTACATATTGCTATATAGCCTTCATCACTAACAGGGTTATATAATATTTTCCATTGATTAGTTCTACCATTATTTATCTATTGATTTCATTTCATTCAGAGTGCTTTTAAAATTTTCCTGATAATAATAGTACTGAGGTAACCATCTTTCTTGTGTTTGAATTATTTTGAATTTTTCTGTAGACTAGTATAAATACTGGAAGAAGAAAGACTGGGTGTGGAAGGGAGGATTTCTTCCAAAAGATGAGAAAATTTAGTTGAAAGTTGGCTAAGGTTGGACTTTACTCCTGATTGACTTTCATATATTGATAGAGGAGAAAAAGAGGGAGAGTGTGGATATAATTGGGTGAGGGTGATAAACTGATGTCAGGAGGCTGCTTTTTTTTTTTTCTGTGTTCTGGCAAGGTGTTATTTGGGTGGAGATGAAAAGTACCTTAATCTTGAGGGTTGAAACAGGGTATAGCAAACCCTCCTGATGCACCTGGAACTTTTTTCCTTAGATAAAATAATAATAATTAGTGATAATTTAATAACATACCATATGCTTTTCCATCATAGTTATTTCAAAGTATTCCTTTTCTACACTCTCAGATGACCACAAGTAGGGATCATTCAAGAAATACATTACTTAGAAGTGAGAAATAAAATAGCTGCATTATAAGGAATGATAACAATAAAAAATTCTGAGATTATACTTTGGGGTAAAATTTGCATCCTATGCATTAATTATTTTGCTCAAAACACATAAGAGAGCAAATACAGAATTAATTTTAAGCTTAACTTTGTATTTGCTGATCTTTGCACTTATAGCCACTTATAAAAATGTTATGAGGTTGCACTTTAGTATCCTAACAGATAACCTGTTAAAGTAATTTACTTTTTTACTATTGGAGCAATTTTTGTTTTGGTTAGAGTGAGATCATACAAGTTGCAAATAGGAATCTCCCCTTATTGACTTCCTGAATAGAAGCATATGAAACCATAAAACCAGTTACAAGTAAGTTGTATATTGTTATTTTTTTTCAGTCTCCTTTTTGGATTCTTAGCATTCCCTCCGAAGATATTGCCAGAAACTTAATGAAACGAACAGTGTGTGCCAAGTAAGAGAAACTTATAATGTTTTACTGCAGATTGTGCACCATACTATACTACTCTGTCCTCCTTTTTTGCTCTATTGGCAGAATATAGAAGGGGTTAGTTGTGGGGAGCTCACGGTAGCCTGCCATTATATGAATTTACCACTGGGTGGTGGTGGTAGAACAGAGTTCTCTGCTGAAACTGAGGGTGGGGGAATCTTAGTGGTGGAATGCATAAATACTTATTTTGGGATATTTTTTTAAAACTTCTGCATTAAACAGGAATATGGTATGAGTTGTAATTGCTGTTATTACATAGGATAAATGCCACATTTAATTATAACCAAAGTATACAAAGCCTAAAGATGTTTTTCTTATAGGTGGCTTTTAGTTGGGTGAGCAGATTCAGCTTGAAATGACAAAAAGTGAAGACTGTCATAAGATATGTTTTGCTATTTTATCTGTTAGAGAGCGGAATCCCGACTGTCATCTCTTGTGTGAAAGGAAAGGAAGATTTCGTTTTCAAAGGATAATATTCTTAATCCTAATGGCAGCATTAATTGCAGTTATAAAGTAGTTTGAATTTAGATGCACAAAACCCCTCTACTGTGTAGATAGCAGTTCCATTACAATGAGTTCTTGCTTGTAATGTTTGTAATGACATTTGCTTGTAATTGTCTAAATGTTCCTGGAAATTAATGGAAGCTTTAGGATTAAAAAAATTCTTTTTGAACGTTCATTTATTTTTGAGAGACAGAGACAAAGCACGAAGGTGTGGGGTGGGGGGGCAGAGAGAGAGGGAGACACAGAATCCAAAGCAGGCTCCAGGCTCTGAGCTCTCAGCACAGAGCTCAATGCAGGCTTCGAACCCACAAACCATGAGATCATGACCTGAGCCGAAGTCGGACACTTAATCAACGGAGCCACCCAGGTGCCCCAGATTGTTTTTATAGTAATTTGTTTTTTGTAATCATTAGAAAAGTAACTAGTAGTTACTAAATGTTAGTAAGTAATAGCTATGTATTAATAGTAACATTTTAACTGGTCTTTTTTCTTTTTGTTTTATGGAGAAGACTGAGAAAATTGGATTTACTGTAGTTTTTCACCCTGTTTCACTAAAATAAATGATGTTACTGCATGATATGTATTCTAGTATGAGAATACAATGATGAAAACCTGGAAAAATCTTTTGACTTATGTTACATTTCCCTCCTGTGTAAAGTGACACTTCTCTGTGTAATTTGGACTAAAGCTTTGTTGATTTTTAGGACACATTATTCATTTCTAGCTTAGAAAATATAGATAATAATTGTATTAGTGGAGCAAGCTTAAAGAACTAGGTAAGTAACTGTTACATGTTACTGCACAAGCTTATTACTGAGGTTAGTACTGATGATTTATTTTCCTAGGTCCATATTTGAACTATGGGGTCATGGAAAATCTGCGGAGGAGCTGTATAGTTCTCTTAAAAACTACCCTGTGGAGAAGATGGTGCGTAGTGAAATGTGGTTTTATATGGGTGTATCTATAGATACTGTAGAATTACTCAGTTTAAAAGAATTTATTTCCATTTTTTTAGGTTCCATTTCTACATTCAGATTCTACATATAAAATAAAGATTCACACATTTAATAAAACGTTGACACAAGAAGAAAAAGTCAAACGAATAGATGTAAGTGAATTTAGTTAAAATAAAAAAAACCTATGAGAGTATGTAGTCTGGCTGCTGTTGATATGTAGCACACTATGTCTTAAGTAATTTTTATATTTTGTCTTAATCCTGATACCAAACTTACAAGACAGGTATTATTCTATAAGAACTATTTTTCCTTGAATATTCTGATGGGACATGAGAATTACTTTTATTTCTTAGGCACTTGAATTTCTGCCATTTGAAGGAAAAGTGAATTTAAAGAAGCCACAGCATATATTCTCTATATTGGAAGATTATGGTTTGGACCCAAACTGCATCCCTGAGAATCCACATAATATTTATTTTGGTAGATGGGTAAGCAAGTGTTCTTTTTACTTATTTCAGATTGTTTCTTCAAAGCTTAACTAATGTTAGACCTTTGAAGACTCAGAACTACTGTATGAAATAAAACCAGTGGAAAATATGTGGTTATGGGTTTTGTTTTTTTCAGAGATTCCTATGAAGTGCAAGAGGCTTGTTAGATAGAGGACCTATGTTGGAGGTGGCCAGGAAAAAATAATGTAAGGCTTGTCTGAAAGCCTGAATTGCTTTTTAAGCAGAGAGAAGGCAGAATGCTGTGATATGTGAAGGATCTCATTTGTGGAGCTCTAATCTAAGTTTACCTTCTGAAAAGAAATTACTGCAGAGCAGTTCTGCCCACTTAGCCTAAGGCTGTAAGTGGGTAATGGAAGCTGGGGCTTCTATTACAGAATTTTGTTATTTAGGAGAAAAAAGAGGTGGGTAAAGTTTATTCACCACCTACCCCTGGAAGTATTGTATTCAAATTCAATTCAAATTTAGTTTGAAAAGTCAAAGTCAGTTGCAACACGCTAAAAAATACAAGGTATTTGTCCATAATCACTTCAATCAGAGTTTTTAAATGAACAAATTTAGAGCAATGGTGAGTGGAAAGAACTTCTTATGATTCAGATCCTGTGGTTTTATTGTGAATAATGATCTTAAATCTGTTAAACAGTTACACTAATTTGAAGAATCTCTGATCTAGATTGCAGATGGACAGAGAGAGCTTATTGAGTCATACAGTGTTAAAAAGAGACACTTTATTGGAAATACAAGCATGGATGCTGGTTTATCATTTATCATGGCCAACCATGGAAAAGTGAAAGAAAATGATATTGTCTTTGATCCATTTGTTGGAACAGGTATTTTTATTTAACTGTTAAAATAGTGCATAGATGTTACTTGTTTATATTAGTCAAGATCGTAGTAATATTTTTGCTGAAAGATTAGTACATTTGGACAATAATCTTAATTATCATTAGACAGTGGCTGAGAGACAACTGTGTATTTGTGTAATAGCCCTGTATATAACACTTTTGCCACTTCAAAGATGATGCTGATACAATTTTGTGAACTTTTTCCCCAAGTAAGCCACTAGGTGGAGGAGCATACCGTCCATTGCAATATCATGCACTGTGGAAATGTTTTAAAGCTACATAGTTTATTTAAATAGGAAAACTCTTGGGTGGAAAAAAGAGTGACAAGACAGAAAAATGTGTTCATCATTTAAAATTGATAACCATATACTTACATGGAAAAAAAAAATGGACAGTGTGGCTTATCTTTGATTTGGCTTGTAGAGGTCTATAAGTAAGTGTGAAAATAAGAAAAGTGACTAATTACCAATGGGCGAGAGCCTGGCTGTTGAGGCTGTAATCTAGGTTTTCTGTATACACTCGATTAGATGTCCTTATAATTAACTGTGTGTAGAAGTCCTAAAATTCCAAGTTTACTTCCTATGACTCTGTGAAGACACTTTCCTGCTGCACCCCAGTTTTTGCTGAATCTTATTCCTACCTAGGGAATACTCATTTAGGTTTGTCTGACTAAATTCATTGTGATTCAGATTTTGTAGGAACACATTATATTTGTGGTTGGAGTTTCTCTCTGTAGCTGTCTTTCCTCATCAGAAACTTGGGAAGCATTGTTGATGTAATAGCTAACATTGTTGAATTAAAAAGAAAAAAGAAAACTTCCTGAGGGGATTATGGCACAGGGAGAGGTTATGTGACTTGGCCAAGGTTATACAGTGTATAAATTTCATGACTACTATACTAGAGCTGTCTCCTTCTGCATTAGGATCTGTTGGCCAGCTGTTACACCATAAACTAACTTGAGGAATGTGTCCACATGTGATTAGGAAGAAATAGTATCAAAGTCAAGAGATTTCTAACTTGGAATGATTTTCTGTGTTCATTGTTGAATTAATCTGCTAGTGAGTCTCCCTTCTCCCACTCCACCAATGTCTCCATATATCCCACATCCAACATACTACCTGTTTTTCTTATCTTCATTATCCTAAGTGCCTCCCCCCCACTTTTTTTAAAGTTTATTTTATTTTGAGAGAGGAAGAGAGAGCAAGCACATGAGAGGGGGATGGAGGGAGGAGAGAGAGGGGGAGTGGGGAGAATCTCAACCAGGTTCCATGTTATTAGCACAGAGCCCAATGCGGGGCTCAAACCCATGACTGAGATTATGACCTAAGCTGAAATCAAGAGTCGGACACTTAATCGACTGAGCCACTCAGGCAGCCCCTTACCCCCACTTTTTTATTAAACACTTGTTGGAAATAATGCCAAACTTACAGTTAAGATATAAGAATAGAAATAGAACAGAGAACACTTGAATATACTTGACCCATATTAAACTATTAACATTTGGCCTCATTTTGCTTTATTTGTTTTCTTTTTATGTTTTTTTTATGGAGACACGTTAAAACCGCGTAAATATTTTATTCCACATCTAATTTACCCCTCATCCCTGTCAGGGTGTCAGGTTTAGCATTCGTTGATTATTCTTGCCCGAACAAGTCTTATCTTTGATGGTTACAAAATGGGATGATTTCTAATAACGGCATCACCTCTGCAATAACCCTTTGACACTCATTGTGTTATGAGCAAGAACCATTTTTTTTCTCTTCTATGTATATATTATTAAAACAAACTTGTAGATTCCCTTTTTCCCCTTAGCGGTCTATAATTCATTAATTATTTTGTTGCTCAAACTGTCCCACATTTGCCAAGTAAGAGCCCTTTTGCCCTGGATCTGTCTTTGTGACATGTTTCTATCTTACTTTATTTTTGAGCACTTTCTTACTTTCTGGCTTATCTTTTTACCTGCCCAAATCCTGGAATCAGTCAATTCTCCAAGGGACCAGTTTTTCTTTTAGTGAGAATGGGATTAGAGACCACCTAAGTCTGGGTGCTAGATGTCTTTGTTTCTCAACTCTTTCAGCAGATAAGCTAGGATGCTAATGTGTATGCAGATACCTGTTCCTACATATATACTGTGTGTGTACATGGATATACACACAAATATTGTAGAAACTGAATTTTCATGTATACTACAAATTCTAGTTTATGCCAACTTTCTGCCTATTCCTATTCCATTTTTACATGTGCCTCCTTTCACAGTGGGAATTTTGTTTTTTCTCATCATCTACACATGTATTCTTTTGCTCATTCCTATAATGCATCTAAAATAGTTTCAAAATTGCTTTGCATTAGCAAAACAGTTCAAAAACCCTATCAAAATGATACGTTTTTAGGATATGTATTCAGTTCTCTACCTAACAGTCAGTAAAGTCAGATATTGTGCTTTCTTCTTTTTCTCCTTCATTTACAAATCAGTTTGGAGTTCAGTTTTTCTGTTTGCCATCAGTTTTAGATTTTTACCTCCTTCCATTCTTGTTGTTTTATTTTTAAATATGTAGAAGATCAATTTGCTTCCAAAAGTCAGCTATAAAAGAGGTGTACTCATACAAATGTCACTCCACTCCTTGTCTCTTCCATCCTCCCCCCTGCCCAATCCCTTGTAGATAACCAAGTTCTTTGTTGATTGTTCATGTGTGGTTTTTTTTTTCTTTTAATGATAAGCAGATATATGTACATTTTATTTCTACTTCTTTCTTATACAACTTTGCTTTTTTCACTTAAGTATTTCCTGGAAATCACTTTCTGTTAATTCATAGAGATTGTCTTCATTCTTTTTTATAGTCATATTCCATGGGTGTATGTACTATAATTTATTCAAATCGTCTCCTATACTTGGACATGGGTAGTGTCCAGTATTTTACAGTTATAAATAATGCCTGCAATGAATAATCTTTTGTATATATACTCGCATAATTTTGGAGATGTGGCTCTAGGGTAAATTCTTAAAAGTAGGATTGCTGGGTTGAAGAATTATGCGTAAGTCGTTTTGTTAAACATTGCCAAATTCCTCTCTGTTGAACCATTTTATATTCTTGCCAACAGCGTATGAGAGTCCTGTTCCCCCACAGCCTCACCAGCACAGTTCATTGTCCAGGTTTTCAGAGGTTGCCAGTCTGTTGGATGAAAATGTTATCTCGATGTAGTGTTATTTTGTTTTTCTCTTATGAGTGAAGTTTAATAATCTTTTATATTTTAAGGGACACTTTTATAACTTTTTTTGAATTATCTTTTATATCTTTTTAATATATATTATATTTATATATTATAATATATAATAATAAATAGTATACATTAATCCAAGCAGCTCCACACCCAGTGCAGAGCCCAATGCAGGGGGTCACCATCTCCCTACCACGAGATCATGACCTGAGCCAAAATCAAGAGTCCTTCAACCAACTCAGCTTTCCAGGCACCCTCCTTTTTGTCCCCCTGTTTTTATATATGTATTGTATAGAAAATGTATAAATATGTATATTTTGTGTGTGTGTATGTGCGTGTGTACACACACACACAAAATTAAGTCTTTTCTCTCCATTTGCCATTTAACTTTGCAAGTAATTGATTTTTTTGCCTTGCAAACATTTTCCCTACATCTAAGTTATGCAGAGGAATCTGGCTGTGTTTTTCTTTTAGTGCTTTTGTAGTTTTAATTTTTTTCTTTTAAATCCCTGGTTTATTTGGAGTTTTTCTTGTATGCTATGAGGAATGAATCTAATTTCTTTTTCCAAGTGTTAAGCCCTTTATTAATCTTTAATTTGTTCTTGGACTTTAAAAACTTTTCCTGTGAATTGAGAAGTCTTTGAGATACATACATGTACATAATACTTAATAGGTATACATACATGTAGACATCACCATAAAGTTTGAAAATAGAGTTCCTAGTACACGTAAAATTTCCTTCCCTTGATGTATACAAGATTTGGTATATTATGAAGTGCTAACTGCCTCAGCAATCAAAATGGTGATTACCTTCAATGTGGTTAAGAGGCAAGGAGACCTGCCTCTAATTTGCTTTAGAGCAGCTCCTTAGAATGGTTAGGATATCTTGGTCATGTGACTGTTTACATAGGAAAATTAATGGAAAATTACAGAGAGGAAGATCTTTGGAAAAAATGCTGCTAAAATATATTTTGTAATTTGTGTTTGTAGTTTAAGCATAGATTTCGAGCTTTATTTTTTGGTGGTTTAGTTTTGAATTTGGTGATGGTCCATAACTGTGATAGACACAGTTCTAAGTATCATTTGTCCTCTTTCTTGGGCCTTTGTCTCACTGATGGGTAGTACCTTCTGAAGGACTGCAGAAATAGCCCTGTGCCCTCTTCCATGGCCATAGTTTTTCATGAAGTATTTGATGATATTTTTATCCTTATGCTTCCTTTTCTAGTATTTAAAAACAAAGTCAAATGTATACAACCCTTTCTTATTTTAAAGGCACAAAGTTAAAATGTATTACTTTCCCAGATGCTTTATCCACCAACTTCTCAGGGAACCTGGGATTTTTCTCACTGTTGTAGAGTAGAAAGCTTCTGGGAAACTGAAAGAGAGCATAATCTTTTCCTGCCTAAATGCCTTTCCTTTTAGACAGTCTGCTTTTGTTGTCTAGGATGACAGTATGAGCTGCAGAAACACATTCTTTTTCCATTTTAGTGAATACATTAGCTTCCATTTTAATAAGATTAGAATTTTTTATTTTTTATTTTTGAGAGACAGAGACAGAGCCTGAGCAGGGAATGAGCAGAGAGAGGGAGAGACACAGAATCCAAAGCAGACCCTAGTCTGTGAGCTGTCAGTGCACAGCCCGATGCAGGGCTCGAACTCACAAAACAGTGAGACCATGACCTGAGCGGAAGCCCGACACTTAACTGACTGAGCCACCCAGGTTCCCCTTAATAAGATTTTTTAAAAAGTTGTATGTCTCCGTTTTTTTTTCCCAAGGGGGAAGATACATATCATTGAAACAGCTCAATCCTCTTAGTAGTTAGGAAGTCCTGTTGTTCTAATATGAGCACAGCTATAGGATTGAAGAGCATGAATATGTTGAGTACCTGTAATGGTACCAGCCTGCCTGTGATATACAGGAGTTGTGAGTGGTATATAAGTCTTACTAACTGAGTGTGCCCCTTTACTTACTTTGTTTGATAACAAATTTTACTTTTGTTTATCTAAGTGCTAAGCTAAGTCTATATTTCATTTCAATTGGTGCTGAACCCAAAGGAAATTAAATGGTGTAGAGAAAAGAGCAAATAGAATGAGTTTAAATCTTTACTCTATCAGTTATTATGTCACATTCTTGTCTGAGCCTCAGTTCCATCATTGATAAAATGGTAATAGAAATATATTCTGAGGTTAAGTGAGATTATATACACACACACACATATATATATATATATGAAATTTCTTAGGAAGTTGTCTGACACATAGTAGACATTCAGTGAACTGTAATGGTTATCATTATTATTTTTAAGTTATTATTTTGTTAAGAGCATGGATGCCTTTTTGGTGAAAGATGCTAGTTAGATATAGCCAATATTGCTTGATGATAATGAACAATTTGGCCATGAACTCATTTTCTAGTCCCTTCTTTGGCTAATTTCCAAGATACTCATAATTTGCAACTGTTGGTAAATTTTAACAACAGGCGAGGAAATTGAGGGTTAAAATCATGAACGTTTAATTCTTTGTAATGAAAATAACTGGTGCAAGTGTCTGTCAGTTGCTCTAGGTAGCTGTGGTCTGATTTTAGGACAGAGCTTCATAGATACACTTCTGATTCCTTTTCTCCTCCCCCATCTCAGGTGAGTCAGCTGTTATGGTAATTGAGAATATAGCCAGGAGACTAGTAAGTACTCCTTGGCTGCTTCTACCTTCAGATGATCCATAGTGTAAGGAAAGGACTGTAGCTCCTTTTGGAATTTCATCATTGCAGAATGATAGACACAGGTCCCAGGTGTTGGGAAACTGACTGTCCTGGTCCTGGGAAGAGACCAGGGGGAAGAGACAAAGATGGAAGAGATCAGTGATCCCTGTAGTCTGTGGAATAGTCTCTGCTTCCTTCTCATTTTTGTCCACAACTCTTTGTAGTTTTCTTTTCCTTTTCTTTTCTTTGTTGGCTCCATAGTGTATCTAGTAAAATTTTTATTTTCTAGAGATATCCTTTTGCTCAGGCTGCTAGTGTGATTTGAGTTCTATTTTTTATTTTTTGTATTTATTTTTTTTCTTTCATAGTTTATTGTCAAGTTGGTTTCCATATAACACCCAGTGCTCATCCCAACAATTGCCCTCCTCCATGCCCATCAGTCCCTTCCCCTCTCCCCCACCCGCATCAGCCCTCAGTTTGTTCTCAGCATTCAAGAGTCTCTCATGGTTTGCCTCCCTCCCTCTCCCCAACTATTCTTCCCCCTTTGAGTTCTCTTTTAGAAAGGATAAAGTAGACATAGCTGCAATCCATTTTTCCTCTTTTTCTCCTTTTCTTTCAGCAAAACCAAATCCCAGTTTCTCATTTCTACACGTTTGTGAGGCTTTTCACTTAAATCTCTAATGATGAAAGTCATACATTAGTTTCTATATTATAAAGAAGTTTCACTTATTGTGTCCTTTTGCCTATACGATATTGTCCTAACCTTAAAGTGGTTACAGCTTAAGTAAGGAAATACTAAAACACCGAGTTTGTGATATTTGTACATTTGAGAGCATAATAAGAAATTGGGTGAATCACATTACCTGCCCTCTCACCACTTCACCCCTCCTTTATCACCCATTCTTCCACCAGAAAGCATCAAGGAAACTCCAACTGGGATAGAACTAAATGCACAACAGTGCTTCAGTTTAATTAAGAAGACAGCTAGATGATTAACAGTGATTACCCACTGACCAGTTCAGAGAAACTAATTTATAATGATTTTATTTAAAACTTTGAAAGCTCAAAGGGCACAGAGTTAACCAGCAGATGCCGTCTAACGGATTATCCATCTCCTTTCAGCACTGTACTCTAAATTGGCTCTTCTCAAAACTCACTCTAACCAAATGGATAAGGTTCTGTTTAAGGAAGCACAGGAAAGCTTTTCTGTTTCCCTTGACAACTAGTTCTTCTAGGTGAGTATCTGCCTTAATTGGCAGAATTGAAGTAATTCCTCGTAATTTGGGTGAATTGATTTTGTGAGTATTCCAAGTCATCACAATACAGTATCTTTCCTAAATATGGACGGTTCCATTTATAGAGCAAGAGTAATGAGGTCACAGCTTACCTCTTACACAAATACTTCTTGTAGGTACTATGAGGGAACCTAGGTTTTGGTTTCTGCTGTACTTTTAGTCCTTCATTTCTCTTCTTCATGGACTTCAGTAATAGCAGTTACAGTATTTTTCACAAGCAGAGCATATTTAAGTACATGTTCCCAGACTGTGTTTTAAATGGCGATGGAAGGAACACTATTCATTTATATATCTTGACCCTCTGGAGGCACTACCCATCTTCATTTTAGAGATTACCTTTGTAAAGGATGTAAGGGAAAATACGTAGTTATTTTCCCTTATCTGAGTTGGTGCATAGTTTAAGAATATATTTCTGATGTCAGTTTTACTGACAGACCTTTCTACAGTATAGCTGTTAGGACAAAGAACATTTTACTTTGGATGATTGAAAAATGTAAGGTTCAATGAGAGGTACAATTATTAAAATATTTAACTTTGTGATTTTTTTCCTTAATTTAAAAATGTTATTACCTTTAAAGAGCTTCTTTAACTTTTAAATCTTCATTAGGATTTTCTTTGTATGTGAGCTGGTCACAGCTAACAAGTTACTTAGTTCAGTCAAATTGCATTGAGACATTTGTTCTTACTTTGGTCACAGCACTAAGTAAACAGAAAAGTTGTATTATTTTTGTGTATGCCTGACAATAGTTATTCAGAAATTCATATTCATAGTTTAAAAAAAGATGATTGCTTCCCTGGTTAAAGGAATAACTATTTCTTGTCTTAATATTTTAATTTTTGTAGGGATTAATGCCTTACATATTAATTATGCCCTCTTTAGTTATTTGAAACCCTGACTTCATTGGGAATTGAGCCTAATTGTCAGAATTTCTTTGTTGCCAACTCTTTATGTAGCAGTCTTGTGTGCTCATTTGTAAGCAAGGATCAAGATGCTTTGTTTAGACCTCTCAAAATCATATGAAAACGTCTAAATATACATTATTTTGATCAAAAAGTAATTTTCCCTAAGCAGTGCATTTAGAGTAATGATGCCAGGACATATATTAACTCCCTATGTTGTGACCATTGTAGTGAGCACAGCTTAGGGGTTTGTTTTTTTAGGTCTGAGGACTGCTAAATATGGTCAGGACCAGTGTTACTTCCTGGTACTCTGCCTACAGCTAGTTAGTAAGAGTCTAGATCATATTAAATAAGGGAAGAAACAAGAGTCTGGGACTTTCTGGTTAAAAGACCATAATTGTGTGATTTTTTTTTTTCAGGTGGCCTTCTGATAGCATCTGCTCATTTTGGTGCATATGTATGTGGGACAGACATAGACTACAATACAGTTCATGGCCTAGGTGAGTAGAGGTTCTAGACAGTGTTACAGTCTTTGTTCTTGTACCAAATGTGCCTTTAAAATAATTAAACAGGTTTATGTGGTATTATACATCTATCTTTAGTGTTAAGATACAGAGTTGTGGTAGAATGTAGTTTTACTTATTACAAACAGTAAGATTTCATTGGTAATCTGCTTTTTATGAAGTGATCCAGTATATACAGAGTGATCTCCTGGGTAACACAAAGATGAATAAGAAAAAGCTCTCCCCTCAGAGGTTTTCATGGTTTTAGTAAGAGAGACTTTTTTTCTCTTTATTTCATAGTAAGATTTTTAAAAAGTTGTCAAACTACAAGGCTATGAACTTTAGGGTTGGGGAAGGAGTAGGAGAGGGACTAGCCATTTTATTTATTTTTTAGGGAGAGGGCACAATGAGAGAGGGAAAGAGAGAGGGGAGAGATAGAGAAGCAGAGCTCACTCTAAGTGGGGCTCTTGCTCACCTAAAGTGGAGCTGAAGCTAATCTGATGTGGGACTTGAACTGATGAGCCATGAGATCATGACCTAAGCCGAAGTCAGATGCTTAACTGACTGAGCCACCCAGGCGCCCAAAACTAGCCATTTTCTAGTCAGCATGTCCATATTAATAAAACATACAGTTTTTATTTAAAGATTGTCACCATTTTTATTCAGTAATCATGTTATGTGAAGACTAGATTAATTGCTAGTCCTTGAGTACTATGTCGTTTTTTATTTCATAACCAACCAAAATATCTTTGAAACAGTTAAGGTGACAGTAACTTAGAAGATTCTGAATTAGATTGAGGTTAACTTGAGATGAATGTTTGCTTGCTTTTGATGTAATTTTGAAAATTATTTTGAAATCTAGACACTTTGCTAATGATGGGATTGGATGGAATTGAATCAAACTGGAAAAAGTATTTCCATATACCTGAGTGGTACTAAAAATGTCAAGTTTCACTGATGATTTTGAAATTCTATTTATGTTGGTATTCCATTATTATAACTAGAATCAACCCTCGAACACCCTTTTTCTGTTTGTCACCCAGTTATTCTCAAGTTATTATATAAGTACGAGTTTATCATACTTCTTTTTTTTTCTGAAACAATTTGACATATTGTGCTTGATGAGCAGTTTTGTTTTTTTTTTCCCTAACTTGACTGTAAGGAATTTAGTATATTTATCATAAGGAAAATTGGTTATATTGTATCAAGTTCAACTAAATGGGCTATCCAGAAAAAAATATTCTTGGTAATATGTTAGAGTAGACAGAGTACTAAGAATTATTCCAGTTAGCTTTTAGTAGAAGCCATATGTTTGCTTTAAGGGGATTGTCCTATATAATTTATTAGAATTCTTATTTATGAAAGTTAGGTTTGAAAGTTATGTTATACCCTTTCAGTTTGCTTGTGTAGAATACTGACTGAGGTTGAATTTTCTCAGAGCTGATCCAAGATGGCTAATAAATATGCCCTCTGTTTCTTTTGCTTATAATCTGTGCACTTTCAAATATTCTCAAATTTCTGCTATTTTCAAAATACAAGACCTTTTCTATCAGTCCTCTAGGAGCCCTCTAGCTGCCCGCTTGTTTTCCTCTTCCTTTTGCCAAATCACATCTTGAAAACTAGTGTTTATTTGCTGTCTCTTTTTCTTCACCTCTTACTGTCTTCTGCCCAGTATTTTCTAACTTCTATGCCTGCTGAAATCTCTTAGTAGGACCACAAATCTACAGCATTTAGCAGTGTTGACCTTTGTAAGGCCTCCCTTGGTTTCCTAGACAGTGATCTCCTCAGGTAATACTTGCTTGACTGTTCCGTCTCTGGCTCTTTAGGGCCCTGCAGTTTTCTCTGACCTGTGTTAACATGTTGCTTTTCTCGAGGCATCTCTCTTTGACCACTTCTCCTCTCACCATGTATGTTATTCAGAGTCATGTCATTCTTCTCCTTTTGATTTTTAAGTTTTGTTTTTATTGTGAAGTAGATCAAGATGCAGAAGAGTGTATAAAAATAGAATAACTACAGAACAGGACACATACCTGCCACCCAGGTTAATAAAAAAATGTCGTTTGCTCTTACTGATTTAACTTTAAGTGCATATATTCTGGCCTGTACCCACTAAATAGCTCTTTCTGACAAGCAAGATTGATACATCTCAAGTGACTCTCATTTTCTCCCTTAAGCTAGTTTTTCCTCTTGGTTTCTCTGATCTTAATCAATGCTGTCATCATCCACTTGTGTCTCTTAAGCCAGAACTTTGAACTTCTTCCTTCAACCCCCACTTTAACTTTTCTTCTGTAATGTCTCCATTTTGCTTCCTTTCTCCCTGGTCCTAGAGCTCCTGTATTTCCCAAGTTATCTGTCTTCATTTCTTTTTCATATATCTGATTCACCACTATTTCTACATGGCGCTATTTGCTCCTGCAGGAAAGGGATCATGTTCTATCCAGCTCTGTATCTTACTTGTACATGCTTTGAGTTTGGTAACTATTGAATGAGTGTTTTAAGGCGGTTTTGCTTGAAAGGTGACAGAACAAGATCAAGCAGACAGTACATTTTACTCTTCAAAATCTTATTTGTAGTAAGTGGAAATAAAAATAACTGTTTTTGTAAATAAAATTACAATTTTAAATGAAAGTGTGTGTTATTGTAAATCTAGGTGTAAAGGAGTTAAAAGTTACATCTAGCTAGACAACAAGAAATAAGAATGCTTTATTTGATTTAGTAGTTTCTGTATTCCTTTTTCTTTCCCTTCAGGAAAGGCTAGTAGGAAAAACCAGAAATGGAGAGGACCAGATGAAAACATTAGGGCAAATCTTCGGCAATATGGTTTAGAGAAGTATTACCTTGATGTCCTGGTTTCAGATGCATCTAAACCTTCCTGGAGGAAGGGCACATATTTTGATGCAATCATCACTGATCGTAAGTTTATTTTTATACAAAAGTAGGAGTAGAATTAATTCCCTAAAGTCATTTACACTTAAAATACAAAATTTGTCAACATACACGAAAATGTCAGCCTTGTACTAATCTCCCCACCCTAACGTCTTCACATTTCGTTATTTTTCCCTCTGGGACAATAATATCCAGTCTAGTGTCAGGTATTGCATTTGGTAATCTCTTTTAGGCCTCTTTTAGTTTGTCATGCTTTCACAGCCTTTCTCTTTTATGACACTGACATTTTTGAAGAACACAGTGGTTTGCTGTCCCTCCCAGTGTTTTAAGTAGAATGTTTCTCATCTTGTGCATTCTTGGCTGGAATAGTTTTAGGCAGCAGTGCATTCCTTGAATGTCACTCTAGAGACCCATAATGTCCATCTTTGCCTCATTGGTGATTAGGTGACTTTTGACTATCCACATTATGTGTTTTCTGTGTAGCCCCATATGGTATCAGAGAATCTACAAGAAGAACAGGCTCTCAGAAGGAAATACCAAAGGGGATTGAAAAATGGTAAGTGAAAGTTAAATGTGATTTGCTACTATTTTGAGAAGAGCATGTTTTTCTTTTTAATTAGCTTAGTTTAAGCCTTAAGTCTTTTCATTAATTTTGAAATTTTGTTTTCTTTTTCTAGTCCGGAAAGCCATGTTCCTGTTTCCCTGAGTTATCATCTGAGTGATATGTTTTTTGACCTGTTAAACTTTGCAGCGGAAACCCTTGTATTAGGTGGAAGATTAGTCTATTGGCTACCAGTGTACACACCAGAGTATGTAATGTTAAATAATTTTATATTTAATTTCACTTTTGTTATGATATGTGTATATCTAGCATATATGTTCCCCTATTTCTCATTGTATTCAGGGTAGATATCTTTGTGTTTAGTGTTTATAATAGTTTTTGTTTATCTACATATGTGTATAAAACTGGCCCTTTTCACTTATTGATTGAATTGCTTTGACCTTTTTATTTTATACCAAAAGTTGGCAAGCTATATAGCCTGTGGGCCAGATGTGGTCCTCAGCCTGTTTTTGTAAGGCACATGAGCTAAGATACGTTCTTAAAGAGTTGTTAAAAAAGAAAAAAAACAACAAAGAAAAACATGTGACAGAAACATATGTGGTCCACAAAGGCTAAAGTATTTATTGTCTGGCCCTTTAGAGGAAAAGTTTGCCAACCCCTTTTTTATACCATCCTTATTAACTCAGTGTCCGATATATTGTAGCTGTTCAGTAACTGTTTTGCCAGGCCACAAACATAGGTAATTTTTTTAAAAAATATTTTTATAGTTTATTTATTTTTGAAATAGAGAGAGACAGAGCATGAGTAGGGGAGAGGCAGAGAGAGAGGAAGGCACAGAATCCGAAATAGGCTCCAGGCTCTTAGCTGTCTGCACAGAACCCGATGCGGGGCTTGAACCCACAAACCGTGAGATCATGACCTAAGCTGAAGTCAGACACTCAACTGACTGAGCCACACAGGTGCCCCACAAACATAGGTAATTTTTAACAACTTAGTTCAGTGATTCATCTATACTAGCTAGCTTTAAGTATATATTGGCTATTATGATCACCTTAAATGCAATATATATATTTTTTTTAAGTAGCACATGCAAGCATGGGAGAGGGGCAGAGGGAGAGAGAGAGAGAAATCTTATTTTTTTAATGTTTATTTACTTATTTATTTTGAGAGAGAGTGAGTGAGGCAGAGAGAGAGGGGCAGAGAGAGAAACAGAGAATCCCAATCAGGCTCCATGCTGTCAGAGCAGAGCCTGACACAGAGCTTGATCCCACAAACTGTGAGATCATGACCTGAATTGAAATCATGAGTCAGATGCTTAACCAACTGAGCACCCAGGTGCCCCAAGACAGAATCTTAAGCAGGCTCCATGCTTAGTGAGGAGCCCAGTGCAGGGCTCAGTCCCACAACCCTGGGATCATGACCTGAGCTGAAATCAAGAGTTGGATGCTTGACCGACTGAGCTACCCAGTCTCCCTAAAATAAATCTTTTTATTTTAATGTTTTGTTTTTCACATGCACACATGGGTAGGGAGGAAAAGAGAGAGAGGGGGACAGATGATCCAAGCCCAGTAGTGAGCCCAGTATGGGGCTTAGACTCACACACTGTGAGATCATGACCTGAGCTGAAGTCAGATGCTCAAACGAGTGAGCCACCCAGGCACAACCTCTTTTTTGAAAGCTAATACCAAAATAAAAGTTGTGGATATATTTAAAGCACTGATTATGTTCAACATTATTGGCTTGGGTTTTATTATTCAGTAATTATTAATTATAAACAGCTGTGTATAACAACAATGAAACAGAAGATGTCTTGAATAAGACAGGATCTTTAGATTTGAAAGATTAGAATTAGTCTCAAAATTTGTTGGTTTCTTCAGTCTGCCATAGAATCATTTTCAAAAAATTATTTAGTTCCTCTATCTACTTTACATAATTATACAGAAAGCATTTTAGAACAGTGTTCACTTTTTGTCTTTTCAAAATGAGGATGGTCCTTCAGCTGTTGGAAACCGTGTTGGTTTTTGTTCTATAAAAGTTGTTTTGGAAGTTACCATGGCCTAACCTTAGTCATGCATTTGTGTATCAGCTGATAAGACTGTACACATTCATGCCCAGACTTCTTAACACTGGCCAGTAATAATCTCATTTAATCCTTTCATTTTAGAAATAAGGAAAATTACTTCCAAGGAATGAAGTGACTTCTCTAAAGTTAATAGCTGGCTAACTACTTGGTTTCCTTATTCCCAGGGCTGTATTCACTTAATTTAACAGTTTACCAGATCTCAGGTGCCTGATGTGTGGGATAATAGATGGGGTTTTATTAATATTTTCAGAGAAGAGAACATGTGTTTTTCTATACACAAGTGGTTCCTGCTTTAGATAAGCTGAATTCCAGCAGCAGGCTTGCTGTTTTAATTCAAGTTTTAGGGCTAGATTTAAAAAAAAAAATTTATTTTGAGATAATTTCAGACTTAGATAAAAGTTTCAAATGTAGTGCAAAAAGTACCCCTCATCCAGATTTCCCAGCCATTAATGTCACCTACTGTATCTTGTTTTCTCATTCATTACATAATTACATACCCATTGTCATTCATCTTTTTCAAACTAATTAAGAAGTTGCAGATAATCCCCCATCACTTGTATTTCTCAGAAGCCAGAACATTCTTCTCAAACCACAGTCAACCCTCCAGGTTTGGAAATCATTATTGATAACACTGTTGTTAAGTACATGGACCTTATTCACATTTTACCAGTTGCAGTTCCATCTGAGAAAATGTGCTCCATTAACCCATCATGTCATTCTCCTCCAGTCTGGAACATGTTCCCATTCTTTTCTTTTGTGTGCTTGACAGTTTTATAGAGTATACAGCTTATATTCTAAAGGTGGACCCTCAACCAAGGTCCATCTAATGTTTTTTTTTAATGACCAGATTCAGGTAATACTCTTGGTAGGAATACTATAAAAATTATACTGTGTCTTTCATGAATTGTATCATGGGCCACACAGAGTTAACTGGTACTAGAGATCTTAAACTTCATCATCTAGTCCTATTCTCTGTCAGGTTTCTCCACTGTGAGCCATCATTTTCTCCTTTGATTAGTAGTTCATCGGGGGAGATAGCCCAGTATTACATCACTATCTTGTTGATCCAGTCACTATTCACTTTGACAGCTCCATTGTTGACAGCCACCACAATGATGACTTTTCTGTTCCATCCTTCCTTCTGCATTTCTAAGTTGGCATTCTGTAAGGAAGAATTTCTCTTCCCCCAATTGCTTATTAATTCATTAATTTATATTTTTATGGAGTCATGGGTGCTTTTATTATTCATTGGGTTATAATTTATTACTGTCATTATTTTGTTGCTCTAATTGTCTCAGATTTGATCAGTGGGAATCACTTTGAGGTGGTTCCTCTGTCCTTTTGAAATATTCCCATTAGTTTTTGGGTACTTCTTATTTTCTGGCATTTCTAACTGCCCATTATTTTGTAGTTTTGTATTTAATTATAATTGAAGTTGAATGTGCTAAAGAATATCTTTTGTAGTTCTTTTCTTTCTTTCTCTTTATACAAAATTAAATTGGAGGTACTTTTAAGTATTTTTAATATTTCTAAAGACCTTACAAAATGGACACTGGGTATTTTTTTCAGTGACTTCTCAATTTTAATAATTTTCAACAATGGGAAATTTCCAAATGCATATAACTAAAGGGATATTTTAGAATTAGAAAAGGGATACATGATTTTATCACTTTTTTTTTTGCTTTAGATATTTATCAAGGGAAAGCTTTCATCTAGGTATGTGTCTAATGCACACATGGTAAAATTACTATGGTATTTACTTCCCTAACTTCTTCTCTCAAGAAAGTTATGTCCATGTCCCCTGATGTTCATAACTAGGCTTCTGTTGTTTTAGCCTCCCTGTACTTTTTATTTGCATTTATTTTATGCAGAATTTACTCCTGGGCCATAAGTTTTTATTTCTACAGTTTCTTTTATATTTTTTTAATGTTTATTCATTTTTGAGAGACAGAGAGAGACAGAGTGCAAGCAAGGATGGGGCAGAGAGAGAGAGAGGGAGACACAGAATCTGAAGCAGGCTCCAGCCTGTCATCACAGAGCCCGACACAGGGCTCGAACCCACAAACCTGAGATCATGACCTGAGCCAAAGTCAGTCGTTTAACCAACTGAGCCACCCAAGCACCCCTTCTTCAGTTTCTTCTGGGATATCTTTTTCTTCTGTGCAATCTCCTCTTCTGGTTTAGGAACAGTCAGTTCTTTTTCAGTAAGAATCATCTCACTGAAATGAGATCATATCACTGAAGTGTGTCAGGGAGAGCTCATCTATGGGTTAATCCCACCATGGGCCCCATAAGTTCTACACCGCATCTTGGGGGCTTTGTTCACCTAGATATGCTCAATGACCAGAAAATCTACATATAAACCCGTAAATTCAGCATTACTCTCTGCATTAAAAAAAAAATTATGTTTTATTTATTTCTGAGAGAGAGACAGCATGAGCAGGGGAGGGTCAGAGAGAGAGGAAGACACAGAATCTGAAACAGGCTCCAGGCTCTGAGCTGTCAGCACAGAGCCTGACGTGGGTCTTGAACCCACGAACCGTGAGATCATGACCTGAGCCAAAGTTGGACGATTAACCGACTGAGCCACCCAAGCATTGGTCATCCCTACTCTCTGCATTTTTAATCATCTGCAGTAAAAATTCAGCTCTCTTTTTGGGCCATTGACTCTGTGCAGCCCACCCTCTGGCCTGGGCACACCTACCACCTCCACCGTTGTGGCAGTGCTATGGCACACATTGCTCCTGCAAAGTGGCATCCTTCAGATACTTGGTGACTTTTCAGATATGCACACCCTTGATTGCCTGGGCAGTTTCACATGTGTTCTTAAAGTGAACATGATGATTTGAACCTCTTGATTTGCATGATTTTGTAGGGTGTTTTTGGGTCAAGTGAGTAGAAAATCATTTTCAGAAATCATCTCAGGCCTCTTCTGGGAAGAGGAAGATCTTCCCTTTAGCCTAATGTGACCTTACTAACGAAATATTAATTATTATTACTGTTAACTTATTAATGAACTTAGTTTGTCTTGTGTTAGAAAATGAATTATTTTTACTTCTGTATTATGTGTCATCCAAAATCTTTGTTCTTTTTAAATAAAACAATATTATGAATTTAAGACCAAAATCATCTATAAAAGTTTGAAATAATGTTCTTGGTTCCAAATTAAATAATTTAAAATTAGTTTGGTTGTATTGTATTGAAATTATAGCTTTTTAAGAATTAAAGATTTCATTTAAAATACATTAGCACAGCTTAATTTTAAACTGTGTTTTTGGTCTATTGAATGCAGGCTTTTCTTCCTACTTCTTTTTTTTTTTTTTTTTAATTTTATTGATTTCTAGGAGAGAGAGAGAGAGAGAGAGAGACAGCGTGAGCAGGGGAGGGTCAGAGAGAAAGGGAGTCACAGACTGAAACAGGCTCCAGGCTCTGAGCTGACAGTCAGCACAGAGCCCGACGCAGGGCTCGAACCCACGAACCGCGAGAGCGTGACCTAAGCGAAAGTCGGACGCTTAACCGACTAAGCCACCCAGACGCCCCTAGTCCTACTTCTGAATTCAGTTACTCAGCTAAATTCTGTTACATGATTAAAGTTTAAAAATAATTATTATATATTGTAATCAAGTTCAGGTATTACTCTCTAAACCCAGGGCATTTTGAAAAGTATAAAAATAAAGACATGATAAAAATAAAGTACTACCTTTAGAAGTTAGTTATTTGTGAGGAATTGTCAGAGCTGATGATTGGAAAAGGATTTTCTGTTTGGCAATTTAAACTGCAGTGAAGAAATTGCCACTCAACAAACTTGCTGTATTTCCCTGAGTATGGATTTTCCCCACTCTATTATATCAGATATTTTGCCAGCGTCAGGATGCTCTGTACACTTTGTATCTTTTCACCTTTGTTTATTCTGTTCCCATTGCTTGATAAACCATTTCTTCTTTCCTCAACTGATAAAATTCTAGTAATCTTTAAAGGTCTGGCTTAACTGTCACCATCTCTATGATACTTTTTGAACCCTTCTTAGTAGAATTAATCTTTCATCTGTGCTCTCATAGTAGTTTATTCTTATCACTCCTAGAGACTGACCACATAAAATTACTGGAAACTGTTGGTATTTATGGGTTTATTATTCAAACTTGCTGCTACTTGCAAGTGACCCTGAAGACTTGTGTCGTTAATATTCACCTAGATGACATAACTTCAACTCACGTGTGTTTGATGTTATAGGAATTGCTAAACTACAGAGTACAGGTGTTTGCTCAGGCTTTATGTATCCATATTGTGTCATTTTCTTATTGACATTACACACAGATAACTCTTGAGGTGATCATAAACTGCATTTCTTTGTAAAAGATGTCCTTTAATAGAAATCCCACTGCTAACACTTGTGATAAAAATGCCAATAAAGTAAAGAAGCTCAGTAAAGTATGCCCCAATGTAGGATTTGGGGATACATTTTTTTTTTTCCAGTTTTAATAAAGAAATACCTGACATATGTCACTGTATAAGTTTAAGGCATGTAGCATGATGGCTTGATTACACTGGGAATCAACAATAACTCTAGTAAAATGAGTTTTGGAGTGGCTCAGAGCAGTGAAGAAAACATATTTTTCATCTCTTAATTAGGAAACAAGAAAAAGTGATCTCTTGAACTCTTTTCAGTGAGTGCTTTAATCAGTCCAAAATCTGTTTTCAAACGGGAGGTGAAATTCTAGTGACATTTGGAAATAGCTTAAGGTGTGGAGATTCGTAAAGAGACGAGTGTCATGATTTAGGGAAAAGCTAGGGGCCTATACACAGTTTAGTTTTGCTTTTGAAAAAAAGAACATAATTTGTATATCATGAAAGTCACCTTTTTACAGTTTACGACTCCATGGTTTTTAGTATCCACAGCGTTGTTTAACCATCACCACTTTCTAATTCCAGAACATTTTTATCACCCCAAGAGAAACCCCATACACATAAATAGTCACCACTACTTCTGCCCCTGGCAACCACTTATCTATCTCTGTGGACTTGTCTCTTGTGGCTGATTTAGGTTTTAAATAGGGGTATAGTAATAGAAATTAAACAAAGATAACATACCATAAATAGTACATATTAAAGGCCTTAACACTTTGCAAACAGTTTTTTGCAGTATATTGATATGAAATATATTAGTAAATCTATAGTAAAGAATTTGGGGGGGGGTGCCTGGGTGGCTCAGTAAGTTAAGTGTCTGACTCTTGATTTTGGTTCAGGTCATAATCTCACGGTTCATGAGATTGAGCCCCGTGTCAGTCTCTGCACTGACAGCATGGAGCCTGTGTGGGATTCTCTCTCTCCCTCTCTGTCTCTCTGACCCTCCCCAGCTCACGTGCACTCTGTCTCCCAAAATAAGTAAATCAACATTAAAAAAAGAATTTTTTGTTAACTGATATTTTCTTAATTCTTAGCATGGTATTTTGGGAGTATACAGCTAAATTGGTTGGTTCTAGTATAATAGGGTGTGGTTCGAAACAAGCTTGTTAATGATAATGGTGACCCAAATAATGATCTTTCATTCTTAAACTTAAAGATCAAGTCAAAAAGGCAATATAAAACACATAAATATGTTTTTCTGCTCTTAAGCCAAATGCCAGTGACTTAGTTTCAACAGCTTAGCAGCATTCGTGTCATCAGTATTAATTAAAATTGTACTGGTTTTGTACTTTTGATTTGTAACTTTGGCTTTATAGCTAATAAGGGATGTAAGCATATGGACTTTATATCTAACTTATGCTTATACATCTTTAAGTTACATTTTAATAAGGATACTTTAACTCTGTCAGGAAATGATTTTATTTCCTTTAAAAAAAGGTACATAACTAAGTTTGACAAATATTATTTCAGACATCTACAAACCCTGCTTTTTCAAGCTTACGGTCAAGGCTATATATTTTTCCTGTTAACCATGGTGTAGGATATATTTCTTTATATCATAAATGCTTTGTATGAAGACTACAAATTTGATATCAACTAATCTTTTGAGAAATACAACATTTCTGACTATATAGTGAACTTTAGAGAATTGTTAGGTCAGGCAAAATCTGAAATGGTCATTACCTACTGGAAAGCCCAAAGGAAGGATGCAGAAAATGACTTCAAGGGAATTCCTTCCACTGATAATACAGTGAAGTGCATTATGAATGTTGCTTTGTAAGTGGGTGATGATGGTTTTGAGCATGTGGTTGAGGTAATGAGGGAGAGCTCACTGAAGGTCAGAGGGACTAGAGAAGTCAGTAAAAGAGTGGTAGTGAAGACCATGTTGACACATTGGAAAGGGCTAGCTGGATGGTGATCCTTTAATAGGAAGTGCTAATTGGCACCTTTCCTACTTTGAACCAGAACATGAAAATTTCCCATATAATAAATGTTTACAGAGGCTATCTAGAAAGGTATAAAGATTTGCCAAGGAAAAATAAAAACTAGGTATCACAGTGTTCTTAATGGTACCCATACCGAGTGAGTGCCTCCCCTGCTGTTCTTCACCATTCTCCCTTGGCTGTTTCCCCCTCATCTGCCACCTGATTCTTCTGCCAAGAGTGATGCCAACAACCTGTCAGTTGTCAGGTTCAGAACTACTGCAGCCTGACTGCCCTGCTTTCTAGGTGTCATCAACTCCATACACATAGTACCTGGGCTGCATAGCAGCAGTCACCATGCTCATTATCGTGGCTTTGATTGTATTCTATGGTTAAGGTAACCATGTAGTGCTTATTTTATTGCTAGTTTATTTGAATAATCCTATAAATGAATTTTCCTGTATTTACAAATTTAATAGAGATCTCAAGATGCCATTAAAATTTTGTAGGGGCACTTCATTAAATAGGGAAAATATATGCCGTGTAGACTTTATTCTTTGGGAATTCATAAAAATCTCCAGATGAATCAGTCCCTCATGAATATCAAGGAGTTATTACAGAATATATTTCTGTCTTATGTGCTCTTGTGGGACCCTTTAGGGTGGAATCTTTGTCTTGTTAATGTTAAATTGTTAAATGCTTGGTGTTCTTCTGTAAAACATTCTTGCATTCTCTCTTATTCTCAGTCCACAGGTTAAAAAAAAATTTAACTACTTTTTTTCTTGGATGTGGTAATATTAAAGTACCTTTTAAAAAGTTTTGTTATGGATTATATAGTCAGTATATGTAAAATAAAATGGTCGAGCATGGAGTGGGAGGATGTCCATACCACACTGGATAAGCCCGTGACGATCCTGTGTGGGGTGAGCATGTGAGTGTTCCTAAAAGTCAGCTGTTCTTTCCTCAGATACACTGAGGAGATGGTCCCCTGGCACCCTTGCCTGCAACTCATTAGCAACTGTGAGCAGAAGCTTTCCAGTCACACATCAAGGCGCTTGATAACCATGGAGAAGGTGAAGACATTTGAGGTGAATTATCTTACTGTTTTTTGGATAAATTCTGGAAGAATCCAAAGGAGATTTTTCTAGTTTTCCTGTAATGGAGTTTGAAGTTCAGGAGTTTTGCAATATTTGGTGGGATTTACAGGGAAAGGATTGGATATAGAAGTTAAATAGCAGAATAGAAATAGAAGTTAACTTTAACTCATCTTTGTCACGAATGCAGCTAAACAAAGAAAAACAGCACACTTAATTAAACAACTATTGTCTAATTGGCAATCTACTAGTTACTGTTTTTCCTACAAAGCAGACCTACTTGATTGCAGACTATTCTGCAAAGAAAATGTCACTTTATATAATAGAAAAAGTCATTTTCTCTCATCTGTTAGGACTCAATGAATGTGCTCTCTCTGACACACAAACACACACACACACAATTTTTGAGAACAAAACATCTGTTATTTCATATCCAGATCAGAACTGATATGAACAGTGCCTCATAATGAAGCTTAATTAAATCTACAGAATGCTCCTTCAGCTGTACTTATCTGGATTGACAACCACAGCTTTCCCAAATTCACTAACCTTGAGTGAGCCCCATCTTTATTTTTGATCTGTACGAAAAGCAGGAAAGAACAGTGTTAATGCCCGAAGACTTTGTCATACTCACCTCTACTCTGCATTTGAACTTTTTAATCTGATTTACAGCTTATGCACTCATTCACAGCAGTGAAAACTAATATTTGTACAGTGCTTTTTGGATATATTATGATAGACTTCTTGTTTTTATCCTTTGTCCTTTTAATTTCCATTTGCTGCCTGTCTCATTTAGACTCTTATTACCGTATGCCTGGTTAGTTCTGGTCTCCTAAATTATCTTTTCCATTTTTAAAAAAAAATTTTTTTTTATGTTTTTATTTTATTTTGAGAGACAGAGACAGAGAGCAACTGGGGGAGGGGTGCAGAGAGAGAGAGACAGAGTCCGAAGCAGGCTCCAGGCTCAGAGCCACCGGCTCAGAGCCGCCAGCACAGAGCCTGACACGGGGCTCAAGCCCACAGACTGTGAGATCATGACCTGAGTTTAAGTCGGACGCCCAACCAACTGAGCCACCCAGGCGCCTCATCTTTTCCATTTTTTTCACACCTCTAGCTCTTAATTGTTAAATGACTTCCTAAAACACTGCATTGATTATCTTATTTCTTTATTCAAAATTTTAGTGACTTATTTTAATTACTGAATAAGATTCAATGTGACATAAACTTTCTTCATTAATCAGACTTCAGTATTGGGGCATTTCAGAAAGTAAAGTTGTTTATGTATAGAAATAATTGATTTGTGTTCACTCAGGGATAGGGGTATATGTGGTTATTTACATACATGTATATGTAGAGCTAAGTGTGATATAGTTAATATAAGTGTCTGGTTGTCATTTTTAAAACAAGTTTATAATCAAATGATCGATATTCTTGGGGTGGCATCTTGTACTCATTATATTTATATCATACCTATTCAGCATATTCTTGAAATTTTTAGATTTACATTTAAAGAGAGACACCTGGGTGGCTCAGTTAAGCATCCTCCTTCGGCTTAGATCATGATCTCATGGTTCGTGGGTTCAAGCCCCACATCGGGCTCTGTGCTGACAGCCAGCTCAGAGCCTGCAGCCTGTTTCAGATTCTGTATCCCTCTCCNTGCTCATTTTAGCCACTCTGACTGGCGTGAGGTGGTATCTCAGTGTGGTTTTGATTTGTAAGAAATATATTAATGTTAAACAGTTATTTTGCTGTATAGTAACACTTTGTTTTTTTTCAAATTTTATTACTGGACTTTGGTGCTCACATTTTATAGCAGACCCATCACTTAATTGTTGTTTTTTGGAAATCAAATCCTGTTCCAAGATTGATGATCTACCACTGTATATTTAAAACATGAGGCAGATTCAGAAATTCTAAAAGAGGAGTTTCCATATTGTAGGGCACAGTGGCAACCTTCTGAAGTGACAGTTTTGGATGAGTAACATTTATTTGGATATACAGTAGAAGTCCTCTTAACTAACCTCCATTTCAAACTCAGTTGATTGTCTAATACTGGCCATTTTTGATCTAAAATACCAATACCTATGCTTGTAACATGTTACATAATTCCAGTTGGTGAGTTGGTTGATATCTACTGTATCCGTACACTTCTGTACCTACCAACTGAGTTATCTGCCATGAGTCAGTGTGTTTGTTTTGTGAGTTGTTTATGCTGGTTGTTTTTTTATGGTAATTATGTGATCTAATTAAATGCTAGTTGTCCCAGTGAAATGGGAGTGTGAGAATAAAGTTGTCACTTCTATAAAGGCTGAGTGGAATACTTTAGAAAGACGGGACAAAGTGATTTGCTAAATAAGACTCTTGGACTGGGAATGAGTAAGATGAGTATAAAAGGTTAGAAAAAAGCTGTCCCAATCTAGGTTTCTGTACCCAGATTGCTTTCTAAGAGTCTTTAAGTTTTTGCATCATTTTACAGATGCCAAAACTGGAAATCTTTGTGGGTCTTGATTCTATATCAAAAGATTGATAAATGAATATAAGTTTTCCAAGTTAAGATATTAAGTATATTTACAAAGAATTATCATTTTTTCCCTGCCTTTGCCCAACTTTTTCAGTGAACTATCTATTAGTCGGCTTGGGCAGATATAGCAGAAAACCACAGACTGCGTGGCTTAAATAACTGAAGTGTATTTTCTCATGGTTCTGGAGGCTGGAAGTCCGAGGTCAAGGTGCCAGAGGATTTGGTTTCTGATGATGCCTCTCTTGCTGGGCTGCAGACAGGCTTCTTCTTGCTATGTCCTCTGTGTGTGTATACTCTTGGTGTCTGTCTTTCCTTACTTGGACATCGGCACTGTTGGGTTAGGGTCCCACCCTTCCCGTCTCCTTTAACTTTAATCGTCTCCTTAATGGTCCAGTCTACAGCTACAGTCATTCTGGGTGTTAGGGCTTCACTATATGAATTTGGGGAAACAACTCTGTCCTCAGCGCTACCAATTACCCACATCTATCACAGTGAATAAAATGCTTCTGTTGCATGTTAGAGTCTGCTCTTCTCATGTTGTCTCAGTTCTCATGTAGTACATGTTTGTTGAGGGAAGTAAGGCATTTGATAAATAGTAACACTGCAGCTCTTAGAAATCACAGCATCTTAATTATTTGAGCTACTAAATATAGTAATAGTATAAAAAATAGAAATATTATCTGTGGATTTTAGAGTTGTTAAGTCTTGATATTAGGAAGTAAAATGAATGACATCAGTATTCTTTGTGGCCGTCATAAATAGTATTTGCACCATATAATGGTTGTGCTGGCTTGAAACACTGTTTCAAATATGAAGAAAGGATTCTTCAGTCATTAATGGGGCCACATAATAAGCCAGTTATTTCTATCTTTTTTTAATGTTAATTTTCTTTTTTTCCCCTTTTTTAAAGTTCATTTACTTATTTTTGAGAGAGAGAGAGAAAGCAAGCAAGCAAACAGAGGAGGGACAGAGAGAGAGAAAGGGAGAGAGAGAAAATCCTAAGCTGACAGTGCAGACCCCAGTGCAGAGCTTGAAACCACAAACTGTGAGATTATGACCTGCGCTGAAACCAAGAGTCAGGCATTTAACCGACTGAGCCACCCAGGTGCCCCACCAGTCATTTCTATCTTAATGGCAAAATTGAGACCTATTGTCAAAAATTTCACATTTGCTTTCCTATAAGTTTAATTTACTTAAAATCTTTTTTTCCAGTATTTTTTTTCAGATTTATAATGTTTCTCTAAGCAATTTATTTGTTACTTGGAAGAAGAAATAGAGAATGATCTAAGGATGTTTCTGACAGTCTTCTACATAAAAATGATAAATTAGCACACTCACCTTAGATATTTTTAAACCTATAAAGGCAGTGTTAATTTTTGTTTGGTTGTTTTTATTATTTTACTCTTGTCCTTTCCAAATTGATCTAAAAGAATCAGGGGAAAAGCCTAATGCTTTTTTAAATTTATTTTTTAAATGTTTATTTATTTATTTTGAGAGAGAGCATATGCCCATGTGAGTGTGAGAGGGGTAGAAGGAGTAGAGAGAGAATCCCAAGCAGGCTTCCCGCTGTCAGCGCAAAGTCTGACGTGGGGCTCGAACTCATGACCTGAGCAGAAATCAAGATGCCTAACCAGCTTAGCCACCCAGGCGCCACTTTATAAGATCAAATTTAATCAGTGAGTTTTAACTAGTATGCAGTGTACTATAACTGAAAATACTTTGTCATGTTAAATTAATCGTGTTTGGTTTTTAATTAATCACTTCATTTCTACCTTCTGTTTGTATGGAGAGGACTGTGTGTAATTGCAGCAAGATCCTAGTCCTTTATAATTCAAGCGATGACAACATTGTCAAACAGTTCTCATACCCGTCTAACAAATTATTCTCAGTCTTGTTCAGCGTTGTTGATTTTGGCAATAGAAGACTATTAATTGTAGATTCTTACACTCTTGTGTATGGTCTCTCTGTGCTTTTGGTTTGTCACTTGTTAGATTTAACCTCAGTATAACTTTCAGCCCACTTAATACATTTTGTTATAAGAGTGTTCTCCCTCTCCCCTTTTAGAATGTAAACTTAAGTTATAAATGCAAAAACTATCTAAAGAATATGGGCATTTTATAAAACTTTGTATCTTTCATTATTGACTGTAGCTTTTAGACTTGCTTATTGGGCATTAGTAGCAAAGAAGAAAATTTTTGCTGCCCATATTAATGAAGATGCCTGATAAGAAACACCATCATTCCCTGTTGATATCCTCTGAAAGAGTACATAATATAACACTTTTATGCCGCTTATTGTTTACAAAACTTTCAGATCCATGTAAGCACATTATTTTGCTAATTTGAGAGAATGGGAAGTGATTCAGTTGAGACCAAAACTCTTTGTACTTGAAATTCTTTGTCCTATGTTATGCATCATATTACCTCTTTACCAAAACAGATTTCTACGTTTGGAATATGCCAAGGTTAAAAGGCAAATACTCTTGAGTGGCATATTTCTAGTTTCTGTTAAAGATCATTTTTCCTCATTGTTCATGGGCCCATGGTAGAATATGATTTGTTTTACTAGAACTCATTTTTCCTGTTGATACAAGATGTAGTCGACGCTGCTATATATAGTTGTGGTCACAGTGGTTACTTCTATAAAATGTTTTTCCCATACAAAACTCATTGGGAAAAGAATGCCAATTTGCAGAGCTGTCCAGAGAGGACCCGTTGTAATATGAGTGTCATGGTTGTATCTTCAGTGAAAACAACCTGTAACAGCATGCTGCCTGCCTTTTCTACCAGTATACTTGGACAGAGGAAGGAGTACCCAAGGAGCCCATTTTGAAACTTCTTGAAATCTGTTTTTTTTTTTTTTTAAACACTCATGCAAGTTTTGAAGTCTGTTCTATAGTATGTTTAAGTGTAAAAAAAGTATCTTAAATTGCCATTGCACTAAATGGGCCATCATATGCCCTGTTTGTTTCGTGACTTCTTTACCTGACATGCTACCTGATAGTGATTTGAGAAGTACTGAAGTATAAGTAGATTGAATTTTAGATATTATATGGGCACTAATTTAGACTAAAGTTATGTATGCCAGTTGTAATTTTACAGTTAGCCAGTATAGTTCAGGTGATTTAAAATAGGGAATGTTGGGAGGTCATAGTGACAGGTGCTGAGAGTTCATGTTAATTTTTTAAATTTTGGGTTGAATGACGAGTCCACTAAGAGGAAGCTGATGAATGCTTCACTAAGCAGAATGGAGGGTGGCCAAAACTGAGGGATTTGACTTAAGTACAGAGAGAGATTTTGAAGCTCTGGAGAGAGAAAGAACCATTGACATTATAACATGTTTTAAATGAGGAAGGAAGAGAAGAGACGCCAAGGTCACTTCTTTGAGAAAATGACTTAGGGATGGCTTGAAGTAGAAGAAATTAGTCTTTGCCATAAGTAGTCTACGTATTAGAATGATCATAGTGTTGCTAGTCATAAACTGGTATCTTGCTGACATAATTGCTGTGCATATTTTGTTATGCTTTATCCGTTCTCAGAATTAATGCTGTTTGTTGTCTTGGCAGCTTTTTTAATTAAAGATGGTTCCCCCAGGCTGACCTTACTTTCTGAAATATTTTAGTTTTTTTGCCTATATCATGCCAGGACAGAGGATATTTTCCTTTTGATTAAAGCTATGAAAAATTAGAGATTAAGTGTAAAGTACTTCAGTCATATAATGCTTGGTAGGAAGGATATACTTATCAGTGGGGTCATTTATCAGTGGGGAAAAATAAGACCAGGTGACACTGGTAATTAGAATATGGTAGGAATATGGTAATTAGACATAAACTTTAAAGTAAGTCTGTATTAATAAGATACATTATTCATTATCATCAAAATACATATGTATAAGAGGGGAGAAAGACCAAGAGTCTTTAAAAATTATTTTTTGTAGTAAGTCAGAAGGAAACTATTTTGTATTATCTATAAGTTATGTTTTGACTTAATGTTTGAAAAAGGCTTGTAAAAGTAGATAAAAGCCTGATGATGCTGCATGTCATGCTGAATTAAGTTTTAAGGACCATGTCATCTACTTATCTCCTGTTATCTTGTTCTGAATGACTTACTTTAGCTGTTAATGGTACTTTTCCATGAATTTAAATGTTAAAGGTCATCATTGCTTTTTTTTCTTTTCTACTTCTGCAACTAAAGGATTTTGCCAAACAAACTGGATATTTTGTTAATACTATCATAATGGTTTTAAATTGTTTCTGGTAAACCAAGAAAAAGCAAAAGTTTATCCCCTACTTGCCCCAGGAAGGTAATCATTTAAGATATCTGGATTCTAGTATATGTCTCTTTTATTTACAAGAAAACACAGTTCTCTGAAGGTAGAGAGAGCATCTGCCATTATACTATGGCTATAATGATCATATTTTCAAGTTATGACAGTAAAACAGTTTTTAATATACTGATGTTACATTATAGAATCTTAGAGGTCAGTTGCAAAATATGATCTGGGAGTCCCAAGGTATGAATGGTTTAGGGAAATGGGAAATTTGTGTGTGGAATCTGCACGATCTTCTGGAACTCCCTTAAAATTTGTGAATGGCAAAATTTCTACTTGGTATCTTGTGTGTGTATGTTTTGCATGCGCGTGTATGCGTGTGTGTATTTTTCATTCTCTATTACATGCGTAACTTAGAATTATCTTCCTAGCGTTTTTGAAATTCAAACATGACCATACATCTTCTTCCCTCCTCATGACCCACCAAGAGTAAAACTGTGAGATTTTTAACATATATTCTTTGCCTAAAACATGAGTGTGCAGTTTAATGAATCATTATAAAGTGAACATCTGTGTACCCACCACCAAGGTTAGGATTATAGAGGAGTCAGCACCTCACAAGGGGGTGCTTCCGGTGGCTATTTCTAATCATAGATACCTCCCCCCAGTATGACAGTATGACTAGTATGGTAATCAGTTTCTTATTTTCCATTGTACTATCATTACTATTGAATTGATTGGCAAGCCAAGTAACTTTGCTTGTTTTTGATCTTTACGTTAAATGCATGTGTATTTTTGTTAATTTTTCTTTTAATGGGTTGTGACAGTTTATAAAAGTCAACTAGGAAAAGAATAGTCTCCAATTTAAAGTGGAAGAGTATGTATGTGCATGCCAATGCATGTTTTGGTCTATTATTCATCCTTTGCCACTGACTTACTTAGTTTTAATAAAGCATTTAGATATAGTAACTAATGAGTTGTCATAGCATTTTTATCTGGTGTGTTGGTCCGGTATTCTTTTAACATTCAAAGTTAAGTTTTGAGGGGCGCCTGGGTGGCTCAGTCAGTTAAGCATCCAACTTTGGCTCAGGTCATGATCTCATGGTTCGTGGGTTCGGGCCCCGCATTGGGTTCTGTGCTGACAGCTCAGAGCCTGGAGCCTGTTTTGGATTCTGTGTCTCCCTCTCTTTCTGACCCTCCCCTGCTCATGCTGTCTCTCTCTCTCAGAAATAAATAAAACATTAAAAAAATTAAAAAAAAACAAAAACAAAGTTAAGTTTTGAATTTTATAAAGTTAATGTATTTTTAGTGGAAAGCATGTAAAAAATAGTTAGAGACAACTGAGTCGTTCAGTCGGTTGGTGTCCAACTTTGGCTCAGGTTAATCTCGCAATTCACAAGTTCGGTTCGAGCCCCATGTAGGGGGGCTCTGTGCTAACAGCTCAGAGTCTGGAGCCTGCTTCATTCGGATCCTGTGTCTCCCACTCTCTCTGCCCCTCCCCTGCTCACACTGTGTCTCTCTCAGTCTCTTTCTTTCAGAAATAAACATTAAACAATTTTTTTTAATAAAAAGAAAAGAAAGTACTTACAGGACTGTCTCATCATAATAGCATGAATATCCATGATGGTCTCTTTACAGTTAGAAAGAAATTATGTGCTGAGTGCCTGATATCAAAGTTGAATCATTAAATGTTACTCATTTTCAGAACTCAGTGAAGATTTTAATATATATTAAAATATTTTTAATAGACTTTAGGTAACCTAATATCTTGCAAAGTAATGAAAATTTTTGCAAGTACTGATTATATATGAATACCTAATTTAGAGATGAAGATGTCCAACCTTACCTTGTTCCCATTAAGAATAATGTCAGAGGTTTTTCTTAATAGTATTGGATGCCAGACTTTTGACCCGCTTGTCCTTGGTTTGGAAATGGCCTAGTGCTGTTTATAGTTGTATAACTTTAGCACAAGTGGTTTCTATAGCTACTGTCCAGTACCAGATGTAGAACAGTGGGAAGCTTTGATAAGGGGAGTAGGATTTTTAAACAAAAGCCGGACATGGGTAATTACCCCGAAGCTGAACTGAGGCCCGTTATATTCAGCACTGTCATTTACCTTTCATTTCACTCTACTGATTACAAGAAAGAAAATCTACCGACTGTTTTTCTCTTCCATCTCTTTGCCTTCTTCCTCTCACCTTATGTAAGAATATACATCATAGCTTTAATCTTTCAAGAATACAGGAGTCTTTCTTGACAAAATCTGATGAGCATTGTTAGTTTGGTGGCTTTCGCTCTGATGACAGCATCGTTGGTTTTCACTTATCATAAGAGGAGTTTCATCGGCCGTTTGTACTCTGTTGTTTGCAGTGAAACTGCTGTTTTGTATAAACTACTGTCACTCTGAGAATATAAATGGCTTAAGGTTAATACTAGTGAGGTAGAAGAAATCATTATCTCATTATCAGGAACTGCCAGTAAGTAAAAGGACAACTTGAACCTGACCTGTAATTATAATAGAAGCCATTTGGATTTCTTCAGAATGGCTGTAGACCTTCTGCAACTTCATCCCCAAACTGATGCTTTTCTAGGGGAAATCTCTTATTTTAAATGGTAATTTTATACATTGATGATTATCCTCAGATATTTTCATCAAAGTTTGGGGGATTCTATAAAAGTAACACTTTAGCAGTAAAAGGACATAGTGAGAACTTTGGCTTTATAGTCAGAATGTGGATGGGGGTGGTGTGAGAGGTAAAGAGGGGGATTATTTATAGTAACTCATACCTGATGACTCGTTTTTTTTTCTCTGTAAAGAAGGTTGTAAGTTTTTGCTGTGAGTGAATAAACAGTAAGGTCTTTAGGACAGGTGAAATTTTGGAAAAGANGGGGATTCTATAAAAGTAACACTTTAGCAGTAAAAGGACATAGTGAGAACTTTGGCTTTATAGTCAGAATGTGGATGGGGGTGGTGTGAGAGGTAAAGAGGGGGATTATTTATAGTAACTCATACCTGATGACTCGTTTTTTTTTCTCTGTAAAGAAGGTTGTAAGTTTTTGCTGTGAGTGAATAAACAGTAATCTAAGGTCTTTAGGACAGGTGAAATTTTGGAAAAGGTGCTATCAGAAGTTAGAGAAATAATGATTTTTTATATTCATGTACTTCTCATATTTTCGTATGTTTTCTTTTTGACTTGATTACATGTTCTCTAAGGGGAAACCCCTGGCTTTCATATCTCAGCATGTGTTTATGGGACCATTTGTGTAAGGTGATGAGGCTAAAGAGACTAAGTCATAGTCCTTATCCTTAGAGTACTTGCACAGTGAAAGAAATGGTCATCCAACCCATCCCAATCTCATGTTCAGTTCTGTAGTGATCTGTGCAAGGTGCTATGTGAACACTGGAGAGCATCTACCTGAGAAAATGATGCTTATCAAGGGAGGAAGCCAATTGGGGCACCTGGATGACTCCCAACTTTGGCTCAGGTCATGATCTCAAAGTTTGCAAGTTCGAGCCCCACGTTGGGCTCTGTGCTGACAGCATGGAGCCCACTTCAGATCCTGTTTCCCTTTCTCTCTGCCCCTCCCCTGCTTGTTCTCTCCTCTCTCTCTCTCAGAAATAAATAACATTTAAAAAAAGAAGAGGAAGCCAACATTTTAAGCAAAGGTACAGAGCCATGAGAGAGATTGTGGAGCGTTCAGGGAACCCTAGTCATTTTTATCACAATTGAAATACTAAGTATTTGGGGGACCAAAGAATGCCTAGTGTTAAAGGTCGTTAGATGCTAAAGAACTTCAAGTCGATCCTTTTGGTGACAGCAAGCCCATGAGGGATATTAGTTAGGAGAGGAGCAGAAGTTCATGTTTTGTGAAGATCGCCTGGGCTTTAGGATGCAGGTAGGTTTGAGTTGTGGAAAGATGCCTGTGGTAGCTGTGTAGAGGCTTCTGGCATGGTGGTGCAAAGATGATGAAGCTGTAAACAAAGAAGGTTGAAGTGAAGATTGTAGAGGAGCTAATAGAATTAAGAGTTTTGGGGGGAGGTAGACATGACAGAATTTGATTACTGATTGGATAATTGGGCTGAGGGCAACAGGAGTTAAGATAACTTCCAGAAATATGGCTTGAGATGAGTGGATGATAGTTTTCTTTCATTTTTTCCCCCCTTTCACATGGGGCAGTGCTGCTTTCCTGGGCTCTTGCAATAGTCTCCCAACTGGTTGCCCTCCTTCTGCAATTTCTTCTGCTGTTATATTTCCTATACAGTAGCCAGAGGATCATAGGTAAGCTCTTACCTCTGATCTCATGGCACGTTGGTATGTCAGTAGCATGTCTGACTCCAGAATGTAAATAGATAATGCAGCTCCCCCTGCTTAAAAGTCATTAGTGACTTTCTGTGGAATTTAGAATAAAATTCAGAATCTTTCACATAACCTTCAAGGCCAGCTTGATCTATTTCTGGCTTGTGTCGGCCATTTCATTGTGTGTCACCTTCGCTTTTGTGTATCAAGCCTTAGCCATGCTGGCCTGTTTTTAGTTCCCAGAATGTATTTATCTCTTTTTAGTCTCAGAGTCCTCTCATATTGTGTTTCCTCTCTCATCCCCTCTCATCCTAGATACTTATGTCTCAGATAAATGTTGCTTCCTTAGGGAAGCCTTTTTTGTCCATACTCTTCACACCATCTTCACCCCATCTACGTGGCTGTCTTATAGCATCTCTTTCTTCCCAGTGTTTAATCACAATTTGTAAGAATATGTTTGGGTATGTAGTCTTTAGTATCTGTCTTCTACTAGCATATAAGCCCTGTTTGATCTTGACTGTTTTGCTCAACTCAACAGATACTTAGTGAATAGTAGCTGTTCAGGGATTATTTGGGGCCCTTATAGAATAAAAAACAATCCAATTCAGCAATATTTAAATCATCCATTTGAAAGAAGAGAAGGAACAGATAGTTACGGCTAGCTAAAAGTTTTCTCTTTGAAAGTACATGGGATTTTGTCATTACCCTGACATCACTCTTCAGAAATCAGTGTTACAAAAACATTTGAATCCCATGGTACCTAGACTTTATTTCTCATGAGAAGCAAACCAAAAAAGCAGCTAAATCACCATATTGTAGAATATCCTAACACCTTCCGTCTGTTAAAGGAGGAGAGGCTAACAAAGAATGGCAGGTTTCAGGGAGAAAGCAGTAACTACAGGATAGTTTTACCTAAGTGGACTTCTCAGTGAAGAGTCTTTAGTTCCTTTAAAGTCTGAGCAGTTAGTGATGCTCCGTTTGAGAAACACACTTACATATGTGTATTCTCAGTATAATTCAGGGTGTCATTAGTTTCATTTAAAGTCCATTTCAAATGTTATTGCAAAACATACAGTTTTGTTTTCTTGAGAATTTGTTCCCATTTAGATTAAAATAAATTGTAAGTGGCTGAAGTACTTTCCTTTCAACGTCTTTTTGTTATTTTACTCCTTTTGATGTAGAGTTGTAAAAATAATGAATAAGCATTAACTTGAACAATGTCTAGTTTATGTACTTTTTCTTTCTTTTAGTAGAGAATAATTTGCAGTTCTAAGTTAGGCGTAGATGACCATGATATACTTTAGAATCACCAAAGTGGATATGTATTTGTATATTTCCAAATCATTCTTTAAAAAAATGAAATGATATGAATAAATGCTGACATTTCCTGAAGTCAAATGGCCATCCTGATCATGTTGGTGCTCTGTGACTCGAGGTATTCACAGCAAGCAGGACTCACAGACAGTGAGGGACTGACTGTCAGCTGGGCTTTAAGCAAGCTATCTTTACCCACATTAGGAAATACTCTAGAGAAGGATTTATCTACTTCAGCCAGCAGAGGGCAGTGTACACATAAAAGTACACTACCAGTTGTAAGCCTTCCTTTGGTTTCTTTGGCAAGTGTGTTAAAATTCTTCGAGTGGTTTATGTTTAGAATTAGCAGTACTGATAGGACAGGAAATTGGCTGGGTGGGACAGTGGTTAACGGGGTTCTGTCTAAAAGTTTAGATCAGAAATATGTGCTACCATAATGTTACTGTTCTGTGAAGAATGTCCTCTAAATGTCAAATTCCATTTTGAATGACCCACTGATCTACCATGTGGGAAGTTAACTCTTTAGCCATTGTTTTGATATAATTTCTACTAAAAAAAGAAGTGTAATGGAAAAAGCATGGGCTTTGAAGTCTGATCGAGGCTACAGTTCTACAAATGCTACTTACTGGCTGATCCATGGCAGATTATTTAAACTCTTTCAGTCTCCATTTCCTTATCTGCAAAATTTAGATAACAATCTGCTAGGAAAAGATGCAGAAAATAATTCACTTTTGTAAAACAGTTGTAAATATAAGCTCTTTCTTGAATCAGAATTTATGTATTTCTTGTCATAGTTATGCTGTTTGTCTTACATGGTAAGGGGTAGGCCTAAAAGCAGTGTATTTCCATTATATGGCCATCTGAGACTAGTACAAATTTTCCTGCAGATACTCTCATAGAAAACAACATGTTCAATAAGGGGTTAATGTTCCAGAGTATATAAAGAACTTCTATAGTCCAAGACCAAAACAAACAAACAAACAAACAAACAAAAAACAAAGCATGAAAGCACAAACAATCTGATTAAAAATGGGCAGAGGACCTGAATATACATTTTCCAAACAAGACATCCAAGTGGGCAACAGACACATGAAAAGATGCTCAATATCACTAATTTTCAGGGAAATGCAAATCAAAACCGCAATGAGATATCACCTTACACCATTCAGAATGGCTAGTATCCAAAAGACAGGAAATAACAAGTGTTGACGAGGATGTGGAGAAACGAGGCTCTTCACGCACTGTTGGGTGGGAATGTAAGTTGGTGCAACCACTGTGGAAAACAGTACGGAGATTGCTCACAAAATTAAAAATAGGAATACTGTATGATCCAGCAATCCCACCAGTGGGTATTTACCTGAAGAAAACAAAAACACAAGTTTGAAAGTATATGCAGCCCCTGTGTTTATTGTAGCATTATTTACAACACCCAAGACAGGGAAGCAGTCCAAGAGTCCATCAATAGATGAGTGAATAAAGAAGATATGGTACATACGCACAATGGATAGCTATAAGAAAGGATGAGATCTTGCCATTGTGACAACCTAGGTGGAACTAGAGGTATCATGCTAAGTGAAATAGGTCAGAGACAAGCACTGTATGATCTCACTTATATGTGGAATCTAAAAAACAAATATACAAAGTGGTGGTTACGAGAGGAGAAGTGGGTAGGGGGATAAGCAAAACAGGTAAGAGGGATTAAGAGTATAAACTTTCAGTTATAAAATAGGAGATGGCAATGAAGATGTGTACAGTGTAAAGACTATACTCAATAATATTGTTAATATTGTGTGGTGACTATACTTATTATGGTGAACATTGAGTAATGTATGTTGAATCACTGTGTTGTACACCTGAAACTCGTGCAGCACTGTATATACACTATGATTCAATAATAACAGTTTTTAAATGGTGTCAAAAAATAGTGTAATCAATAATCTTAATCATTTATTCATATTCCTTGTAACTACTAACCTTCAAAATTTAACTAGTGGTTAAATTTGGGAAGGGTAATCTGTAATCGTTCACTGCCATAATTTTCTCTCTGGGCATTTCCTAATTTGTGTGTTTTTATTTTCAATGAAGCATTTCTTGCTTACTGAAAATAAGCAGAACCGATTTTATGCTACATAGGTGATATAATGACTGATAGCAATGGGCAGGTTTAGAAGTGTTAGAGAAACCAGAAGTCAGACACTGGGGCAAGCTTGAGTTATGAGGGACGTCAAGGGTTGTGTTGCTTGAGGATACTCTTCTCCTTTTAAGTAAATACTTTGGCCCTTAGAGATATGGAGTTGAAAAAAAATCTGCAGATATTCTTGGTTTAGATGGGCAGGGAATGTGAATAGAGAAGAGTCATGAAAAGGTGATGAAAAATATGTAGAGTTGAATATCATCATCTCAAGTGTGAGCCCTGGTAAACTAAAGATAGGATGAAAGAGAGAAAAAAGAAAAAAACGTACTGAGTTGGGCCCATAATAAATACCTAGTAAATGCCACATTTCATTTGGTGTTCTTTAATTGTATACCTGCAGGTTGATCCGATAATCTTTATCTTTATCTTTTGCAAGTTATATAGCATGGATTAGTAACCATTGGCATGTTTTCATATGCTTATAGAAGTATGTAATGTACTTAGTGTCATAAAATTTAAGTAGCTACCTATTTTCTAAATTTGGTACTCCACCTGTATTCTTATGGTTATTTTTTTAATGGCATGATTATAAGAAGCAAGATAAAATAAAGGTTTAGAGCTCGAAATTTGAAATCTTGTTTTTTTTTACTTGAGTCGTGTGACCTTGGGCAAGTTAGTTAACCTTTCGGTGCCGCAGTTTCCTTACCTGTACAATGGAACCAGTTGCAGTATTGTTCCTACATGGTTATTATAAGGATTGAATGAGTCAGTGGACATAAAGTACATGACACATAAGTAGCGCTATACCTGTTCTTTTTGGGCTATACAGTTAAAGCGCCTCAGGCATGGTATTTTTTTCCTCTTGTGCCAAGAAAAAGAAGTTGTAACTTTTTACAGTCGATTGGATAGTATTATCTGTACAATAATCCCCTTCAGAGCTTGCTGAAGTACTCAGCGAATGGGGAGCTGGCACACCCAGCGGGAGTACGGGAGAGGGATTCAGGACAAGGTGATGGGCCGACAGCACAGGTCGTCTTCTTCCTGAGACCATGAAAAGAGGATAATAAAGAAACTCGCCAGAGAATGAAGCCTTCACGGCAAAGAGAGCAAGAGAAGAACCAACAAAATTCCTAGGAACAGTGTGTGCAGAATCCAGTGGAACAGTGCAGTGGAACCCAGCAGGCTGCAGCACAGGATGGCGGCAGAGGGGACCACAGTTAACACCTTTTGTCTTTTTCTAAAGTGAATCAGGAAATCTGGGCATGTTTAATAATTTGGATTTTGTATGATTTAAAAAAAATTCTCTGACAAAATAGTTTCTGAATAAACAAATCAGCCAACATAATTTTATTTTGGCTACATCTAGGATTTTATTAAGTATTAGGTATGAGGAAAAGGATGAAGATACTCATTTCATACAGGAATAAGGAAAAATACGAAAAATATTTGAAGATTGTTATGTTTCAGATATATTCGTAGATACCATTCTGATACTGAAACCAGGATAAAAGATTAGGCTTCGTATTTTCTAATTGTATCTTTACATCTGTTCTCAAGATCATATCAATTTACTTGCAATGGAATCTGATTTTATAGTACATAGGAAGAGAGATTTTATTTCTAATTAGATTTTTTTTTTCATAGTTTGAGATGGCAAGTGAAATTGGATCAGAAGATTAATTAGCCCGCAGTTTTCTAGGCTGAAATACAACATTCTGACCCAGATTTGTATTTCCAGTGTCCATACATCAGTCTGAGCACTAGGCCTTACCTGCCTCTGACATCTGAAAGCGTGGAAATCACTTGTTTAGCCTATATCTTCATCTACTGTGGTGAAGTTGCCAGAAATAGTTTATTTCATGAACTGACTACGGTTTTACTTCCAAATAGCTCTCTCTGTATGACATCATATAAATCACTTGGTATTAAATATCATTGGAGTAGAAGCTTCCTTGTGTGAGGATTCTTACTGTCACAGGTGATTTCACTTTGGCTCAACTGTGGATCAGAAGCTGCACGTAGTTGTCTGGAGTTGTGTTGCTTGGGGTAGTTCTCTGTGCCCTCCCTGGATCTCTGTTTTCCCAGTGAAAGTATTTGTTCTCTCCGTGCAGAGGATTGTTGTGCAGATCACACGAAGTGAAGCAGTTGGGAACACTTTTGAATACCCAAGCAGGATACAGATATAGAATGGTGGTGTATTTCTAATTCAGATAACAAAGAAAAACAAACATGCGCCAGAGAGCAGGATTTTGCTTAAAGTAAATGGCTGCTTTGGTTTCAAGCTAACTAAAGAAATAATTCAAACATCTTTGTGTTTTATGTTTTCCTACCAACCAGAACCGGGACCAGTATTCACATCTGTTAAGTGATCACTTTCTCCCATACCAAGGTCATAATTCCTTCCGTGAGAAATATTTCAGTGGCGTAACAAAAAGAATTGCCAAGGAAGAGAAATGTAGCCAAGAGTGAAAATGAAGATTTTGACAATGGAAAAAGAGTAAGGATTTAACAGAAAAGACATCTGGATGTGAACTTCCATGTATGATACAGAAAACATACATTGTTTTAAATACTTTTATATTATGAAATAAATGCTACAAAGTAAATTGAATAATTCTTTTACAATTAGCTTTGTTTTATAGACTGTTTTGTTGTATGTGGTCTTTGGAACTGTATTTAATTTATATTTGTACTTTCAAGTATTATGGAAATTGAAAACAGTTATATTTTTGGTAATTAATTTGCAAGGGGAACTGATATTGTTGACTTTTTAAACCGATTCCTGCCAGATATGTTATAAGCAGTTAACCATGGTCGATAATTTATTTGTTTAGTAGGTTTGTTTAATTTGGTTTCTGATTGTGATTGAGTTATGGTGCCACTAATAAAGTTTACTGAGGATCCCTAAAGTGGTGTTGTATTTGGTGCTTTTGGGGAGGGGGGATGTGATGAAGGAAATGAATTTTTATTTATAAGTTCCAGACTAGTATGTAATGATAGTGTAATGGGGATGAGGAGAAAGGCTAAGACCTGGCAACCTGAAAGCTCCCCAACTCCTTGAGGCCTGTCCACATCTGAAGCTTGTCTGTACCTTGGACTTGCTCCTGCATTCCTAGAACTTGACTGTTGGTCAAGTTAACTACCCACAATTTCTGGTTTAGAAAGTAACCGATAGTTAAAAGCAGTAACAACAACACAAGTCCTTGATGGTTCCCTAATGGTATTAGGCCTAATCAGAGCTCTTTGAAATAGAAGCTATATTTTTCTTGAAGGGGAAACTTTGCTGAGTCTACATTGTGTCCATCATGAAAATATCTTGTTTGAAAACCACTCTACCCATTAATTAAGGATGCTAATAGCTTTCCTGCTTTCGGTGGTCAAATGTACCTCAGCAGGGCGGCAGTAAACGGATCCTCTCCCTCTAACCATAGCCTATTTTTATTTATGCTATTATTATTATTATTTTAATATTACTGCAGGCTTTTATGGACTTCCCATTTGAATTTGCATGGCTTAGGACCTCCAAAAGACCAGTGCTGCCCAAGCAGACAGAGAGAGAGGGCCATTCTCTTAGTTCTCTTTCCTTTTCTTGTCCTGCAACCCTGAATCTCAGCAGCAGATCTCAAACATTTCAGGGATTATTTTGTTTGGGTTTCTGGATGTGATTTGTGGTACACTGGGGAAAATCTAAAAGTATTCAAGGATAATTTATTTTCAGTATTTCTGTTATAAACCATCTTATTTAGAATTTTTTGAGGTTATATGGAGGGTGAGTTTGCAACTTTGTAGCTGACTAAATTTGGAACATGAGATTTTAGCCTTGCCCCAATTTTTGCTTATCACAAAAATTAGCCCAAATAGTTCTGGAAAAATTACAGCATTAATTTTAGGCACTTTGTCCTTAAAATTATCCAACGTTAAAAAAAAAGTCTTCAAATTATTTCTTATTACTACTAACTGAGGTCTTCTAATCTTTAATTCTTCATCATGTTTATCATAAGTTCAGTGTTCTATTCTTGAAATGTCACTTGGCTTAAGGTGGAAATGTGTGTAGTTATTTTATAGTTGGCGCCCAGAAGTGAAAATTTCAACCAATTTTGATTTTAGAGCAGAGGTCTCCACTCCTTATTCCACACACAAAAAAGAGACTTTGGTTTCGGGCATCAGGATCTTCTTACGTTTTGCATAAGTTCTAGCAGATCATCTCCAGGAGTGCTTTGGTTTCTGTGTTTTCCTTATACACTTACCAGCAGGAATGTCACCTAGCAAATACCTGCATGTTGGATAGTCCTGTAGTATGAATTTACAGTATAATCTGTGTATGAACGCTAGGTGGTATCTTGGCTGGCCTATTTCATGTTTACAGTATGGCACAATCTATATTTTTTTCTGGTATGTATTAAATATCCATAAAATCCAGATGGGTACCTTGGTGGTGTTTCATCAGAAGTAACCTCTTTCCTCCCTATTCTCGTGGGGATTTTTTTTTTCCCTACTCTGATGATGTTTGTACTTTACTAAAACATTGAGATCTTCTCTAAAACAGAGTGGTTTGAGAACATAAGGTCTAGAGTGTAAAGTACTAGTGGAGTAGATGGTCTTTGGTGTGTCTAGCCAGAGTGGTCAGTGGATTAAAAAAAATTAAAATCGGCTACAGATTTCTTAGCCACTTCCTGCCCATTGTGACCCAGGTTTTGGCCAGCTTGCCTCTAACTTCTGAATGACTAATTCTTTAAATACAAAGATTGAGCAATAAAATATTTCAGACTCTATGAAATTCTGGGAGGTAAATCAGTGTTACCACTGTTTTCTTATGGAGAAAACTGTTAAAATTTGAGCTTCTCTTCATATTTATGAATGGTGATTACAATGAAAAAGAACCTTATTTCAAGTTTGGTAGGGAAAGTTGAGGACAAGTTAACATTACCAGATGCATTGTAGTGAAATGTGTTTGTATTACTGGATGAAAAATTCGCTTAAAAGTTTGAGACTTAGAAACAGCTTTTGAGGTAATATGTCTTATACTCTTATTATAATTAAATTAAAGAAGCAGGGGTTAGACATTTTTAACATCAGGAAATTAGATATTAAGGTTATATTATCTAGGTGCCAATATAAGCAAATCTGGCTCTTGAATCAAAGACCTCAGTTGTTTTGAGTTAGAAGAACTGCTGACATCCTATGCAGGAAGTATTATCAGGTATAGCTAATCCAAAAATATATGGAATTGAACATGATGTTTATGTGTTGAAAATTGAATGTGGCATTTTTGGGGGGGAAATGATCTTTCTACACCAGTTTAGTCTCCATAAAAAAGTACAATGGAACTAAGCTGATGTTAATGGTTCTACTAGGAAAAAATTCTTTGAAGATAAAGCAAGGCATAAAGAAATAAATTCATTAATGGAGTATAGGGGTGGAAATGGAGGTGGGTGTTGCTGAGAAAATTGATGACCTCATTGTTGATTTTCCTGTTTGACCCAAAGGGAATAAATTACACCAGAATAAGGACCTTGGCTCTTTTTACAAGAGCATGGTTTTGCTCCATTATAAAGTTATTTAGAAAACTTAAACACTTTTAAGAATCTTTTTTCTTAGAAGGATTGTATTCCTAGAATAAGTTAAGTCGTACTTTCATTTCCAACTCACCCACTCCCGTTTTTCTCAGATATTTATCAAGTAATGTGGTTTGTAATCCAAACAAACAAAAAGAAAATACCTTAATCCAGAACATACACATGGACACAATAACACTACACTGATGATGTTTGTACATTACTAAAACATTGAGATCTTCTCTAAAACAGAGTGGTTTGAGAACATAAGGTCTAGAGTGTAAAGAATTGTAATGGAATGCTAAACATATCTGTGATTCTATCTAGCCATAGAATCATAGAGACAGCACATTCCTGTCTATCCTTTGGGGTGAAAAAGCTTACCAGGGAACCTGACCCTATTCCCTTAACAGAGGTCTGCCTCAGGATGTTCATATGTTTCATTGTGTGGGATAAGCCAATTGACATTCAGACATACCTAAGACCAACCTGGAATTTGGCTCTTATCCCTTCCTTCATGAGCCATTGAAGACAGGCTCTTAGGGGAATGGAAGCTAAATTGTCATGGCAGTTTCTTAAGAAGCCTGGTTCATGGAACAAAATGGAGCTTAATAGATGAATGTTAAGATAAGCCAGCTTCACTTTCTGTAACTGCTAGCCTTATTTCTTGGGATATTAGGACATACTTAGTATATTTTTGTCCCAGAAGTTGAATGTTCTCACTAAGATAATATTGCAGTGATGTCAAACTGCATTGCCTAAAAAAAGGAATCTGCTTTGAGCTCTATTACTTTAAGATCTTTCCTTGAATCAAGCCTTCCTGGAAGAACTCTTTTTTTTCCCAAATATCCATCAGTGAAGATTAGCTGGGCTTATGTATGAAGTTGGTCAAATTAAAACAAACAAACAAAAGATGTTGTGGAGAAAATTAGAATTGAAAATGGTAAATGGTACTTGAGTTGGGTTTTGTTGGACTATGCAAATATTTAATGTGTTGTAAGATTGTGAAGTGGGTCAAGATGGTCAAAATCAGTATTGGTGAGCTTCAGAAATCTGAAAGCTCCTTACGTATGTATTCATTTATAAATCAGGGACTGGAGGATCTCACACAAGTCTGAGTTCTACTGGCACAAACATCAGAACTTTCTCTCTTTTGGGGGGGGGGAATTATTTCATTTTTCTATAACTTCTATTTATGGGGAGATAATTCTCCATAGATATCTTGCATCTCAGTATATCTAAGGAGGTACTGACTATCTTTGGGGATGTAGGAGCACCGTTAAAAAAAAGAGATAGTGTCTCCACCTCCTCTGCCTCTCCCCCTCTGTAAAACTATTAGCAAGCGACTATATTTTTGTCTAAACTGAACACCTTGACCATCGACCTCTTATTTCCATTGTGGAGGAGATGAAAGAGACTCATAACTACCAAGGTGAGAAGAGCCCAAGCCTCACTTGTCAGATGGAATTGATATATTCAGAAATGCAACTGGCTTAGCTCCATTGGCATCTTCGATTTACATGAAAAAGTGGCAGCTATACATTCAGGGAAAACTATCTGTCCTACCACTGTCTGAGACAAAGGTGCTGGCTCAATGTTATCTTTGATTCATAATTTAGGTTGCATTTAGGAGATTCCTTCAAATGCCTGCTACCCCTTTCACTATTGGATTGGCTCAGCTGTAGCCAAGTGGTCTTCGGCGAGTTACTGTGGCAGCTTAAACTCAGTGCCAGGTATACAGAAATAGAAATGGACGGGGTTGCCCTGGTCAGTGGGCGGAATGCAAAGCTGCTCTCATAGCTCCGGTTACTACCCTCCTTGCTGAGCCTTGTTGTATTTTTATTGACTCTTAGGCTTCTACTAATGACCTATGGTTTGGTCTGTCAGTTGGAAAACTAAAGCTTGGTAGGTTAAAGACATCTTCCTTAGAGGCTACAAATAGTGGAAACAGATTGTGGCTGCTGACAGAACTGTCTGGGTCATTTTCTGATGAGATCTAACTAGAATAAAACTATTGGCTGAGCTGGCACCAACCAAATTGCTATCACTGTTGTCTGGATCTGTCATTATCTCAAACACATCCACCATTGTAGATGGGACATAAAATGAAGGACTGTATTTCTGATGCAGACCTACCATTTGGTGCCAGGCTTGTGACTCCTGCCAGAAGTTGACCTGGTTGCCTTGCGGTTTAGGAGACCACATTGCATGGGTGTTGTCCAGCATGCTCCTGGCAGACTGATTACTTCAGATCTTTGCTCCACTCTGAGAGAGCTGTTGGTCGTGCGTCACTGCTGTTGACAGTTTCTCAGGTTACAGTGTTGCTGTTCCAGTCCAATCAGTTGACTCCAGCCACACCACTTTAGCCCTTGAAAGTAATCTGTGTCAAGTGTTTGGCTTTTTGGACCATCTGGTATGACAATGGTATTATACCTTTTATTGCAAAAGCCACTCAACCATGGGCTGATAGTCAAGGTATTTGATAGACTTTCCATGCTCCCTATCCAGAGACATGTCCCTATCCAGAGACATCTGGAATTTTTGAGCTTTGGAAATTTTCTCTATATTTGTTCTATGTTTTCTCTGGCAGTCCTTGACCAAGCCTTCTCAGAAAGTCTCAGTACATTGCTCCAAAGTTAGCTCGAATAGTGCAGTGTTTTGTCCTTTGTCAGACACCAAAGTCTTAACCAGTTGTCTTTGCTGATTATTAGCTTGAGTTTCAGGTAGGGAAAGTTTTTCACAACCAGTATCAAAGAGGGAGCTGTGATAATCTACTCCAAAAGGACTCCTCATCCCGGTTAAAGCAAGAAAATAAGAATTCCAGATGACAAATTACCTTTACTTTTCTTCTTTACCTTTTCTTCTAGATCCCAGAAAATGTTTTTTAAAAAAACCCAAAATTTTTGTTTTAGTAGAAACTGCTGTTCCCTGTACAAGTTGCATGTACTACTCTACTTTTCTGTTATATATGTTTTAAGGCTTGCCTGCTGGTGATTGGCTGATGCCAAGGCATGGGAAGAGTGTGGTGTGTGAGGGAATCACATGTAATTCAGAGCCACTGAAGTGGGAACTGGGAACTGGGAAGCAAACAAAGTAGGGCTGGAAAGTGTGGCAGGAGGATTTCAGTATTCTCTCTGCTCTCTTGCCACACTGAGGGAAGATGGGGAATTACCTCAGGATTTTCAGTGAGAAGGTTATATTATCGGGCTTGGTCTATCACTTAAGTGATAGTGGTTTCGAGTGGAGAGAGAGGGTCTTAGGAGTTGGAATGCTAGTCAGGAGGTTGATGCAGTCACCCAGGTTAGAGATGTAAAGATCACAGAACAGCAGCAGAAGGATTGATTGGAGAATATTTCGAAGGTGAAATGGGCAGGTCCTGGTAATTGATTGGGGTACAGGGATGAGGAATAAGAGATGATGTCCCGGGTTCCAGTGGGGGACTCAGTGGATGGCATGATACATACTGGAATAGAAAATGGTGGAAACAGGATACTTTTAGGTTTAGATAATCCTGAATGTGAGAACCTGATTGAACAGGTCTGGAGAAGTGCACAGCAGGCTGTGAAGTATGAAAGACCAAAGTTGGACAGTGATGGCATATGTGGGGAGCAGAAGACCCCTGTATGGGACAAATAACCACTTGAGTTAAGATATACTGCACAGCTCTCAAGTTCATTCTGTCCCATTTCTTCTCTCTGCATGCATGATATGTGTGTTTAGCAAGAAGAATTGGCACAACCCAGTGCTCGTGAGACTGGATCAGGCAATTCCAAGTTTATTACAGGAAATTTCTACTCAAATTACTAATGAGATGAAGTTACTCTGTTGTGTTACTTGAAGCTCTAAAGAACAGTACCAGCTTCGGGGTTATGAGCTTCTGCCCAAATTGGGTGGATGTACACCATTTGTTGTAGAAGTTAGTGTATTATGTCTAAACTTATAGGCCTTAAAGAAACTGACAAGCTGTTGTTAGTTGCTCTATGAAAAACCCTGCTAAAGAAATACCCAAGCTAACTACCATGGAAAAAGACAAACTCAGAGCTTTTTCTCTCTTCTCCTTATCCTTTAAAATTAAAAATACTTCCCCTTCCTTTCTCTTATTTAAGTAACTACATAATAGCTTTTGGGCAGCAACATAAAAATTACAGGGTAGGCCAGAATATGGGGGAAATTTTAATTAAATTGGGAGTTTTGTTTGTTTTTTCATTTATTAAAAAATGTTGAGCCAAAAATCCCAATTTCCCCCTGCCCCTTCTTATATATTCTTATGGATTTGGCAACGTTCATGACAAAACCTCTTTCCAGCTGTGGTGGACCCACCGAAAGCCTTTTCTGAAGTTCCTACTAATTTGTAATAAACTGACTGGTTGAAAGCCTCACACAGAAATTCTGCCAGGAAATGTCATAAAATCCTTTGACATTTAATTCTACAAACAGTCTTATCTTTTGGAGCAAAATAAATAAAAATGAATAAAAATTTATTTTTTTAATTTTGTCTTTGTAAACTTCTTCTCATGTAGTTTTGGAGAAACAGATCAGAACATAACAGATCTGAAAATAACAGAACTTTATTTTGCCTTCAGTCTGGCTTTTTTGAACCCAAAGAGGAGACCTTTCATGATGCTGAGTGGGTTCCTAATTAAAGTTGAAGGGCAAGTAATGTGTAATGAATAAGGCTTCTGGGAGAAGACCTGATGTTTCCACCAGTGGTAAGTGGTCCAAGAGTCTCAACCCTGTAGTAGGGGATCTCACCTACTGTGTCAGAGCCAAGGGCTAGAACTTGAAGACTGTCAAACTGATCTCTGTGTCTTCATTGTCTTTCTCAACAATGAAAAGGGCACTGCCCCTGTCCTCAGTGACCTTATTGTCCAGGGGTGGGGGGTGGTGGTTAACAATGAGGTACTAAGTAGTTAATTAAAATAGTGGCCAGGCCTTTCATAGGCTAAGCCCAGGGTGAGTATAAAAGGAACCTAACCACTTCTAACAGTGGTAGACGTGTGTTTCTGATATTTTGATTTGGGACCTTGATGACCCTGGAGAGGTTGCTCCCTAGGGCCAACCAACTAAGCAGTCCAAAGGCTACCACCTCCTTTCTATTCTTCTACTCTGGGCCACTGTTCCTCTGTCCTAATAACTCCAAGCACAGGTACCAGGCAACTAGGGACAGACCCTACAACCCAGAGCCCACTGTAACTATTCAAACTAGCCAATCCCAAACCTGCTTCTCCAGCTTTGCCATCCTTTCCCATGGGAACTCCAATAAAAACTCTTGGCCACATTTTCTCTTTGTCCCCCTCTGTCTCCCAACTAACCCTTTGTGGTCATGCATCATAAGGCATGCCCTCTACTATTGCGAACTTAAAGGAACAATCTGTCTTTTCAGTGACAACTGTCTTCTGTTCTTTTGGTCTTACCATACCTGAATAATAATAAAAACTACATTTAAAACCTAGGGTTGGGAGAGGATTGGGTCAAGGAAGACTTATGGGAGAGGATGACATCTAAATAGACTCCTGAGGAAGGAATAGAAGTTGCCAGATGATGTCCAGGGAAGAGGGAGGGAGAGGAGTTCTGGGCAGAGGGGTTAGCATCTGAAAAAGCACAATTTAGGTACAGTTCAAGTGGTTCATATGCCTGCAGTTAAATATATTGGATGAAGAGAAGAAATGAACCTGGAAAGGAAATGAGGGCCAGATCATATAGGACTTCTGTGCCTTGCTACAGAGTCTGTATTTGATCATAGGAGGATCTCCCTTCCCATGATATTTGATCCCTTATGATAATGACATCAAGGACTCTTCAGGAATTTTTAGCTTCTTACAAAATGGTGCCCTGTGGCTGAGGTGCTTGACTTCTTGAGAAAAGGGCCCTGGGATTTTTAGCTTTGCCACTATTCTAGGGTCTGTTTTTTCTCTTGGTTCTGGGTCTCAGTTAATGACTGAGTTCAGTGAGCCACATGCTTAATGCTGCCTAAGTATTACTACCTTGGAGCCTTAGATTCCTCATCTCAAAGCTTTCTTGGGTTCCCAGTTACACTATATAAGAGATTTCCTGGAGAAATGCAGCAGAAACCTTTCTGACCCTGACTGACAGATACTTGCTCCAGAGCCAAGAAACAGTCTCCAGTTGGCCTCCTGCAGTGAGGGAGACAATTTTTATTAATTTCACTCCTCACATAGTGCTGATGGTGTAGGCCTGCAGAAGAGCAAGCTGACAAAAATAAAGATGGTGGGCTGCCAACTCATGTTTGTCCTTAATTCCAAGGACAAACGCAAGCTCTGTCTCCAGGAGCTGCTTCTCTACTACAAGACAAATGAGCTGTTGAAGTGTCATGATTTTGAAATCCCTAGCAATATACATAAAAGATATTTTACTGATCAACCTCAAAGAATCTGTCATAAATTTAAAAAAATGATTCATGATTCAAACACTGTTGCTTATTTCAGAATTTTGCAGCAAGGCCCATTGTTCTGTCTTGTGAGACACAGAATATTCCCTGAAGGAAAGTGGCTCAGAAGCCCTGCACTTCCCTTTCAACATGTCCTTGGAGTTACAAGAGCACCCAGCATTTTTTTTTAAGTCACCATCTTCTGATGACCTTGAAAAGAACTCATCAGTAATGAGGAGGAGAGGGAAGGAAGGATGGAATGCCTGTAGCTCTTGTTTGTCATTCTTTCCTCTCTGATCCTCTCCTTCTATTATTCTCTGCTTGCCTCTCCTTCAACGTTTACTGCATACCTGATGTATACCCACTACCTTGGACATGATGATACAGGTGTGTTCTTGGGCTGAAAATCTACAGTCTTTGGCTAAGCTAATTTTTGTTAAATTATGAAACAAAATCATACTTATTCTGAGTCCCCGTCTCTAATAAAAAAAAAAAATACCACAAACAAACAAACCCACAAGACTGCACACTTTCAATATACTGTTCTCTGGGTGATGTACTAACAAGGTTGGAAATGGTGGGGAGGCAGGGTGAGGGGATGTAATCAATCTTAAAGGAATTGAAAAATTTTCTCCTTTAGTACGTATTATTTCTTTTCATGCTTTAACCATTTTCTTTAAATGTTCGTGTTTCCGCCTATAAAGTTCTACAGCCATCTTTTTCATGCTTCCTCTATAAAGTTCTGCAGCCCTTTTTAAATTTTTTAATTTAAATTTTGTGAATAGGCAATAAATTTATATGGTTTAAAATTCAAAGTAGTTCAAAAGGGTATATCCAGTGAAAAGTTTCCTTGCTTCTCCTCTTTCCCTCCCAGTGGGTCCCTCAGCTGCTCAGCTCTCTCCCCAAAGACAACCACTGTCACAGATGGTTTAGCTCAATGTCAGACAATGTAGGGTAGTCCAGATGTGAAGCCATAATTGCAACACCCATGTGGAATAATGACAAGAACAAAGGACCAGAAGTCAGAGGGTCTATCCCAGCCCTATCAGGACACCTCTTAATTCATTTGTGTCTATTTCTCACTGTTAACATAAAAATAATAATAGTAATGTTTCCTTAGCTATCTCCCTTAGAATAAGAATCCATTGAGATGATGGGTATAATGCATTTGCAAAACTTGTGTCCTAAGGGAAGGGAAAACCCAGAACCTAAAGCTAAACCCATCAGGCATGTTTGTCAGTGGAAGGACTTGAATCCTACAGGATATTGTCTGAGAAACTCTTTCTTTTGATTTCAAAGCTTCCAATGAAGAGATGTATGTGAACAGGCTACTGAGCCTAATAGGGGAGGATAAAAGGTGGATTGATTTATTGTCAGTTTTCAAATCCTCTCTTGAGTTCTCTGATCACCTCCAGAAGGGGTGGTCTCTCTTAGATGCATAACTAAGCAAAGAATGTAGCTCTTTTTGTAGCTGCTGATCTGCCACCTTTGGAGTCATCTGAGGCTTATTTCGGGGGATGCTTGATTCCTTTTTGGTTCTTAAAGTGGTTTCCAATCAAGAAAAGCTATGGTCAAGGCCACTTTGAAAAATCTGTGAGTTGGGAGAAAATACAAGCCTGCTGTAGGACAGTTACTTCAGGATTAATGTCCACATCCTCTCAGAGGCAGAGTTTGCTATTTACTTCAGAGGAAGTTGTACTTTGGGAAGGAATGCAGACTCCATGTGCAACTAAATTGCATGTGTGAAGGGGAACTGGCCTGATAGCCTGAGGCTGGAGCCCTTGTTTATCCACAGAAGATAGGAAGCAAGGAGTAGAGATAAGGCAGGCTTTCACTTGTGTGTGCCCACACCTAGCCTCAGAAAGGCTCTGTCTAGTGCAGATAGGAATTTTGGGTTGGCCCACTGTTTCTTGTGTGGTGCCAAATAGAGAGGTCTGTGGTAATGTGGAAGGGATGAATGTCTTCTAGTCAGTGAACTCTGGTACAATTTAGCAAAGGAATCCTACGCTTATGCCCTTTGTAGCCCCTTCCATTTGAAAGAGACAACTCTTAATTTGCAGAGACTCAATAAATGATAAGCTTGTGAGCACTATTTCTCCTTTATAAAGTAGCTTGAGCAAAGCCCCAGGATGGCAGGGAGAGTATCCAAATTGGCAAGCTTTTGCTGCCTCCTCTTTCCATTTTCACTCTTCTTCATTCTTCTGGGGCAAGAAATAAAGGCTACTCCACAGGTAACTATCTAATAATGGTGTCTATGGTCATCTTGACTTTTGGATGCTGGGAATTGAAGTCTTATGTCTTAGATTATATTTGAAGTTATCTTCCATGTATCAGGGAAAGATCAGGTACTTTTCAGAGTGTGTTTTAGTGAATTATATTGAGATGTCTGGGTAGAGACTGATTCTGTTAGTTGCTCTGTCAGAGGAGACGTTTGTAGTACTGCACTGACAAGAAGGGATGGGTGGCTTTTTGGTCAGTTTCTAAGAGGAATCACAGTGATTGATGAATGAAGCAGGAATGGTTAAACAAGTTGTTTAAAATGCACAGACACCAGGAGTTTTGTAATAGGTTTGGTAATGATTAAAATAGTTAAAATCTTCTGTCCAGATAGCAATTAGTCTCCAGGAAAAACACAGAAAAATATGTCATTTACACCATTGCCTTCAGTCAGTCAAATCCACCATCTGTATGTGAAATGGTTTTAGCTTTTTGACAGAAGTGGGAACTCAAGGAACATAGGTCAAGACCTAGTGGCCTAAGAGATTACCACCTTATTATTGCCTTGGTTGTCTTCAAAAGTGTTTCTACAAGAGCATCTTTGCTACAGGGCAGGTAAGGATTGAGTGGCTTAGTTAGGCAGCTCCATCTCCCCAGTGGTATTTCAAAAAGGTAGGGTTAATGCAGAGGACTGAGCTGGCTGAATTTTGTGACTCTAGGGGCCTGCCTTGTGTCTTGAAGTTATTCCTTTATACTTTACTGGATGTGTCAGCTCTTTGCACCTGCACCTCTGCTCTCTATTGGTACTAGTCTGTCACCCTGTCAATAGCCAAAGATGGAGCAGATAATAGATCTACTCCCAATTGGGTTAGTCACTAGATTTCTTCTTTTTTTTTTTAATGTTTGTTTATTTTTGGGAGAGAGAGACACAGCGCATGAGTAGGGGAGGGGCAGAGAGGGAAACATAGAATCTGAAGCAGGCTCCAGGCTCTGAACTGTCAGTACAAAGCCCAACAAGGAGCTCAAACTCATGAACAGTGAGATCATGACCTGAACTGAAGTCGGATGCTTAACAGCCACACAGGTGTCCCTACTTACTAGATTTCTAGGTTTCTGTTCACTTCTAAGACAAGACCCAGAATGATCCAGAGGTGGTGTAAGCCTAGAGTGTATCATACCGTTCAGTGTACTTATCTTTATTTCCTCAATATATTTTGCACCAGGCATCATGTAGCCATGACAGCTCTTGTAAATAGTAGGAAAAGCAGTTGGTGAATAGAAGTCAGAGGCTGGGAGTCCAGAGACTCAATGAGCTATACTACTGATGATAATAATTACAATATATACTAAATATTTAAAAGGTTGACATTTTGATAAATGCTTTTCATGTATTACCCAATCTTCATAACCATTCTATGCCTTAGGAATTATATTCACTTTACAGATAAGGACATGGAAATTCATAGAGATAAGCAAGTTGAACAGTTTAGTGGTGAGTAATGGTAAAGGTAGGATTTGAATCTACATCTGACTGGTGAGATCTGCATTTCTGACCATCACTCTACTGCCAGTAGCCAGTAGCTCTTGCGTCTTGTAGGTGTCTCAAGGATAAGGCCTCTGGCCCATTCCTCTTGGTGTTCTCAGTGTCTAATCATAGTGACTGGTTGTGTGGCATTAAATACCCCTCTCACAAAACTACAAGGCCTCCATTGATGTGGAACTGTACATTGTCATGTCCAAAGATAGCTCTTAAAAGCATTCAGAAAGTTTATCTGGAGGAAAGGAAGGGAAAAAGAAATTATGGCCAATGGAAATGTACATGGGAATGGTTTGTGCTGACAGTAACTTTTTCATGAACCCTCCACTCATGAGCATTCTAGTAAAAATGATCGTAAAATGACAATCAAGAACCAGAGAAAGGTTATGTAAACCCTATGGAATTATTTCAAATGCACTGTAACTCTTACTCTTTCTGAACAGGTTTTGTCTTCTTATGCCTTCCTGAATGCTATAGACCCAATCTAGACCTGGTTGCAGGATGTTTATTGAATTTCTTGGGTCAAGAACTCAAATTTAAAAATTTGAGGAATTATTTTCCCCTAAAGGTTAGCTATGCTATTACCTACAGGCTCTAAAAATAAGGCTTTGCCACAGGACCTGACATCTGCTGTTTCTGTTTTACTTTTATCTTATCACTAGCTCTCCAGCTCAAGCTGTCCACCAAGGGAAGTGAAATGCCAGAGGGGGTGTATGCGGTGACCCCCACCTCTTTGAGACAAGAAAGGCCAAGGACTCTAGGAAACAGGTTGACTCTGTGTCTCTAAAGAGAGAATAGGCTATTCACTTCATGCTCCATCACTCAGTGCATCTATGACAAGGTGCAGATAACAGCACCTCAGGGCACCCAGAGGTTTTAGGTTGGCCCTGCTTACAGGATGTGGCCACTCACTGCTGGGGATGAGGACAAGGCCTGGGCTCTGTCCAGAAGGCATACAATGGATTCGTTTCAAAGCTTTCCCTTTTGTTTTTGACTGGAAAATAAATCCCCCAACTCTGATGACAGACAATGACCCACTTTAAGGGCTGAGGCTAAGTTAGCATATTAGATTTCTGAGCATAGCAGCATTTTGAGAATGCAACACAGACTGCTTGTCTACTTTCATTCAGATCAGAGGACTAATGTATTATTTGTGTAGTTTCTGTGCTCAGGGAAATGGGATCACTTGGTATCTTACTCTGTTTGGGCTCCTATAATAGAATACCATAGACTGGGTAGCTTATAAACAACAGGCATTTATTTTTTTATAGTTCTGGAGGGTGAGAAGTTCAAGATCAGGATGCTGGGAGACTTGGTGTCTGGTGAGAGCCTGCTTCATGATTCATAGATGGTTGTCCTCACATGGCAGAAGGGGCAAGGGAACTCTCTGAGACTCTTTATAAAGGCAGTAATGCTATAAATGAGGCTCCACCTTCATAACGTAATTACCTCCCACAGGCTCCACCTCCTAATCAACATCGGGGTTTAGGATTTCAGCATATGAATTCTAGGGGGACACAAACATTCAGTCCACTGCAGCTGTATAAATGAAATCTACAAGACTCATTTTGGTGAGCAGATTTATTTTATTTTTAATGTCTTATTTATTTCTGAGAGAGAGAGAGAGAGAGAGACAGCATGATCAGAGGAGGGTCAGAGAGAGGGAGACACAGAATCTGAAACATGCTCCGGGCTCTTAAGCTGGCTGTCAGCACAGAGCCCAACATGGGGCTCGAACCCACAAACTGTGAGATCATGACCTGAGCAAAAGTCGGACGCTTAACCGACTGAGCCACCCAGGTACCCCTTGGTGAGCAGTTTTAATCTTCTTCCTCACTAAATCTTTCTAAATTTTCCCAAAGAGTGGCCTCCTGTTACTGGAAGTGCTGGAGAGAAGTGGATGGCTGAAGGAGAGACTGAGTGATAAGAGGAGAATCTTGGCCATGGGTGATCTGCAAGGGAGGCGGAGCTAGTTTGTTATTCATCAGCATTGCCCCAGCACCGGTTAGAACTGCCCAATCTCAGGCCCCACACCAGGCCTGCCGAATCAGAATCAGAATCTGCATCTTAACAAGGTCTCCAAGTGATTAATATGGACATTAAAATTTGATAAGCCCAGCTCCAATCTCAAAACACACTTCCATTAATATCACACATGTTACAACTATTGTTGGCTGGCAGGGAAGAAAGATGACCAAAGTCATTAACATAGTTCTTAAACTTTTGTTATCAAGGTTAATCATTTGTTTATATAAACTGAAATGGTCTGCTTTCTCTGAATCCATTTATTGTGCATCAGTAAATCATAGGCTATGATTTTTTCTTCTTCTACTTTGTAGTTCTCAGAATGAACTAAAGGTCAGTTAATTCTTTCAGCTGCTGATGCCTGTTACCTGTTCAGTCTGACACTTGAGTATGTTGGCGTCCTTCTTTATACCAATAACCAGTGTTGGAAGGCAGTGGCTGTTGTGAGCAGCTGTTGGTTTTACCTGCCCAGACATCTACTTCCTCCTTACTTCGTAACAGCATCTTCCTTGTCAGAGGTTCGCAGGTTGGTGGGACTGTCAATCAAGATGCTCTCCCTTCCAATGACTAGGGGTTGGCATGTGACCACAGCAATGGGAGGCTCTCAGACTGTGAGGCCAGAGCTCATTTGCTCTGTCATACTAGTTGTAAGGACCACTGCTGCGTAGATCACAGAGCTTCTGGACTACTGTCCTGCCTGAGGCCTGACACTTTAGCTTTTTTTTCTATCGCAATTCCATATTCTTATAATAGAACCTATTTTTATTTGCCCAAGATAGCCAGAGTTCCTTTATGTTGATTCAAACCAAAGAACCCCAGCTGAGCAAAGGAATCTAAATATGGTTCATGTTGCGGAAAACCAATTTTGTTCTTAATGAGGAGGGAAGGCACTTATGAATCACCACAACCTTCCACTCTGTTTCATTAGCTGAATGGTGTCTGTAGCCAGGTTTGAAACATTTTAAGGTTTTCAAATATTATTTATAATTTTTCTTCCTTTCCTTGTTATACTTCTTATATATGTGTGTATCTGTGAAAAGGCTAATATTGATCAATAATTACCAGGATACAGGTAGTCTTTTGCCACTTCTGTGACAACTTGAACATTAACCTCAGTGTTTTTTTAGTTTTTAAACTTATAACTTAGGAGTTCAGTTACTCTTAGTACATCCTAAGTGAGTTAAAATATTAGCCCCAGGACAGGAAAGAACATATGTATAACTTAGCAATCTATCATATGGAAAACAGTAGTGTTAATACAGAATGATCGACTTTGTGGCCATCAGAAGATGTTACTTAGTTGGCAGCTTTTAGCTTTATCTAATTAGAGAACTATATTCCCACAAATGAATTTCTTAATTTTGTCAGTGAACACAAAGGACTGAAGATAACAGAGATTGACCAAATGAGTAAAGAATACTGCCTTATAAAAAATCAATTGAATCAAGCCTAGGGCATAATTAATAATATAGTTCTATTTTATAAATGACATTGAAAAAAAGTAGAAATGGCTTCTGGCACAACACTGATTGATTTAATATCCTAAATAAATAAACAGTACCTTTAGCCACTAAAAAGTATTATAGATTGATATTTAATGGGCACGTATCATGATAGAGAAACAAAGAGTATGTACTGTCTGATTGCATTTTATGTTGTTTATAGTAATGTTACTTACACATGCAGGTATTCTAATGTCTTACAATTGTCATCTCTGCGTAGTTTTATTTTTCTTACTTTATTGATTTGTTATTATTTATTTATTTATGTATCTATTTATTTTTGAGAGAGAGAGAGACAGAGAGGAAGAGGGGCAAAAGGAGAGAGAGAGGGAGAGAGAGAGAATCCAAGCAATCTCCATGCTCAGTGTGGAGTCTGATGCGGGGCTCAATCCCATGAACCTGGGATCCATGACCTGAGCTAAAATCAAGAGTTGGATGCTCAGCTGACTAGTTGAGTTAGAGAGTCTGTGGACTTTGTGTGTAAATTAATATGGGAATATATGTCAAGGATTAGATATCTAGACTAACCCTTGTTATACTATGCAGAAATACTAAATTTCCCTGAGAATTCAGGAAAAGTCTTGTTAGCTCTTATTTTTCATTGCCCAAACTCAGTGGAATTAAATTGAGAAAAGATTCCTGTAAGAGTTCTGTTTAATTTTGTAAAAATATTCTGCAGTTGGGGATTTAAAAAAAAAAAAAAGAATAAATTGAGCTTGTGTTGTAACAGACTTTTCTGTTTTCTAGACCAGAGCTTTTCAAATTCTAATATGCAAATGAGTCCCCTGGGGATCTTGTGAACTTGCAGATGGATCCAGGATGAGGCCTGAGATTCTGCATTCCCATCCTGCTTCCCGGGTGGAGCTGGATGCTGGTGGCCCCTGGGCCCTGCTGTGAGGGGCAAGGGTCTCTACACAGAAGTTGTCATTCTTAATGACGTCGGAAATCACCCAGAGCCAAGGCAAAGTAAATATTCGCTGAGCAAGGGCTTTTACAGCCCAGGGCAGAAAGTTGGGAGGATTGGAGCCTTCTGGGTTTGGGACTTGAATGGTTGCATCAGAGTATGACAGAGGTTAGAGATGTAGGAGTGGGAGTGAGGGCTGAGATGTCGGCTCAGAACATATGGAGGTGGGCTGACATGGAATCATGGGAGGCGGCAGGTCAGCCCACTGACCTGGCTGTTCCTTCCCATCTTGTTTGCTATAATCTTCCTGAAGATGCCACTGCTGTTCTCCTTCACCCAGTGGATTATAAACAGAGAAATGTCGGCAACCTCTGGAGAGGATACTTTGAAAGTTGTGGCCTGCGAGCATGAAGGGAAGACAAGACAGGGTGAGGTCTGAATGCTGGTGCTGGTTCCTGAGCAAAAGCGGGCAAGTGGTGGAGAGAAAGGGCCCCTGCAACACCTTGGGATCCTTGACCTCTGGTGTATCTGAAAATCCGATTGTGTGACAGCTGATACCTGGATTAAACCAGAGCTCGCTGGACCCCTTTTAAGAACATGTGAACAGTTCCAGGAGGATTAGTTCTTCCTCTTCTCAAAATAGAAATTAGAATACCTTCAGTGCAGTGCTGCTGTAGTAGCCCAAAGCTGTGGGCTTCCAGATTGATGTTGTGTGGGGGAAACTGAGGCAGAACCTATTAGATCTTATTTCCCAATTGACTTGCTTTCTGCAGGTGGAAAGACAGTCTCATAAGAATTAATTTGCTTCCAAGACACGATAAAAGTTGCAATTAACGATTAGAAACAAAGTTTTGAAACTGTGTATTCTAGGGGCACCTGGGTGGCTCAGTTGGTTAAGTGTCCGGACTTCGGCTCAGGTCATGATCTCACTGTTTGTGAGTTCAAGCCCCACATCAGGCTCTGTGATGACAGCTCAGAGCCAGGAGCCTGCTTCAGACTCTGTGTTTCCCTCTCTCTCTGCCCCTCCACCACTCACACTGTGTGTCTCTCTCTCTTTCTCAAAAATGAATAAACATTAAAAAAAATTTTTCAAAAAGGAAACTGTGTATTCTATAAACTGTGACAATCTCTGACAAGATAATAATACGCAATAAACCATAAAGTGCAAATTCTGTTTTGAGAGCAAACATGAGGTCAGAAACGTGGTTTCTGCAGGCCAAAAAAATCCTGTATGTTAGGAGGTCTGGTGGCTTAGGTTCTGTCTCTTAATCATTTGTTTAACAGCCTTGTTTTATGTTTGTTTAGTACCTTTGGAGCAGAGCAGGGATAGTTAAAAAGGATAATTAGCTGTAATTACTTAATACCAGAACAGAACCTGCTTTCACTTTTGAAGTGGAGGCTGATCCCACCTGACAGCCATGGGCCCCGGCTTTGAGGCTAGGAGCGTCTAGATTCATGCTGACATTCTCATCAGCAGAGATGTGCAGAGTCATCACTTAGATTAGAGGAGGAATACGATACCAAAGGAGAAAGCAAAAGGCTAGGGAGGGTACTTTGCAAAGCCAGAAACCACTGGCAACATCCCATGCATAAAAACATGAACAATTTGCCTATGAAAGGAGCTCTAAAAAGCAGAGTAACTGAATCAGGACCTTCTTTTTCAATTGTTAAATAAATAGCTCAAGAAGACCTATTATAAAGGGAATCTGTTAGCTAGACTAGTGTGAGGGACCTGGCAAAGCTACACGGCTGTTCTGAGGTGGAGGCAGAGTGGGAGCAGAGCTGAGTCTCACTGGCCTGAGGTGCTCACGGGGAGCCCAGCCATCAGAGGGTGTAAAGCACTTCCGGTTAGTGCTTCTTCATTCACCAGTAGCATCCTTCTCTTGATACATTTGAAGATTCCAAAAGTGAACACTTCGTAGCTCACCCTTTAATTCTGGGCACCTGCCAGCTAAACTGTGGCTAGGGCAAATTTGGTTTAATTTCTGACACCTCCATTTCACTAATCATAAAATCTCAAGCAAATTACTTGGTCCTCTCTGTGTCTTGATGTTCTTAAAATAAAAGTACCAATCTTATAGGGTTGTTATGAGGATTATAACATTAATAAAGTGCTTAGAACGGTGCCTGACACACTGTACGTATCCAACAGATAATGATTGGAATTCCTTTTCTTCTTCAGCTATGCACTTGTGGGCAAGTTGCATTGTTTATCTGAAATTGTTCCTTTATTTACAATGAGGATAATAGTGCCTATTTCATGAGATTCTCAGGGATATATAGAGATAGACGCTGAGATAGGTGCTTGAATTGTGGATGGCTGGTGCTTGCCTGCTGCTGGGCAGAGTTGGGGAGATCCTTGTGCCTGTACAGCCATTTACATTGACATGAGGGTGGGGACTTGAGGGAAGTGGACTATAATTTGAACCCCTTCATTGTTTGATGGCTCCAGGGAGCCAGATTGTGAGAGCAGATAAGCAAGGAAGACCTCTGGAAGAAGTGTACTTTGCAGGCCAGGATCACGGCTGGCCTCTGTCCTAGGCTGGGGTGAGGAAGGGGTGCTCTGGGGCCAGAACTCACCCACCCTGGCCTCACTCTATGAGGGAATCACAGGTACAGGCTTGAGCCTTTGTGAACGGAGTATGATCCTGCTGTCTTGGTACTATTTTCTCTTGCCTAGAGATACTGGAAGCCCTAGATGAATTGCCAGGCATGCCCCAAGGGTGGGCAGAGGGCAAGGTGCAGCAAGGGTGAGGCTTGGTGGGGTGCTCTCTCCCTGGACAGCCAGGACGTTGGCTACACCAGCACGACAAAAACAAGGGTGTACTGTCTAATGGTGGGAATGTTTGGGTGCTTGGGCAACTCCCTTCACAACTTCACNTGTAGCAACATGGATGGAACTTGAGGGTGTTATGCTGAGCGAAATAAGTCAGGCAGAGAAGGACAACTTCACTTTTTAAATTAAAGAAAAGATTGTTTTGTAAAATATATACAGCAAAATGCACAAAACATAAATATATTGGTCAGTAAAGTATCACAAAGTAAACATGTAACCGCCACTTGAAGCAAGAAATAGAAACTTGCACAAATAGGAAGCTCTCCATGTACCACCTTCTCAACAGGATGGGTGCCTGTGATATGCAGTTGATATCCTGGCTTCCAGGAACCACTTAATTCTCTCCTTATAGTTTGACCTCCTAAGAGTTCATCTTTAAACATGAATGTTTAGTAGCTTCCTTTGCTCAACGTTTTGGTAAGATTCATCTACATTGTTGCACCTAGCTAAAGTTTGTTTATGTACTTGGAAGTATGCATAATACTATAGTTTACAGTGTTTATCAATCCTACTGAAGATGGATATTTGGGATATTTACAGTTTTTGGCATTTGTGAATAATGCTGCTGTGAACATTCCTTTTTAAGTCTCTTGGTGATCATTTACATGCATTTGGTTAGGTTTATACCTTGGAGTTGACCTACTAGATCATAGGCAAGCATATTTTTAACTTTAATAGATTATGCCTGAGTATTTTCCAAAATGGTGGTACTAATTTATATTCCCCACCAGGCATGATTAAGAATTTTCATTGTTCCACATTCTCACCAATCTTTAAATTTTAGGCATTTTGGTAGGTGTGTACTAATTTTGTTGAGTTGAAAATTTTTTAGTAACAGTTTTATTGGTATGTAATTCACATACCATATAAGTCACTCATTTAGAATGTATAATTCAGTGGTTTGTAGTGTGTCCAGACTTGTGTAGCCATCACATATTGTTTGTAATTTTTATTTTCCTGATTCCTAATAGATGACCACCCCTTCGCATGATTGTGGATCATTTGTATTCTTTTGACATATCTTTTTAAGTCTCAGCCTCATTTTTCTTATTGGGCTATCCATCTTTCTTTTATTGCTTCATAAGAGTCTTTAAAAATAGTCTGATTTTGAGTATTTCTTCAATTGGGGGCTCTTGACTTGTTTAATATTACTGTCTGATAAATACACGTTTTCATTTCTGTTGTAAATTAAACAATTTTTTTTCCTTATGGTGAGAACTTTATGCATCTGGTTTAAGGAATGCTGTATTTTTCTGTCTCAGGTCATGAAGTTATTGTCCTATATTATTTTCTAGAAAGTCTGTTATTTTGCCTTTGACATTTAGATCTCTGATTCACTTGGAAGTGATTTTAATGTATGGTATGAGTTAGGGAGGTCAAATTTCATGTTTATTCCATTAGTATATCCAGTTTTCCTAACACTATTTATTAAAACATCATCAATTCCCTCACCACTGTCTGCATGGATCTGTTTTAGGGCTTTCTTTTCTATTCTGTTCATATAATTGTGTATGTTTTTGCCAATATCATACTGTCTTAATCATTGTAACTTTTAGAATGTGATTTGATATTTTAAATCTAGAAATGCAGATCATCCCATTTCCTTTTTCTTTTTCCTTCTGTTCAAGGCATCTTGGCTCTTCTTAACTCTGCATTTCCCTATATATATATATTTTTTTCTTTTTGGGGGGAGGGCAGGCAGAGGGAGAGGAAGAGAGAGAATCTTAAATAGACTCCACACCCAGTGTGGAGCTCCCTTCTCTGAGAGGTCATGATCTGACCCAAAATCAAAAGTCAGATGTTTAACCACCTGGGCCACCCAGGCATCCCTCCCTATCAATTTTTAAATCACCTTGTCAGGGTCCACAAAAAGGTCTGCTAGAATTTTGACTGGAAGACTTTCTTCATTCTGTCTTTTCCCCCCATTTTTATGAAATGAATCCCAGAAGAATGATTTCTTCTCACTTTGTGAGAGACAGTACTCCAGTTCTGTGTCTGTCTACCCAGTTCAAGTGCACTCCAGCTTTGATGGCCAAGAGAGCAGTCTGGTCTGGCTTCTGTAGGATCCAGTCTCTGGAACAGCAGTTGTAGAGTTGTCCAGAGTTGCCATCAGAGTTCCTAACCTAAAGGAAGGACCAGGACTGCTTGGCGGATTTCTGGAGATTTTTGGAAAAGGTGAGTCTGCTAATTTGGGGAGGGAGCAACTGGAGTCATTGCCATTTAAGGTGTCAAAGTGTGTTCCTAGAAGCTGGAGAAATCTAGTCATTCTGGTTCCATGGGGACTGAAAAAGTGAAGGGTTTCTATTACCCCCAACAATGCCAAGTCACAGAAGATACACAAGAGTTACCTTTCTCCCTTCCCTTGCTTTGCCCTAACCACCTGCAAGGTGAGCACAGCGAGACTAGACTGTAACACGAGGCAGTATGCTAAAGTAGCATAAAGGCTTGGTAGTTTGTGATCAGAGAGAGGGAATTTCTTCTGAGCAGACATGTCTGTGACACCATAGAGGCCAAGCTGTTAGCAGCCACTGAAATGCCAAATGTGTACTGAGTGTGCCTTGTTTTAGCTTTACAATTTCTGTGAGAATTATGAAAATATCCCCAAAGCAATAATCACTTGGGTTTCTCTGATTCTATTTATTTTCCTAAATGAAGCAAACTTCTGAAATAAAACAACAAAACTCCAACATTGAATTTTTCCTAGGTGCTCTTTCTGGATTAGTTGCTTTGGACCTTTGTCCAAGAACTGCAACTGGAGTCAGCCATCAAACTGCAGAGCTGTGTTATCCTAACACCTCTTTGTTTAACAGCTTAGCGATGGGAACTATCCATCGGCTGTTGCCAGCAGGGTGTCTCTGTTCCAGAACCTGTCATCCAGGACCTGCTGGCATTCAGATGCATCATCTTCTCTGGTTATTGGAGATTTCTAAGGAAGAATTTTTCTTTTGTTTTATCAAGGCCGTCATTGTGTACATGAGAGGAGGGACTGACAATAGTGATACCTTTGCTTTCTGTAGATGAAGGAAGGTTCTTTCTGGTTTCATTGAAGCAAAAAGATCTGTCAAAATGCCCTGTTAGAATTATCTTTACGTTTTTTTAATTTAAAAATTTTTTCTTTATTTTTGAGGGAGAAAGAGTGCACAACCAGGGTAGGGGCAGAGAGAGAAGGGGACACGGAATCTGAAAACAGGCTCCAGGCTCTGAACTCTTAACACAGAGCCCACCATGAGGCTCGAGCTCACGAACGATGAAATTATGACCTGGGACAAAGTCAGACAATTGACTGACTGAGCCACCCAGGTACACCAAATTACCTTTAGTTTTAAAGAATCAAATAGAGGCGTTAAGATATAGCTACTTCCCAATTGGTCTCTCTGGGGGTATTTGGAGCATTGGAGGGTCCTACAAAGCAGCATTACGTGAATCAAAATAAAACCAAACACACAGATGACATATTAAGTAGCCATGGACTCCCTTTCCGTTTCTGAATTCTCTGGATGGAAACCTAATCAAGAAAGAGACTTATTTCAGGAGACAGTGATGGAGATATGCTTCCCATCAGAGAATGAATGAGCTTTTACTTCTTTTGCTTTCTGTCTAGAATTCCCATCTCAGAATTAGAGAATGTTGATTTCCAGTTTACTGCCAGTGGTTGGAGTCCAGAGAACATTGGAAACATGTCAGGCTTGTCCTTGTTGCCCAGACACCTTCTTCTCATATATTTTATTTCATATTATTTCATGTCATGTCATGTCATGTCATGTCATGTCATTTCATTTCATTTCATTTCATTTTGTATTTTTTGTCCCCTTTCATATACCTGGCACTCTCACATGTTCTATTTATCCAAAATTTGAATAAAAAATGACTTTCAGATCTTGCATTTGTCCTACAGGAGAAATGTTTGCAAAATCAGATGGATTCATGAGGTCAGAAACCTAAAATAAAGGAATGAAGCTCTAGAGGTAGGATTCTAAGAATTGGTCAATGGGTGGGAGAGTTGGTATGGTTTTCTCTTCTGCCCTTTCCCCTTCCTCCCTTCTTTGCTAGAGGTGTTAGTGCTTGTCTTCTAGGAATTTATATTCTGGTTGGTGACATCATCACACATAAACGAAATTTGAACAATAATGACAAGATAACACCGCGACTTATTCAGCATTTACTTAAACAACCTGCTGAGCATCTTATATGTTTTGTCACATTTAATCCTTAAAACAGTTCTGTGATAGTAGTAGTATTATTCACCACATTTTTCAGATAGGGAGGCTGAGGCTTAGATTAAGATCTTTCCTAATGCCACCCATCTTAGTGACAAGGCCAAGCTGGTCTGATTTCCACCACTTTGGTAATTCAGCCCTACACTGTACCTCACAGGCCACACTAATTTGGACTGTAAGAGAAAGAAATAAAATGCCAGTGAAGGAAGCTTGGTGGGGTTGCTAGGACTTGAAATGGTGAAACGTACATGGAAGAAATGGGTAGATGACTATCATTTATGGCCTTAGTATGTCCTCAGCTCTGATCAGGTCTTGGCCTTCAGCAGCTACAGTCATTCTCATCGCCATACATGAATGTTTGGAGTGTAGTAGTTTTCCATCCTAAGTAGGAACTGGTTATCATTAATCACAGTGTGTAGTGCTGTTTCCTCTGGCTTCTTTTGGTTGCTGATAAATCTTTCTAATTAGCTATAAAAATAATGAAAGTACACGTCATGTTTTAATCATAAGCCACTTGGGCCATTGGCATTCGTGTGATAGCTTGAATTTTTATTTTCCTGTACCAAATTGCTCTGAGTTTATGACATTTTTAGTAGATCTCTTGTAAGTCTACAGAGCTCAGGATTGCAAAAGCTATGAGTTGTTTTCAGTTACTCAATCACAGAAAAGCAAAGCAAAGCAAAAAAAAAAAAAAAAAAGCATTGACACATTGTCAGTGGTTTCTTTTCCCATGTGTTGGTAGGATATTAAAGATCTTTGAGATCTTTGCGAATAATTCAATGCAGGCCTGGTTCTAAGAATAAAAGCTGGCATACTGATCAGTGAAGGAGATTTTTTTTTTCTCAGAAGCTAAAGTGAGCTTTTCTAAGAGTCAGAGGAAAATATATGGGCTTAGAAGTCACACTATAATTGGCCTTCAGTATTCAGCTACAGCATCAGGACAGGTTCAGTACATAATGGGTACAGCTGGGAAAGTCACATCTTAGCTAAAGTTCTCCATGTCATGGCATATCAGAGCTCCTCAAACCTCAGCATATATCAGCTCAGATTGCTGGGTCCCAGGCCAGACTTTCTGACTTAGTAGATCTTGGATGGGGCCTGAGATTTGCACTGCTGACAAGTTCTCAGGTGATGCTGCTATTGCTGCTGGGGCACGTACCAAATTTCTTGAGAGTCTGATTTCCAGTCCCAGCTCAGTGCTAACCAGCTGTGTGACCTGAGCACTTTTTAGTGTCTTTTTTCCTTGAATATCCTGCATCTAGTTCAGTGAAGGTTTAGGAACCACTTTAGGAACCACTGTGATATATCTAATAGTGTCTGCTAGGACCTCAGCTAATAAAAATAATTATTTCCTTGTTCCTTCCAGTTTGAGTGGGATCTGCTTTGCTTGGAGCATTGGTGGGTATTTTCTTTTTCTGGAGAGCTCTGAAGAACTAATGCTATTCTTCAGGATGCAATGCATGCTCTGAGTCTGACTCTCATATAGATGTGGAAGCCATAATATAGAACAGGGAAGGCTGATAATTACATTCAGCACTTATTTTGAAAAGAAAATACTTTTGTTTCTGATAGTCACACACTTGTGTTTTTGCCTGTATATTCCACAGTGCCCAACAGAATGTCTTGAACTTAGTAGATGTTCAATAGATGCTTGTTGAGTTCAAACATTTATTATTATTTTATTATTATTAAACATTTTATTTACAAAATATTAAATATTTAATATGTAAATTTAAACAACACACTACTGCACAATGGGCCAAATAAGACTTAATTAACATTTTTCAAATGTTTATTTATTTTTGAGAGAGAGAGAGCATAAGAGAGGGAGGGATAGAGAGGGAGGGAAAAGAATCCAAAGGAGGCTCCAGGCTCTGAACTGTCAGCACAGAGCTGGACATGGGACTAGAACCCGTGAACCATGAGATCATGACCTGACCTGAAGTCAGACACTTAAATGACTGACCCACCCAGGCACCCCTGAAACATTTAATTTTAAATTTACAATTGGTGCCAAGAGCTCATCAATAAAACAGTGTCCTTTGAATAAATAGAAATAATCATAATTTTATACATTGTATATATGCTTTAGAATTTATACAGAATTAGAGGACAAATTATTTGTCCTTCTCAATCTTTATAAAATGTTGAATCTGTTGATAGAGCATTTGGTGCTCAGATCATAGGAAATCCTATTTGAAGAGTATTAGTGTTCCTTTGATAGGATTTTTAGGAGTAACTTCGGACCCCAAGTCATTTTGGAAGGATTTTCCCTGTAGCCATTGATGGCTGGGTCTGAATATAGTTGAAAAAGCAGTTTTGTATCATAGCAAAGACATTGTGACCCCAACTGAGTACTAATTCAGAGGGAGCTTTACTTACTCTGAGCACAGGAGAATGAGTGCTCTCCCTAAGCCCTCATGTTCCATTCTCCTGATGAAGATTCCAATGATAGATTGAAGCTATTCTTTCTTAAAATACAATTTGAATCACTAGATTCAACACACCAAATACATACTGATAATTTCTCTCTCTCTCTTTTTTTAAAGTTGATTTTGAGAGCGAGAGAGCGCAAGTTCGGGAGGGGCAGAGAGGGCAAGACAGAATCCCAAGCAGGCTCTGTGATGTAAGTGAAGAGCTTGATGTAGGGCTCAAACTCACAAACTGTGAAAGCATGACTAGAGCCAAAGTCAGATGCTTAACCAACTGAGACACCCAGGTGTCCCCTGACAATTTCACTTTTTATTTTTAAGTGTCAGGGAAAATTAGTTTATTTTTTTAATTAATAAATGAACTCTTCTAATAGAACATTATGAGTCACCCACTCTTGTTATCCATTTCTAATGGGTACATGAATCATAAAGTCACAACATAAACCACTTTGGAAATATAACTTGCCTGGTACTCATTTCATGGAGCTGAGCCATCTTTTCCTCCTTCTCTAGGCTCCTGCTGCAGGTGCCTCTGTGCTTATGCCTTACATTGCACTTAGTCCTTATTACACCATAAATGTCCTTTAGTATGTGCTCCATTGGGCCACATGCTCCTTAAACACAGGGCATGAGTTTCATTCTTTATTATAGGATATAATATTTGTTGAATGAATAAATGGTATCTAGATTTTCCTCATCAAAGTAGACTCTGAGTTAGGGATGGGAATATATTAAGCTAAAGTTTATGAATACTATGTAGAGCTCAAAGAAATAATCAGAAGTGGAGAAAAAAGACACTATGGCCTAGGAGTTATCACTTAATTTTTTTGCTATCAGGCCCCTGGGGCACTGTTTGGTTTTGTACAGTTAGTGTAAAATGTCTTTCGTTGATTTTTTTTTAAGAATTAATTTTTTTACATATTCTTTCCTTAATCATAGAGAAGGTTCATCCAAAATGACAACTTCTCAATTTCATATTACAATGAAACATAGATAAGTAGGAATAACATTTTTAAAATGTACATTTTAGAAAAATTCAAAGAAATTTTCAAAAAATCATTTAATGTAAACAGAACATTCCTATTTAGGGAATCAAGGTTCTTAAAGTAAGTCTGAAATGCCAATCATGTGCTCTGTATAAATAAGCAATGACTGTCAACAAATTAGTCATGGAGACAAAGGCAGGACAACTTGAAACAACGCTTCTCAGTCTCTAATTAAAGGAAACTTTCAAATTTCCATGTTAAAGAAGTCAGAGAACAAATGACTGTGTGAGATCCATAAGATTTCATTTAACTGGTACGTCTCATGTCTCCACAGAGAGATGCTGAGCAATAGTAATGTATTTGTAGGGTAATTACCTCCAGCAGCTCCAACAGGTAACTCTCCAAGTCTCAGTGACTTAATGTAATAAAGTTTGTTTTTTGCTCGCATGGAGTCCAGTTTGGGCTGGAGAGTTCTCTTCCATCTGGTAGCCAGTCATCCCACGTGAACTACAGAGTCATCAAGGTCACTGTTGCAAAGGAGGAGGAAGATGGAAAAAGCACATGGCCCTTAGTTGTCTTGGTCTAGAATTGCCGCATGTCACTGTGGTTGAGTCTGTTGGCCAAATCTAAACACAGGGTCCAAGATAACTGCAGGGGAGGCTGAGACATGATTATGAACATGTGAATGGTTGGCAAGCATTAACTGCTTCTGTCACGGTCTCCTAGGAGATGACATTTCATCCACCTTTCTGCCTGCTTAGTGTGCTCCCAAAGTTGATGGGGTGGGGAGAAACTGAGGACAAGATGACATATGTAGGGGATATGTACTATCTCGTCTGGTAGCAGAACCCACATTTCCTCGTGAGAATCATTTGTCTCCCGATTTCAGTTCATATATTTCTGGTTTGACCTTTCCTTTTCCTCCAGAGTTGGGCGTATGGCCAAGCCTGGCCAAGCAGAGATAGCTGTGACACAGGAGAGCCCTTCTTTCAGATCTCCCTAGCTTTAAGGGCTATGCATGTCTATAATGTCAATAGCTGTGCCAGTATAGTACTACCAGTGGATGTGTCTGCTTGAAAACAAAGCCAAAAAAAGAGACTTCAGAGCCAAGAGGAAACAGACAGAATTTGGATGCCCTTGACTGAACTCCTGGAACAAATAGTGCCAGTTCATGCCCTTACTTCCCTAGTCATGTAAGCTGTGTATTCCTTTAGTCTGAGCTAGGATGAGTTGTGCCTCTGTAACTTTTGCAACTAAGAGAGAAGAGCTAGCATCTTTATACCCCTTTGTCTTTAAACCTAAATAACAACAAAACCTCAAAACAGCATCCTTAGACCCTTTTGACTTTTAACCTGAAATGACTAGCCGTTACCTAAGAACGTACTAATAATTGTAACCTTTACATTTACATTGCATAATTGTTACTTTTGTTAAATAGATATCATATAAGGAAGTGACTGTCCTATATGCATTTCTTCTAATCCTAGTTCAACTATTAGTAGTTTTTATAATTACCAGTTGGCTGATTACTATCTGTATAACAATGGATTTAATTTTTCCAGTTAATCATTTCCAATTGTAACAAGTTAAATACTTAAATCTGCTTCAAGAATAGTAAAGGAGAAACACATCTTCATTCCTTATCATCTCAGCAAAAATCAGATTTGTCAATAGAATGTTTTGTGAATATCTAAAATAAATCTGAGCAATGTTTTCAGTGGCCATGGCACCTCAAGGGTATAGATCCCTTTGCAAAGGTGTGTGTAGAGCTTTGGCCCAGTTGTCCTATTTGACCAACACTTTCGAAAAAAAGAAACCCAGTAACTTTCTGGTGATCCCAACTGTTGTAACTTCAGTATCTAAAGCACATATTGCTTACTTTCTTTCCAATAAGCTGATTAATTATTTGCCTTTATTTAGTGCTCTGTATCAGGAGCCAAAAGAAATTGAGCAGCTGGGGCCAAATTTTAAATTTAAAACCAATAGAGCATTTGGCTATCTGACGTGGAACTGAAGAGTGACTTCGTTAACATTGTCACCACCACAGTGTCCACCCTGCTCTGTAACAGATGTGCAACATCTGGGCTTTGAAGAGTGTGATTAGGAAATCAAACGGGATATGTGGACATCCAAAATGAGATAAGGACTCCAACAGATCACTTTCCTTTTCATCTGATTCTATCAAAGTTTGCTAGAAAAAGCAGAGTTCCTCCTCTTTTATAAGGAAGGCAGCAAATGTAAAGAAAGTTTTATTGTCCATGATATTTAAATGAACTGAATCAGGATCCACATGAAAAAATCCCCTAAATCCCTCACCATAAAATATCCTCAGGTAATCAGGTGTATTAAACCCAATCCTCATACTGATTAGATAGAAAATGTTACTGGTACTAGAGGAGTGGATGAGAGCAATCAAGTTTCTTCTTAGAAGATATTTCCTCTTTCCAGATTGGGGCTAATTTTCCTTAAACATATAGAAACATTATTTTCTTCCCTACATTGGACCCAAGATATAACAACACAGTTGACAACTGCAAATGACAGTAATTGGTAACTAGCAACTTTGGCTGGGAAAAGCTAATGTTAAGCTTTAAGTAGGATTCTCTAGGGTTGAAAGGAGGTTGATCATTTGACTTATTAGTCTGTCCTTCATTAAGATCCTCCTTGTGTGGTTAACACAATCACCTTATGTCTAAAAAATCCTGAAGTTAACATAAACCAAGTCTGGGTTGAAGTTAGTTGTTTCAGTTGAATATCAGTGTAATCCTGGGGAACCTGGGTGGCTCAGTCAGTGAAGCCACTGATTTTGGCTCAGGTCATGATCTAACAGTTTGTGAGTTTGAGCCCTGCATCAGGCTCTGCACTGACAGTGTAGAGCCTGCTTGGGATTCTTTCTCTCTCTCACTCTCTCTCTCTCTCTCTCTCCCCCCTCTGCCCCTCCCTTGCTCATGCTCTCTCTTTCTCTCTCAAAATAAATAAAAGTTAAAAATGAAAAAATAAGAATATCAGTGTAATCCTAATAATGGCATAAATATCCTTTGTCAAGTGATTACATACTATCTGTTGAGGACACTCTTCATGTTTACATGGCATTAAATGAATGGCAGCAGCAGATCAAGTCCCTACCTTGTTCACACTGTAGTTGATAATACTAGCACAGATTAAATAGTGGTTGCTAGTAAAAAGCAGTATCCCATTAATACTATGTTATGTGGTATAGACTAAAACTCTCTAGGAGCTCAGAAAATAGGCTGCAGTCATGATAAATGACAGTGAGAGTGGGGGATTATTCTGGGATTTAAGAAAGTTTAATCGTCGATTATATACCTCACCCCTTACATGTGCTTGAAAAACACATCCTTAGTCCCAAGATAGACTGTTTTGGGAATATGGGTAGCTCTGTGCTAATGCGTTGTCCCCACTGAGGAAACAACGTTTTTATTCTACTTTGTGGCCTTATTGCATAAATGCAATTCTTTGGAAAGAATGTCTATCCATAATGTATCCCATCCTTTCTTATTCTTACAAAAGAGATCTCCAAAAGGTAAGATAGTCACTTTCCTGAGGGAAGTACAAGATTCAGTGATGGAGAGAGCACTTTTGGATTGTGAGAATTGCCTGTGAAATCAAATTTAGGTAAAAAGATAGCCCAGCAGCCATATGTAAATTGTTCCCTCATGTAGAAACAATAGTGTGCACTGGATAATTCAATAGAAAACATTAGTCATTTATCATCCTTAATTATCAGTCATCTCTAACTGCATCTGGTTTGCATTTTTTATTAGAAAGGTTTTTTTGGGGTTTTTTTTTTTTTTTTCAGTTGGACTGGGGCATTTTTTTCTTCTGTTCCTGATTTCATTTTGTTATTCTTTTTAAAATTCCATCACTAATTCCCATGATGTGAGGAGGTTTATATTTCATCAGGCACAATAAATCAAGCGTCTCCTCTGCTGTAATGTTGTCTGTACTGTGCATTTGTCATAGGCCCTGGATCGCCGAGTTTACTTAAGGTTAGAGAGTCAAGCTGCTTTGAAGACAAGCTCAGCCAGCATTGAGGGTGTGCACGTAGCTCCGCTGGAGGAGCCAAAGGTGCATGACTTAAGTCAACTTGAGGGAGAACAGCTGCTTCAGAGAAGTCAAGTGGCAGAAACTGACCTTGGGACATTTTGAAGTTTGTGTGCTCTTGACCTGCTACTCTGGACAGTGTGTGGTGGCTGAGGTGCACATTAGTGTGTAGAAATGATGTGTAATAGTCTTCTCTCCTAAAATACTAGTGACAGCTGATACGTGCTCTGCATTATGTGATGTCCTTTTACACATTGTCAAATAACCTTTTGAAGAAGATTATTTTGTGTATCTTCAGGTGAGCAAACTAGGACCTTAGAAAGGTATAGTTGCTTGTTAATGTCTCAACTGGGGAGTCCCTGGACCATAAAAGTAGAATAAATCAGAACCCCAAACCTGAATGAGGTAGGCTTATACTATAGTTTCTCCTGAATCATTTTTACCATGAAAATCCCAGGACAAGATAGATAAATTCCTTGTTTTCTTACCCATGATGTGTGTGTGTGTGTGTGTGTGTGTGTGTGTGTGTTTATATATTGTTTTTCCTGAGGTTCTAAGTTTCTGTAGAGAGTAGCACAGGGACATAGTAATCTTCAGAGTGCATTGAGCTGTGGAGATCTCTGGTAGTGACTATTGATCATGAATGGTGTCCCTAGGGATAAAATAGATGGGCAGTCTATTAGAGTATTGCTTGATATATAACATAGAAAAACTCTAGTTCTGGTGGCCAGAAACCTGACTTGAATTGCCACAATGGAGAGTAAGGGACATTTACCGAGTCTCCTGACCCAGCCAATTCACAGAGGTAGAGCCTATGGACTGAAGGAAAGGCCAGATCCCCTTGAGGAAAAAAAAAAAACACTATTGCCTCAAGTAAATACCATAAATCTTCCTGCTAGGCATGGAGGAGGGCACTTGTGGGGATGAGCATAGGGTGTTATATGGAAACCAACTTGACAATAAACTATTTGTAAAAAAAAAAAATAAAATTAAAAAATTAAAAAACAAACAAAGATAAATAAAAATGTAAAAAAATTTAAAGAAAAAAAATAGAATGAAAGGAACTAGCAGCCATTTGATAGAATGTGCACTGAGGAAAAGGAAATATCTAGATCATTTGGGAATTACTAGACACTGGTTCTTTATGTTAATTCCAGTGACCTAACCTATTCATTGTAACCTACCAGTTAAAATGGGAGTTTTCAGTGGCCAGGAGACTGATGAAGTCTGAGCCCAAGTTTAGTTCACAGTGAGCCCATTTGGTCAATTGAACTATGATGTGGTTATTTCCCTAGTTACTGAATCTATAATAGCCAGTAGTCAGAAACTCCATACTGGCTCTCTAACCCATGGAGTAAAGGACATTATGGGAGAAGGAGCAAAGTGGAAACTCCTTGAGCTTTCCATTCCTACACATATGGGAAACCAAAAGCAATATCACATCCTTGGGAGATATTACAGAGGCTAGTGCCACTGTCACAGACTCGACAGATGCAGAATGATATCTATCACATGCCCACTGAACTCACATGTTTTGTCGGTGCAGACATTGACTGGATCTGTGAATCATAATCAGGTGGTAACTGCAATTGCAGCTGCTCTCCCAAATGTGTTATCTTTACTGGACCAAATAAACAAAGGCCCTGGAACTTGAAATCCAGCTATTGACCTGAATAATACCTTTTACTCAAGACCAATATGCAAGGACCACCAGAAGCAGTTTGCTTTTGTCTGGCAAAGCCAACAGTTATTCACACATAGACAACAAGACCTTCACACTCTCGAGTCAGGCTATGCCAGTTCTGTTCTCTGCTCTAACGTAGTTTGAAGAGAAATTGATTGTTGTGAAATTGTACAAAACATCACACTGGTTCTCTACATAATATTATGTTGATTGGATCTGATGAGCAGAAGGTAGCAAATCATATACCTTACTAAGAAATAGTAAACGAGAGAGCCGAACATAAGTCCCACAGAAATTCAGAGGCCCACCATGTCAGTGAAGTTTCTAGGAGTTCAATGGTCCAGAGTAAGGTGAAAGATGAGTTCCTGCACCTTGCATCATCTCCCATGGAAAAAGACATGCACTGATTGGTGTGAAGATTTAAATTTTTTTCCCAATTTCACGTATACCACATTTGAACATGCTGCTTCTAGCCACATACAGAATTAACCCCATAAGGCTGCCAGTTTTGAATGTCAACCAGAGGAAAAGAAGACTCCGTAGCAATTCCAGCTGTAGTGCATGCTGCTCTACCACCCGTATGCTCCAGCAGATTTGGGGACACCATGTGCATAGCAAATAGGGAAGCTGCATGGAGCTTCTGGCAAGTAGATCTCTAGGTCGCAAACCAAACCTTCCTCTGCAAGTAATTCTTCTGAAAACAGCTTCTGGCTTGCTACTGCACCATGGAGAGATGGAATGCTATGAGACACCAAGTTACTATGTGGCTTGAACTTCCCATCATGAATTGGATGTTGTCTGACCCACTTAGCCACAAGGTTGGGTGTGAACAGCACAATCTATCATCAAGTGGAGATGATATATAAGAGACTTGGGCAGGTCTGGAAGGTATTAGTAAGTTGCTCTAGCAGGTGGTTCAGACTCTTCCAAAATTGACTCCTGTTGCATTGCCTCCTCACCCTTGGTTCAGTTTTATGACCTCCAGTGGAGTTCTTTACAACCGAAAGAATAAGGAAGAAAAATCTCAAGCCTGGTTTACAGAAAGTACTGCATGCTATGCCAATACCACCGAAAACAGACAGCTTCCTGCATCATTACAGTCCTACTTAGAGGTGACTCTGAATATATATATCCTACTGCCTCTGTTTCTCTGAACCCTGGATAATGTTATTGTGATGTCATATATTGTAATATATAATCAATATGTTGTTATGTAGTTTATGGCAATTTCAATATTTTATATTATAATTTAATATCAATTGTGTATGTAATATACAGGTGATAATGTGATATCTATTAACCATTCAATATGTGTTCTCTTTTTTGAAGACTTGGTTGCCACCCTGTAGAATCTTGCTCCAAATCATTATCGTGTTTACTTTTAATAATTTGCTTTTCATTTGGAAAGTAAGTCTTTTTTTTCTTTTAATGTTTATTTATTTCTAGGAGACAGAGAGAGAGACAGCGTGAGCAGGGGAGGGTCAGAGAGAGAGGGAGATACAGACTCTGAAATAGGCTCCAGGCTCTGAGCTGGCAGTCAGCACAGAGCCTGACGCGGGGCTCGAACCCACGAACCGTGAGATCATGACCTAAGCGAAAGTCGGACGCTTAACCAGCTAAGCCACCCAGGCACCCCGGAAAGTAAGTCTTTAAACATGTTATCTATTCTCCAAAATTCTTTAACTATTTTTGGTTTTGATCTACTTTATATCTGGTTTCTCACTGTTCTAGAAATGCACCATGAGATGTTTGTTTCATTTTAGTTTTCATCATTTTAGAATTTCATATCCTCTTATTTAAATCATTTTCCAGTTTTTAATTTAAAGATCGCTGCTTTCAACAGATAATGCAGAAGCAGGTACAAAGATTCATCCTAATCTTTTGATCTCAATTTTCCTTTAATGACTTCTTGTTTTCTTTTTTAAGTTTATTTATTTATTTTAAGGGAGAGAGAGAGAGAGAGCACATGTGCAGTCACGAGCAAGAGAGAGACAAACAGAAGGGGAGAGAGAATCCCAAGTACCCTCTGCACTGTCAACCCAGAGCCTGAGGCATGACATCATGATCTGAGCCCATATCAAGAGCTGGACATTTAACTGACTGAGGCACTCACATGCCCCTAGCCACTTCTTCCTTTTTTTGTTTTAATTTTTTAATATTTTATTTATTTCTGAGAGAGAGAGAGAGAGTGTGTGTGTGAGCAGGGGAGGAGCAGAGAGAGAGGGAGACACAGAATCAGAATCAGGCTCCAGGCTCTGAGCTAGCTGTCAGCACAGAGCCCAACACGGGGCTCGAATCCATGAACCGTGAGATCATGACCTGAGCCGAAGTTGGATGCTTAACCAAATGAGCCACCCAGGCGCCCCCCACTTCTTGTTTTTTTACCATGATTTTTGCCAAACATTCCTTTTGGAAGCCTCAGCTTCTTTAGGAGCTTCGCCTTTTTGATGTGCTTTAAGTCCTTGCCAAACTGATATCCCGTTCATCATTACTCTTGATTAGACAATCCAAGACACCATTACTGAGTTTATCAACAGTAGTTTCTAACCCTTTCTTCTCCCAGGAGCACTCTCCCTTTTCCCTGACCCAGGTTGACCTAGGTCTAAATATAAACATCTTTTGCTCTGGGATATTTCTATGACCCTTTGCACTAGATTTGATCCCTTAAGTGAAGTCCTCTGCTGTTTACTCCCATAGTACTCTGTACCTGCCTCTTCTGAATTTTCAGCAACCTTTCAACATTGGTTAAATGTCTTTTTCACTAGCTTACACATTCCTGTTACACATTATACCAGTTAACATATGGTTAGGAAATTCTCTAGACCTCTTAGTTATTCATGGAATGGATAGTTACCCATTCTTCTTTCTTTTTTTTTTTTTTAATGTTTTATTTATTTCTAGGAGAGAGAGAGAGAGAGAGACAGCATGAGCAGGGGAGGGTCAGAGAGAGAGGGAGATACAGACTCCGAAACAGGCTCCAGGCTCTGAGCTGGCAGTCAGCACAGAGCCCGACGCGGGGCTCAAACCCACAAACGGCGAGATCATGACCTAAGCGTAAGTCGGACGCTTAACCGACTAAGCCACCCAGGCGCCCCTACCCATTCTTATTTCATAGGAGAACTAGGACTGTTACCATTTTTCTTTGGTCTCTTGCCATTTCAAATTCCTTTACCTTCTGTCTAAATGTTTACATATCAAACATTTTTCTAATATTTGATATGTGAAGTAGCATAACATTTAATATGAGAAAAGCAGCTCCCTGTCACCCTTAATATGTCTCAGTGTATCATGTACTCATGAAGGCCTACAGCATCAGTATGTTACAATAGGCCAGTCCTTGACACTGTAGAATTCTTCAGTGAGTTAACATCATGGCTATGTTCAAGGTGATGTTTACCTGTTGTCTGCCTGTTGACTCAGAGGTTGAACAAATGGATGAGAAGTGATATCAAAAGTCTATGGTTTTAATAATTGTAGGAAAATATCCTTAGATGACCCACTTCAAAATGGTATATTTTCCTTTTCTTTCAAATTTTTGTTTAAATTCTAGTTAGTTAACATACAGCGCAATATTGGCTTCAGGAGTAGAATTCAGTGATTCATCATTTACATACAACACCCAGTGCTTATCATAACAGGTACTCTCCTTAATACCCGTCATAAAAGGGTACATTTTTAATTTCGGTGCTGTTTGACTTAAAAGTGATAGATTTAAATTAAGAAGTGCTCAATTCAGACATACAAATAAAACCACAAATGAAATTTTGCCACTTTATTCATGAATTGTGAATGAATTAGTTAAATTTCCCATTATTACTTAAGCATATTTATTTAACTTAGTTCTGGGGAAAAATGACTTGAGCCACAAATGAGTGTAGGAGAGAAATGTTTGGTTAGTGACATCACATCCATGTAGTTGCTAAAGCTAGAAACCTAGATGTCATCCTTGACTGCCTTTTCTCCATTCTCATCTCCATCCTCATCAAAGCATTCCATGTGTCTGTCAGTTCTACTTCCAACTGACTCTCAAGTTCATCCCTTTGTTAACATACAAATTTCTACTACTGTGGGCTGTAGTCATTGTTTCTTACTCAGATTACTGCATCTGCTTCATCTGTTCTCCCTGTCCTCACTGTTTTTCAAATCACAACCATGTTAAGTCAGATCATGCATCTCTTACTTAAAGTGCCCAGTGATTCAACATTGTTTCTATGGGTAAGTTCATACTTTTTGGGACCACATTCTAGATCTTCCAGACTTAGTTCTTGTTTATCTTTTCAGTCCTATCTTGAGTTACTTCTTCTATACACTATCTTTATGATATCTCTTGGCTTTAGGCCTTCGTATAAACTACTTCTTTTGCCTTCAGTGACCTTTTCACTCCTATTTGTGTGATTAAACCTTTTGTTTTTACCATAGTAGAGGCACCACTTGGGATTGAGATTACTCTCCCTCTGGGATTACTATAGCTCCCTGTGTTACCTTTGTCATGACATTATTCACATTGTGTTTTATCTCTGTTTATTTTTCTATCTCCTCCCCACTCTCCAAAAAGTTATAAATTACTTGGAGGCAGGAGCTGAGACTTTTTGTGCCTAGCCCGGTGCCTGACACAGAGAGCATGTTTCCATAAACATTTGTTGAATGAAAAAAATTAATGAATAAAAGGAACAGAGTAAACTTCCAAAAGTTTCCTACTCTTTATTAGTTCACAAACCTAGTCAAGTTAGTAGTTTACCAATTATAAACTGTCACAAGTTCTATGCAGGAACTCACTTTTGTTCTAACTGAATACACTGTTCTTCAAAGACACAAATGACATTAAATGTTTTGTAAATGAACCCACTGGGATACAAGAAGGAATATTATATTGGAAAACATTAAACAACCTGAAACAAAGAGCAGATCATTTCCCAACCACAAATTAAAGAAGAAAAATCCTCAACCAATATTAAAGTCTACTTTAAAGTAAATACTGCCAACATGTTAAAGAGAGGGCACAACCAAATCCAGGGACCAAGACCGTAGAATGAAGACAAATGATAAACTAAAGAACATTAGCCAAGAAAAGAAAATATCAGGAAATCCATTTGAGCAATGACTGAAAATGAAATAAATTTAGGAGTTTAAAAATGTCTCATTTTTACAGGATTGCTTCATTGTTTTTGGTTTTGTTTTCCCTGTAGGCTGATTTCAGAGATTTTCCTTTGTAGAAAGAGGCTGTGGCTGTCATTTTATCATAGTGTGTGTTCATACTCTATACAAGCACGAAATTATAAAAAAAGGAGAGTCTCCTAGGAGGTCGAGGGCAGGCTGGGCATGCTTTTAAACAAGGTAATGATAAAAAGACCCAGCTAGAAAGATGAATCAAAAACTGGATTCTTTCCAGCATACATCCCCAAAAAGAAATGCTTAAATTCCTTTTCCTTTCCTGTTTTTACAAATCTTACCACTTTAAGACCTGTCTCAGTTTTTTTTTCCAGCTTTTCTGAAGCACTCCCTAGAGATTTGACCACTGTGCCCATTTTTCCTGACCTCCCCAACACCTTTAGATTCAGACTATTCGGTTGTTGATATTATTGTATTATAGTTATCACTAATTAGGGTTTTGTGTGTAAATATTGTCTCCTTAATCAGATCATTCCCTCTGCCAAGAATTTGTTGTTGACTTTTAAAAAATATTCCTGACAGTTATTAGCACAATGTACAGTGTACATAGCAAGCACTTAGTAAACATTATAGTTACCTTGAATTAAACAAAAGGTATTTAATGACAGAGATCATTTTCTGCTTGCAAAATTATTAACAGAAACAAATATCAGAATGTGACCATCTTAAGTGTCCCTGCATATAACAAGTATTTTCTTCTCTCTCTTGTTTTCCAAATTATAAGTGGGAGTTACAGCACACCAGTGATTTTCAGTCCTTTATGCACATTTGAGTCACATGAGGAATTTTAAAAATACAGATGCCAAGGCTGCTACTAATACCAATTTAACCAGAAAAAGAAGTGTAAAAGCATCTCCAGGTGATTTTAATATGCAGCCAGGGTTGAAAAACACTGTGCTCTCCTATCAGCTCTTGAGTCTGTCAATCCACAATGCTAATCTATCAAGATATCCATGAAAACTGCTTATGCGGGCTTCTAAGTACCAAGTATATCATGCTGTTCATGAGCTTATTAGCTTTTCAGATATCCCAATATGCCCTTCTTTGGTGTATAGATACTTTTAGTTCACTCATCTATTTATAATAAACAATATAAGCAACTTGTAACTATAGACTAAAATGCAATAACCCAAGTCTGAGAGGTTTAGGGAGCTTAGTGAGAACGGAAGTTTAGGTTGCTTCTATACAGTTACAGGATGAGAATTGGCTTACTTTGCTAGAAAAATTAAACATCAAATCATTTTTATCTGAAACCCACATTATTATTTCATATCTAAAATAACTAGTTATTTCTCAAGAATTAGAATGACTGATTATTTGAACAATTACACAAACTCCTAGTTTTGCCAGCACTTATAGATCAATATTGTATTTTTTGTTCTTATTTTTAAATTATTTATTTAGCTCCTATGGCATGCCATACTCTCTGCAAAGATCTATACATATAATCTCATTTATTTAATCAGATTATCCATTTGAGGCATATGCTTGTATGACACCTGTTTTATACACAAATTCAGACTCAAGAAGATAAGTAACTTAACCAAGTTACTGAGAAACAAAGGTAGGATTCAAACCCAGGTCTGTGCAGGTCAAAGTTCTTACACTCCACACTGTGCTCCAGGAATAGCTTCTACCCACCTGCTGCTGCTGAGTAAAACACTAAGTGAATGCTTAACCTGAAATACAAGAATGATGGAAAAGATATAAATTGCAGGGTGTTTCCTCTTCATTTAAGTTCAACTGTAAGTCATTTATGAATTATGTCTACTGTCTACTGTAATTGTGTTTGTAACTTTCCACTAGAATGTGTTTCAGATCATCCTGTGAAATTTTAAAGAAAATTCATGGGATTTTTTTTTTCATATTACAGGATGGGGAAGAGCAGCAGTGTGGCTTTAATGTATTATTTATTTATTATCAGGAAATTAGAGAATATATTAACACAACTCTTCTTTGTTTAAATCTAGTGACAGTTCAACTACCGGTTCTTGAACATGAACATGCTGTTTTAGCCTCTGCGAATATGCACATTCTGTCGGCTCTACCCACATGTCCCTCCATCTCCTCTTGGTCATGTCTACTTGTCAGATTCCAGCCAGTCCCTCAAGATGGTCAAACATTTCTCCTCTTGATGAACGGTTTTCATGACCCCTATCTCCCACCCTGGGGCCTAAATAACTTTTTTCCATACCTTATGGCCATACCTTATGACTTTCTCTGTTCTAGTTTCTATTGTTCTCATGGCAATCCTGTCTCACTTGTCCCTCCTGTGTGGTGAGAAGCTTCTTTGGGTCAGGACTCCTTCTTGATCCTGTATCCTCAGCGTCTGAATATAGCAAGTGCTCAATAGATGGCTGATTGAATTTTTTAATGAATCATTCAACAAACTAGAACTTACCTGAGAGACTATGCTATGAAAGTTGAGCAAAACTTTGATCCTGATCTGTTAGGTCTCTATTCCATTTGAAAACCTGTCACCCTCACCCCACCCCTGCCAGAGTCCCTGGGTAGCTCAATCAGTTAAGTGTCCGACTTCAGCTCAGGTTTCAGTCATCATTCATGAGTTCAAGCCTGGTGTCAGGCTCTCTGCTGTCAGCTCAGAGCCCACTTTGGATCCTCTGTCTCCCTCTCTGTCTGCCCCTACCCCACTCTCTTGTGTGTGCTTTCTCTCTCAAAAATAAACAAAATAAGAAAACCTGCACCCCCAAAAATTTTTAAGGGAAGTATAAATATGCAAATAAGCACATTTACTGTTGAACAAAGATAAGCCTTCTGTGAAAGCAGTTAGTTGATCTGCAGTGCCATTGGTAGCAATGTTTATGTATGTGAGTGCATGTGAATGTTACTCTCCTGTAGACAGTTTATCTCTTTCTAAAGGGTGATATCCTATGTCATGTTAAAATTTGATATACCAAGAAATCCTGATATCACTATTTAGTATATGACATTGGTTCATCCTTACATTAATCTGTGGGATGTCTGTGACTAAAATAACCACTTTGGGAAAGAATTAATCCATACATGTTGGGTACAGGTGTTAGTTTGTTAAAATGGGAAACAGTATCTGAACCCAGCCTCATTCCTTAAAGCTTTTCTTGGGAACAGATTTCTTCTCTCATACTGAAGAGAGATAACTTGGGGCTACTCTGCTGGGTGCAGGGGATCAGGTCCCATTTGCCTTTGTATTGCGAATGCTGACCTAGAGTGGCGACTTGGTGGTTTGCACAAAAGCCTGAGGAACACTAGTTACCTTTTTTTGTGATGAAATGGTAAAATTCGAACAGTTATCTCTCAGTCTAAAGAATGCTGTGCATCTTGATGACACATGGATTGCTTTCCTTCAGTGTTTTCTGGTCTTAAAATAACCAGATGGAAATTCATGCAATTTCTTGAGATTTTTCAATTTGCTCAAATTCTGACTTCTTAATTTGTTAACACATTTCCCATGTGTTTAAATTACTCAGAATAGAGGAGTTAAAAAATATCTTATTACCTACATTCATGAGTCTTAAAAACATTTGTCTGGAATAATAAGATTTCAAAATTTAAGAAGCTGTGCAAGAAATATGAAATGGCCAGTTAAAGTAGTTATTCAGGTGATTCAGGTTTAGTCTACTGAAAACTTTATTTGATCTGATGATTCCTAATTACTTGCTCATAGTTGTTTAATTCTCTGTGTAGATTTAGTTTTAGTTTGAATTTTAACTCAAGTACCACACCTGGTTTTCTAACTGTTAGAAGGGGGAACTGGAGAGCACAGTGAAAATGCTGGAGCTTTTTGCTCTTCTCAGTGGTTGGTCCATATGTCTGTTTACCTCTTTATTTTTGTTATGATATTTGGAGTCGTGGCAACTGTGAACTATTGCATTTGTCTTAGTGATTTCTAGAAATTTCTAAATCATTGACCAATCCAGTGCTCTTACTTCCAAAGATTTATTTGCTAGCTGATCAACTGGATACAGGAATTCTCACAAATAAGTAAAAATGACATACTCTTAAGTGATGACTCAGAAAGCATATGAACTCTGCCAACCTTGTCAGAGCCAAATGATACAGTTCTAGAAACCATGCAGAATTTCTAAGTTTATCTCAATGTACCCTGGACCCTTCACTGAAATCTCTTACGTGTTAGAGTTTGTATGAAAAGGAATCTTATATTTTAACCCTGACCCATGAACTGTTTCTTACTTATGAAAATTTTCCACATTTCTTGTTTAATGGAGACAGAAAGAGGGAGACATTTTCCTAGGAAGGTATTAAATTATTGCCTTATAAGTCCAAGTATAGTTTTGAGAGTTTAATAAGTTATCTTCACATTTGTTCAGTTGTAAATGTGAGCTATGTCGGTAAAATAAAAACACAGCAAATTAGCAATTTCTCCTAACTTGTCGACTCTATCACATTGCTTAGTTTGAACTTGAGACACCTTAAAGGCAGAAAAATACACTTGAATCTTCTTGATTTCTACATCAGAAAATTTTTTACCTCATTGCACACTCTCTGAATGCTATGTATTTGGAATGTTAAGATTAATTGATTATAGAGATTACTAATTCCAACAAAAGTATGTATGAGAAGTTTGCAGACCTTTAGAAGGGGCTTGTCATTGCTTCTTCTTGTAATAGGGTTCCAGACAAACTAGAGGTGCTCCTGCTTCAGTACACTGGCCATGATTGTTTCATTTGGTACCCTAGTATGGATAATAGGACACATTTTTGCCCTAGTATTGGCTGATCAGTTGGGTGCTGGAACTTACTCAAGAACTTAGAAACAGGGGCTCCTGGTTGACTCAGTTGGTTGAACCTCCAACTGTTGATTTCAGCTCAGGTCATGGTCTCATGATCTGTGGGATGGAGCTCCATGTTGAGCTCTGCACTGACAGCATGAAGCCTGCTTGGGATTCTGTCTCTCCTTCTGTCTCTATGCCCCTCTCCCATTCGTATGCATGTTCTCTCTCAAAATGAATAAGTAAACTTTTAAGAAAAAGATCTTGGAAACAAAATATGATTAACTCTCTTAGAGAATTAAATTATATAATTAACACGTTACTGGGAGAGTACATTCAATCAGGCACTTGAATAGCTTGAGACCTATATGACATATATATCTACTGAAACTAATAAGTTAATTTAGCAGGTTTGTAGGACATAAAGTTGATATATAAAAATAAATTACATTTCTAAACACTAGCACTGAATAATTGCAAATTTTCTGAGTCAGTAGACTAATCTAGGATGCTTCACTCGGCTTTAGAGTTTTTCCAGAGTATCATGTGAACAGCAGAGGGACTTAATGCTTTCTGAAACTCTATTCTTGAGCTGACTTTGGTGTTATGCTCTTGAGTTGTTAGCTCTTGATTCATGGTTAATAAGCCAAGTAGTGGAATGAAAAAAGTGATTGTTATACCTGGGACATCAGCAAACAAAATAGTAGAGCTGTCTTATTAAACTTTGCCCCAACAACTTTTTTTTTTGGTAAAATATGCCTAAGGGTAAGTATTCTTATAGTCATTTAATTTTATTTGTGCTTCTCAAAGGAATAAAATATCTTGTGTCATTTGAGCATGGTAGGGTCCTTAAATCCTGTGTGGATATAGAAATGTTGTCAAAGAACTTAAATCCAGTAGGATGGAGAGGGATGTTCCTTTATTTTTTATTAAAATTTTGAAAATTATTGATTTATTTATTTTGAGAGAGAGAGAGAGAGAGAGCAGGAGAAGTCCCAAGAGAGTGGAAGAGAGAGAGAATCCCAAGCATGCTCAGAGCTGTTAGCGTGAAACATGTGAGATCATGGCCTGAGCCAAAATCAAGAGTTGGATGCTAAACCAACTGAGCCACCCAGGCACCCTGAGGAATGTTCCTTTAGAGGGGAAATTTTCTCACTTAAAATTGTTGCATTGTTATATGGGGCTGTTTTATATATGGCAAGCTTACACATTGGTGTTCACATAGTCTCAAGGAGCTTTAAAACTAACATTTTGGTCACCTAGGTTTGATACTTGTAATTTGGCCATTGTGAAAGAGAAAACCTCTGGAAAACCAAATAAAATCAAAGCCTTTCTGCCCAAACCTGGAGAAATTATAGGCATGTCAGAAGAAAGGTTATTCCCTGGTTGGTGGGCATGGAGAATGCCAGGGATCTCATCTAAGCCTGGCCTGGGTTTGAATGTAGAAAGAAATGAGACAATGGTCCCTTTTTGTAGTTTTTAATTAGTAGGTGTGAGATGAATGTTCAAGAACATTCTTGGGGTGAACACTGCAGGTCACATTAATTGTTGTCTATTTTCTACTTAATTAATAACAAGTATATTATATAGAACCTTTTCAAAGGACTCTCACATGTGTTTACTCTGCCAGCACATTCTGCCTTATTTTATCCTCAGTGATTTCTGCTTTTTGACATTGTGAAGAAGCCAGGATTAATAATCAGATATAGATTCTAATAACTACTTTTTTGGCCTCAATTTTCTCACATTTAATATAAGATGATTCTAAAACTCATTATTTCCACTCTATATAAAGCCATAGAGAGGTTAAGTTATTCAAGATCACACTTTTCCCAGGTATTTAGGGCTGCCTCTAAGCTAGCATTCACCTCTAGAATTTAGGGACAGTGTGCATAGAATGTCATATACTAATAATATTTGGAAATAGATACTAGTAATAATCAACATGTGTTGGAATAGACTGGCCTTCCTATGTGACCATTTAAGCAGCAAGCCTTTGCTGAGGAGTACAGACCTGGAAACTAATCTCTTCATTATATTTTCTACTGAAGATTGATGAAGAGTTTAATTATTTGCAGGAACTTGTCAAGGTTGCAAACATGGTCTAAGGGAGAGGAAGCTCTGGCCACCCTAGTCCTTGTGGGAACTAGTGTCTTAGAGTGGAATTGACTGCATAATACTAGAATTGCTGGATGACTTTGTTCATTAGGAATATATGATTCCCTTACATTTTCCCCTTTGTTTGCTTGTAACCTTCTGATACCAACTTGGCTTTCAATGTAGACTCACTTTATTCAGTCAGCAAACATTTGTTAAAGATACCAAGTGTTAGGTCTATACATTGGGAGTGGAGAAATGTGGTCTCTATTCTTGTCCTTATGGGGTTCATGGTCTATTGGAGGTTGAGGAAGGGGAAAGAAACTGAACACCAAAAATTATTTGAGTGGATTACCTGCTATAACAGAGATATGAACATATTGTAATGGGAACAACTAAGTCTTCTGGGCCCAGGTTTAAGTGGGCAAGAGGAAGGAATCAGAACATTTTTCACATGGGAAAAGATACCTAATCCAACTCTTACAGTATGAGGAGATAAGGAATCAGCCCTTTATTAAGGCATGAAGACATGAGAAAGCATGGCTTATTGAGGAAGGAATCACAGATTTTGTGTGACTGGAAATTATTTTGGGGGGGTGGTGGTGGTAATGGGCAGGCACATAAGAAGAAAGAGATAAAACTGGAGTCAGGCTGACATAAGACATTGAGTTACTTTGATGATCAGGCCAAGGTTTTTCTGCACAAAATGATGAGCCAGCAGAGAGATGAGTTTGCTCTGTCTAACCAGTAAAAGAATTCTGGTTCTATTAGAAGTTACCTCTTGATGGCAGAGTAGAGTATGTTGGGTTTTGGTGTAGTCTTTCTTTGGGGCCACTAGACCTATAGAATTGTAGGTGCATTGGCAACTAACCTGATTTGTTAGTGCAGATTGGTAAAGTGGTATTTTAGTTTGTCATTCAGTCTATCTTTTTTTTTTTTTTTACAAATAGTTTATTGTCAAATTAGTTTCCACATAACACCCAGTGCTCATCCCCACAAGTGCCCTCCTCCATGCCCATCCCCCCTCCCCCCCACATCCATCAGTCCTCAGTTTTTGTCAGCATTCAAGAGTCTCTCATGGTTTGCCTCTCTCCCTTTCCCCCACCATTTCCCCCCTTCTTCTCCCCCTTGTTCCTCCGTCAAGTTCCTCCTAATCCTCCTATACGTGCAAACATATGATATTTGTCCTTCTCTGCCTGACTTATTTCGCTCAGCATAACACCCTCAAGGTCCATCCATGTTGCTACACATGGCCAGATTTCATTGTTTCTCATTGCCATGTAGTATTCCATGGTATAGATAAACCACATCTTCTTGATCCATTCATCTGTTGATGGACACTTAGGCTCTTTCCATGTTTTAGCTATTGTGGAGAGTGCTGCTATGAACATTGGGGTACATGTGCTCCTATGCATCAGCATTTCTGTATCCCTTGGGTAAATTCCTAGCAGTGCTATTGCTGGGTCATAGGGGAGTTCTATTGTTAGTTTCCTGAGGAACCTCCACACTGTTTTCCAGAGGGGCTGTACCAGTTTACATTCCCACCAACAGTGTAGGAGGGTGCCCGTTTCTCCACATCCTCGCCAGCATCTAGAGTTCTCTGATTTGCTCATTTTAGCCACTCTGACTGGCGTGAGGTGGTATCTCAGTGTGGTTTTGATTTGTATTTCCCTGATGAGGAGGGATGCTGAGCATCGTTTCATGTGTCTGTTGGCCATCTGGATGTCCTCTTTGGAGAAGTGTCTGTTCATATCTTCTGCCCATTTCTTCACTGGGTTGTTTGTTTTTCGGGCGTGTAGTTTGGTGAGTTCCTTATAGATTCTGGATATTAACCCTTTATCTGATATGTCATTTGCAACTATCTTTTCCCATTCCGTTGGCTGCCTATTAGTTTTGTGGGTTGTTTCCTTTGCTGTGCAGGCATTCAGTCTATCTTAACTCATACTAGGTTCAGTCTTCTCTGGGGCCTGCACTGTTCTGTGTAATTCCAGAAAACTGTATTTTCTGGACCTACACAATGGAATAACTTTTATGATGTTACCTACATCTGTAATCAGCTTTTCTCCAACTCTCAGTTGGCAGAAGATTGATGTTGGACTCCAGATCCTCTCAGTCCCAGCCAATTACTTACGTCATTGGATCATGCTCTTCTGATTTCAAAAGCCTGTATAAATTAGATTTTAATTTCTTTCTCATGAGAATCAAATACTTTAGGTAGTACGGTGATAATAGGCATTGGGGCATTGTTGCTGTTTGTGGCTTTGTTTTTAAACCTCTGTAAATCAGAATGGGTTTTCTTCATCTTTGTATTCCCCCATCATGCATAGAATGGTCTTATGCATAGGGTAGGAGCTTATAGTACCTGTGAACTGAACAATGACTTCACAATCATATTTATCCTATAAATAATTCTTGTGTTGTATCTGGAATCTGTCTCTTGTTAGTTTGCATTAGCCATTAATATAAAATTGATTTAAGTTGATCCAACTGTCTTGGAGAATTTCCTTAACAAGAGGCTTGTTATATCAGAGCTATGAAAGGCTAAAATTTGGAGAACAGAATTCAAGGCAGTGAGTCACTGCTGCAGATATAAGTTTGGAGTTTACAACCACAGTCAATGGCTGGAATCATTTGTAATTACAGGGAATGTTACTAGTTTCATGAGACTTTTCCAACTTGTAGACTGTTTTCCCCTCTCAGTATAAAACTTTTATTTGATGTTAATGTATCAAAACTAAAGATGACTAGATACAGAAATGAATGGGTTTATGTTTTCCCCAAAATGTGTGATTTGATGGTGATGACTATGAAGTAAGGGAATGTTTTGATGGTATTGTTAGGGGAAAAGCTATTAACTTCTGGGTTCTAATAGAATATCTGGGTTGAAAAATGACTTTTTTCTTGAGAAGGTAAACTCCCTGCTTCAGCCTCTGTCTTTGTTAACACTATTGGTATTCCATTAGCTGCTAAAAAGCAACAATAGGAGCACCTAGGTGACTCAGTCACTTGAGTGTCAGGCTTTGGCTCAAGTCATGATCTCCTGGTTCATGAGTTCGAACCCAGCGTCAGACTCTGTGCTGACAGCTCAGAGCCTGAATCCTGCTTCGGATTCAGCATCTCCCTCTCTCTGTGCCCCTCCCCCACTCATGCTCTGTCTGTCTCTCTCTCAAAAATAAATAACATGAAAAAAATTAAAAAATAAAAAGCAACAATAAATAATGCTTACATCACAGGACCTACATTGTATATCAAGAAGGACATATAGTATAAATGCTAATTATTTTAAGTAATACTCAAGGAAAAGCAAACTCCCAGAGAATATGTTTTCAATGTGCCACGCCAATGAATAAAAGAGGCATTTTATATCATAGCTTTATCATTTTATATCATAGCTTTATCTTTATATATAAACATACCTTTTATATTTAGCTTTTGTTACCTTAGGGCAATAATTTATTATGGTGTTTCTCTGAGAAATAGGACATAGTCTTTATTTTATTGCATGCATATTGAGTGTGAAACTTTATTTTTAATGGTTTCTGAAGCATGATTCAGGAGTCTTCCTTCCTTCCTTCCTTCCTTCCTTCCTTCGTTCCTTCCTTCCTTCCAATATCCTGGGTATTCTCAAACATTTTAATCAATTGAAATTAAATAAAATCTGAACTTGAATAATGATTTCTTCATTTCATCTTCATTTCTTTCCCTCTAGAGATTTAGTTGGTTTATGAAGACTAAAATTTGCTTAACCTCCTTATTTCTGAACTCTTTCGTTTGCATTTCAGTATGTGTGTGTTCTTGGGGCAAAGTCTGAGGGGTGTGGGCAGTAAGGAGAGGAAGTGGAGAAAAGCACTTAAAAATGCCTCTTACCCTCTTAATGAAACATCTCCAAACTCTGTGTTTATTCTTATGGTAAGTGGTTTTACAAAGTGCTGGGTAGGATAATTTCCCTGAAATTTTCCCTGGATTTTAATGACCTGAAGAATTATTCAAAATTTCTTCCAGAACAGTAAATGGAAGGACATGTGGTCTAGTCTGGTGTTTCCTCATTGCTTTCCTTGGTGGGTCATGCCTCTAGACTCAGCTGGCCACCCCAGAGGAGATGGCCTTCTTTCCTCTTATTGATGAGCCAGATAAATCTCTCTTTTCTTCCCATTGCCTTCCCTGCCCTCTAACGTATAATTTAAGGCAATTGTCTTTTGAATTATTTGGTGTCCACTCTCCATCTCTGTTCCCCTCCATGTCTTTGTTGCTACTTTATTTCTTCAGTCAGGTGCAGCACAGCCCTTGGACAAGTATTCCTTTGTAAGGAATACTTGTGGCAAGCTCTCCCTTCAAAGCCTCCTGCTAATCCCACCCATGCCAAACTTCCCCACCTTCATTGCAATTTGTTTCCTTGTCTCAGGTGCTACTTAAATTCTGAATTATTATTCACTGTGGATCATGTATATTTCTCTTAGCTATATATGCCTTTAAATTAAGGGTATGCTTCAGATGCATGATTGTAATGCAAAGAAATGAGTAGTGGTTACCTTGTGTTCTATAAAGGTCTGAGCTTCTTAAGAATGTGGCTTGTATCACTCCATGTAGGCCACAGGTGCTGTACAACTCGTTTACAGTCCTTCTCCAACCTACTTCTCTCCCCAGCAGCAATTCTATGTCTTTTCTCCCAGACATGCTCACAGTGACCTCCTTTCTTTGTCCTTTCTAGAAATTTTCAATATGAGGTTGGAAGAGAAGGGTTAGGGCATGACAGATTGGAAAGTGGTGCAGTTAACAGAACCCTGCTAAAGAATATTAATATATATCTGTCAGTCCTTCGCTCTAGCCATCACTTGAAGATCAGTTTCCCTATTTGTCTCATGGGCCTACATAAACAGAAACCTATAGCATTTTGCTCTTTCATGTATCAGTAGTTTAAGATGTTTCAAAGAGTGGATTTTTTTTTTTTAAAGAATGTATAAGAAATCACGGATTTAAACTACCAATTGACTTAGAAAATGCAGGCATCCAATAATCATTAATTGTACAAATATGTATTATGTACCAGCTACATGCCAGACACAGTTGGTATATAAATAAGTTAGGCAGGGGCGCCTGAGTGGCTCGGTTGGTTAAGCGTCCGACTTCGGCTCAGGTCATGATCTCACGGTTTGTGGGTTTGGGCCCCACGTCAGGCTCTGTGCTGACAGCTAGCTCAGAGCCTGTTTCAGATTCTGTGTCTCCCTCTCTCTCTGACCCTCCCCTTCTCATGCTGTCTCTCTCTCAGAAATAAATAAAACATTTAAAAATAAATAAATAAATAAATAAATAAATAAGTTAGGCAGCTGCTCAGCAAAGGATTAAATCTACCAAAGAGTTGCTTTTCAACCTCCCTCATTTGGGAGTTACCTCTCATTTCTAGAAACTTGGTGGTGTCCTTAATTTGTTGATACTTAGCTTCTACCATTTGCTTGCCCTTCAGGAATATATTGGTTTTGTGTATACTGCTTCAAACGTGTTGTGTTTTAAATTCAGGAGGGAAAAGCTCCCCAGATTTTTATAAAGCCATACTCTTTAGTGCAGTGTTACTACTATACTTCTCAGCTTACACTTGCACATTTTCCATTTCTGATCACATCACCTATTCAGCAAAACTGTGTCTTGATGTCCTGCTCTGCATGTCCCATGTTAAGATGAAAACAAATTTTATGCAGAACTCAAAATTTTTCCACATGCTTCTGTATTGATATGAGAACTAACAGATACAGATAATAGGCTTTTCTGTGTACTGACTTAATGCTGAGATCTTCCAGATAATTCTGATTAACTTCTTGAGTGGCAAGTTGGATCCCTGTAGTTTCCTGACAAGAATAGCAGTTAGAATTTATTGAAGTCAACTGGGCAGGTTTTATACGAAGCATCTCATTTAATCCTCAACAACCCTATGAGGATTGTTCCACTTATTTTTCATAGTTTGCATTTGAGGAAATAGAAACTTAGATTAAAAAATAATGATAAGTTAAACTTAGAAGACATATTTCAGAATGTTAGAAAAATCAGATTCTTCTTTGGCATCTGAGACATAATATGGGTACAATAACAAATTTTGGGAGAGGATATATTTTGAGAAGAGAAAAAAAACCAAAATGCTATAAGGATCATGAAATCCTCTCCACATCTTTGCAATACTGAGTTTAAAAAGGACAGGAACAGGGATTAGACCTTAGTAACACTACAGTAGATATTATTAAATCTTTCTTCATTTTGATATATTGTGTTTGTCTGAATATAAAGCAACCGCCAGTAAGGCCATTTTCCATTTCTCCAATGAGAAGATAATAAAAACAGTTTTGTGGTCAATTTGGACACATAAACCCTTTTATGGATAGATAAAATAGATAATATGTGCCTGTAACATAATGTGATTCATTGGTTATCCATACGTATTTGAAATAAAATCATACATTGATTTTAGAATCAGTATATTTATAGAGAATAATACATAGAATGGTATATTGATTTAGAAGTACTTTTTTTCCACCTCTACATTTCATGAAACAATTGTACTTAAAGACGTCACATAAATCTTCAACTTTAGTGTCTTTTTTATCACTAGAAGAGCTTTTTAATCACCTATCAAATTTTCCTAAAGAATAGCATCTTTACCTCTGCCTAACTACTTGAGTTATAACCTTATTTGATTTTGTATATGATGCTTACACTGGAACTTTTATTTTATTAGTAATTTTTGTATTATAACCACTTACACTAAACTTGTTTTCAAAAGGCTTGCTTATAATGCTAAATCTGTATTAAGTTACTTTGCGTCCTATCTCATTTTTTTAAATCAGTTCTTTCAGGTGAATACATCATCTGATCATTTCAGTCACTATTTCTTTGCTGGCCAAACTAAAACAATTGATAAAGTATTAGAAGAGGCTTTGTAAAGACTTCAGTATACAGTGATTCTTTAATTTTGAAGAGTGGTTTTAGGGGAAAAATAAAAGCTTTATTTATATTTATGTGTATATTAAGGTTTCCAGAATTTTCACTTCTGTAGTATAACCATAGTGACCTACAGATGTAAAATTATGTAGAACATTTATATCAGGTCCAAAGGATGTTATAATATCTATATGATGCAATATTTTATCTTAAGCTCTTTGCTTACAGTGAAGACACAAAGGCCAACGATAAGATAATGAAGTTTCTTGGGAAAGGGTAGTGGGTTAAACAGGTACATGGAGCATCAAGCCTGAATGCAAAATATGTTGTCAAAAAGGAGGTAGAAATTGTCCTTTTTAATTCTCCTTGAAAATCCTGAAATGAATAGACATTGTTCTTCACGCGAGTCACCCAAACACCCTCTGTTTCATGCTTCTTTGTTCTCACATGATGCCAGAAACAAAAATGCAATGAGATGTAGCATAATTTACCCCTCCGAGGTCAACAAGAGGCCTGACCCCCTGCCCATGAAGAGTGAGCCCCACTGTGGCATGACTTAAGAGGTAGCTGGAGAAATGTCAGAGCCAAATGGGTTCTCTTCTCTGGTAAAGATTTTGCAGGTTTGACACTTTGAAGAGCTAAGTATGTGCCTGACACTTTACTAGGGTTAGATGGTGGTGGTGGTGGGTATGATTTGACATATAAAACATAAAAATACTCTTCCAGTTTTCCAGGAGCTTATGGTCTAGAAGGGGAGCAGATCTCAAGATCTGAGCTATGAGGGCAGTTTCCAATTCCTGTTCTCCAGGAAGAGTGGAGGGAGGATAAGTACGCATAAAGCTTAGAGTGGAGGCACTTCAAGGAGGGAAGACAGACCAGGTAGCTACTATGGGAAAGAGGTAGGGTGAGGGCCGGTGGTGCATCGGCAGCTCCAGAATGAAGAAAAGAAGTGGAATAGCACTTGTTTTTAATTAAAAAAAATTTTTAATGTTTTATTTATTTCTGAGAGAGAGAGAGACAGAGACAGTGTGAGCAGGGAAGGGTCAGAGAGAGAGGGAGATACAGAATCTGAAACAGGCTCCAGGCTGTGAGCTAGCTGTCAGCACAGAACCCGACATGGGGCTTGAATCCACGAACTGTGAGATCATGAACTGAGCTGAAGCCAGGCATTTAACCAACTGAGCCACCCAGGTGTCCCACTTTTTTTTTTTTTAATCCCAGAGATTGAAAAGAAAAGCAGTCAGACTTCTGTTCTTTGGGATTGGAAAGAGATGTGGTTGTGGGGCCTGAAAGGGCGGGGCATCTATACCAGTCTGGACCTGGAGCCTGTGGGGCACTAGGGATTGGAAAGGGCTGCCTGAGTACGTGCCTGGCAGGTCTGGGCAGCCTGGGTGGAGTGCAGTCCTAAGGGAGTAGTGCTGCTGGCAGTAGTCCCCACTTTCCAGGGTTCAAGCCAACCTACAATACTTTTTACATTTGTTGGATTCAAGTTAGGTGACCTCCTCTTTGGTTTATTTAAGCCTCTTGGGTGTTCTCAGATGATACAGGGGAAAGAAAAGTGGAAGACCAAGCTGGTACAAGATTCTTGAGTTAATTTCAATTAATTTTTGGTGAAATAAGAGACAGGATCACATTTGTACTCCAAGTGGATGAGCATTTCAAACCAATTCTATTTAATGGATTAGGGTTAAGATTGTGATTTGTTCAATGTCACATGACTAGTAAGTCACAATGTTGTGATTTCCATAGCTATAACTGGATATCATAGGTAGTCTCCTTTCTTATCCATTACTTTTCCTTTTTTTGATAATATTCTTCTCCCCATTTTTTTTTTTTTTTACCCTATAGGACTCATTATTGTCTCCAATTTGGTTTTAGAAAATTTTCTTGTGGTAGGTGACAGAAACCCAATTTGAATAAACTTGAGCAAAAAAAAAATACTACATGGAATTTGCTATATGGGGGTAGTGCCATATGGGGAGGGTAGTACTTCACATATTCTGAGGCAAGAATGTGGCTAACCCTCAGGAACACTGTCCAAATCATCTATGACCAGGCTGAACTAGTACTTTGCTAACATGGAGGCTACTGCACTACCAATGAAGTCCAGGCTGGGGGAATAGGTAAGGGGAACTGAGGTGACAGTTCCCTGAAGAAGACATGCTCTTTGGCAGACAAAAACAATCTTTACTCCAGGTACTAATGATTTTGAAATTAACTGTAATGTGTACTACACTTACTTGCAAAATGGTTCAATAAAGCTAATAATACTAAAAGGATATATGTTACATGATCTTATTTTATTTTATTTATTTATTTATTTTTAAATGTTTTATTTATTTTTGAGAGAGAGAGAGAGACTGCATGAGCAGAGGAGGATGGGAGAGAGTGAGACACAGAATCTGAAGCAGACCCCAGGCTCTGAGCTAGCTGTCAGTACAGAGCCCAACGCGGGGCTCGAACCCACGAACCGTAAGATCATGACCTGAGCCAAAGTCAGACGCTTAACCAACTGAGCCACCCAGGCGCCCCTACATGATCTTATTTTAAATCACAACTATTTGCAGTCAAGCAGCATGTATGCCTATTCCCACTTTATAGATGAGGAAACTGATGTGCAGAGAAGCTGCACAGTTTGCCCAAGGACACACAGCTAGTAAGTTATAGAGTTGGAACTCAAGCCTTTTCTAACATATCTTTCTCCTAGAGACTTCAATTTTTAAAACAAATCAAGTCTGTTGTTCAGTTCTTTTTCATTTATTCGAAGGAAACAGCATTCTGGATTAATTTTAAGTAAAAGCAGCCTGAAGGCATACTGAATTTTCAGACTTGGACAGCCGATCATCTGATGGAGATGAAGCATTTCCATCTCTCTTTTGGTTGGGAGAAAAGCCATTCTCCATGCTTCTCTTTTCCTTTGATTTCATATTGGCATCTCTGCTTCCCTCTTTACTTTTCAACATTCAAGCCAGATGCCAATTGTCTGTGTATAGACACATTGCTTCTCAAATATACTGAGATGCCAGATGTATGTGTAATATTTGACCACATGCGACTATTCCAGTAAGCTCCTGGGGACTTATGTTCCAGTGTCAGTGCTGAACAGCAGGAAGACTATAAATTCCATCAGCTAACCAGAAGACTCACATATGCCTCATATTTATAAATATCCAATAGATGTAATGTATTCTGCTTTTGACTTTTTAGTATGATAGAGATAATTATATGATCTCCCCATGGAGACAGTGACAGATTACAAAAATACAAACTGATGGAATCTCTTCAGGTTATTGCTGTTATTATTGTTTGCAGCAGTTGGTTACTGTGGAGAATCTTGGAAGCAAGGACCATTTCTCAAGATGGATCCTAAAAGAAAAGAGGAATGTGTAAATGGTAAGTAACAGATATGTTTTTTAAAAAAAGTTGAACCACCTATATACATTTTTTTTAAGTTTTTATGTTTATTTATTAATGAGACAGAGAGAGACAGAGCACTAGTAGGGGAGGGGCAGAGAGAGGAAGACACAGAATCCGAAGCAGGCTCCAGGCTCTGAGCTGTCAGCACAGAGCCTGACACAGGGCTCAAACCCATGAACCGTGACATCATGAGCTGAGCTGAAGTCGGACACTTAACAAACTGAGCCACTCAGGCGCCCCTGAACCACCTATATTAACTGGCCCAGGAAAATTCCCTTGAGAGAGGGAGTGCACCAGCAGGGGAGGGGCAGAAATAGAAGGAGAGAGAAAATCTTAAGCAGGCTCCACACCCAGCATGGAGCCCAACATGGGGCTCCACTGTGAGATCATGACCTGAGCCAAAAAAAAAAAAAGAGTTGGATGCTTAACTGACTGAACCACTTAGGCACCCCAGGAGGCTAGAATTTTAAGAAATATCTCCACATATTTCCTCTCTCTGGAATCCAGCTTCTTGAGGTGCTCATTAAAGAAAGCAAAAACACAAACCAAAACTACTTCAGGAGGACCTAATACATGCTGAGCTTGCTTTTGACCTGTTAAGAGTTGAGAAGATGCATGAAATAGACAGGCCTTTGTCCTCAGATCACTCATGGTTTAGAACGGGGAATCTCCATGGTCATCAAAGTGCCTAAGAAAGAAAGCCGGAAGCAAGAGGGGAAAGCAACATTTCTTTGGAATGACCCAGTGTTGGGAGAGAGGCTGAGACTCATAGCTTACCTCTGAGCTTGCCAAGGGATCTGGCAAACTGAGCGCTCTCTGTGGAACCACACTCTCTTCCTCTAGCAAGTACTAACAGTCACATTGGTAATAATAAGGGTAGACATTTATCAGGTGCTTACATGTGCCAAGCACTTTAATTCATTTTCTCATTTGACTTTTAACTTTTTAAAATGTTTGTTTATTTTTGAGAGAGGATGGGAAGGGGCAGAGAGAGCCTGAGACACAAAATCCGAAGCAAGCTCCAGGCTCCCAACTGTCAGCACAGAGCCCGATACAAGGCTTGAATCCATGAGCTGTGAGATCATGACCTGAGCCAAAGTGGGCCACTCAACCAACTGAGCCTCCCAGGCGCCCCTCAATTGACTTTTAAAACAACCTAATGAGAAAAGATACCATTTTTTTATTCCTGTATTACAATAGAGAGAACTGAGGTTCAGAAGATAAAATAACTTGCCTAGGTTGTATAACTGTAGGTTCATAAAATTATTGATCCCTCAGAAAATGGCAGTTTCATTTACAGATTGGAGTGTGTGAACTGTTCTCCAGCGGAGGTGTGCTGGTGTCACAATTGTGTTTTTCCTTATCTCTGCCAAAGTAAGCCCTATCCATCCTGCAGGCACTGTGAGACTGGCCCTGTTTTCATCATAAACTCCTTCTGGGACCCTGTCAAACTTTCTTCCCACAGTGTACCAGGAGCACTTACATGTACCTCATTTACTGCACAGATGAACATGAACTGCACTAGCTAAGTCTCACTTATCATGCAATAGTGTTGAACTTCATGTTAATCCTTCTCTACATAATGCAAAATTATTCATGTTGGTAGATTTGTTGTAAAGATTAAAAATAAGTCTTCTAGGGACGCCTGATTGACTCAGTTGGTTAAGCGTCTGACTTCAGCTCAGGTCATGATGTCATGGTTTGTGAGTTCGAGCCTGGCGTCAGGCTCTGTGCTGACAGCTCAGAGCCTGGTGCCTGCCTCGGATTCTGTGTGTCTGTCTCTATCTGCCCCTCCTCCACTTTCACTCTGTCTCTCTCTCTGTCTCTTAAAAAATTAATATTTAAAAAATAAAAAAATAAGTCTTCTATAGTATACATGGCAGTGTATATTATGATCTTTTTTTTTATTTATTTGAATTAAAGTTGTATTGGTGATCTGTTGCTGCTTAAAACAACACACTTATTATCTTATTTCTGTGGGTCAGGAGTTGGGCAGGTCTTAACTGAGTCATCTGCAAAGTTTCAATTGAGATGTCAGCTGGGGCTCAGTTCTCATCTGGAGGCTTGAGTGGTGATGGATCTGCTTCCAAGTTCACCCATGTGTTTGGCATAAGTCATTTCCTTGTGAGTGTAAAAGTGAGGGCTCCAGCTTCTTGTGGGTATCAGATGAAGGCTACTCTCAGCTCCTTGAGGCTGCCTTAGTTCCATGCTACCTAGTTTTCTCTCATAGGCCCTTTTCCAAAATTATAGCTTCCTTCCTTAAAGTCAGCAACAGAGGGTCTCTAGAATGAGCCTATTAGTAACATGGAATCCTACATAATATCACATAATCATGACAGTGGCATCTTAACACCTTTGCCATTCTGTTAGTTAAAAACAAGTCACATGTCTTGCCTACTTTCAAGGGGACAGAATTATACAAGGGCTTGAACAAGAGTCAGGATCATGAGGGGACCACCTTAGAGTCTATCCACCACAAAAGAGAGAGGAACAGGAAATGCATAAATATTTGACACTTTATCAAATTCATTTAGCAAATCAATAATAGTACTTGAAATAGAATTCAGAAACCTGATTCTGATCTTTTTGTCCTAGCTACTGAATCATCACCATCAACAGTGAGATGGCCTTGGCTACACAGCAAATAATTGCTGGTGGGGATTGAGCCTGGATGTAGCAACTCAGGTGGGTGTTGAGGGACATAACTTGCTATGGATAGTCACTGTCCAAAGTGGTGTGGTCAATTCAAACTTCTCTTGCTTGAGCTGAGATGCAAGGCCATCTAGCCAAGAGTGGGTGGCAAACATCTGAGCGTATTAGGTTTGAGGTTTTTTTTCAGCCCCTCAGAAAGGGAAGTTGGAGAGGCCCGGGTAGTTTGTCAAGACCCCAGCCTGGAAGGGCAGGGATAGAGCTTAGTGGGTAATTTGGCTGCTAGCAGGAAGCTGAGATGGAGCCCCAGCGATGAGGAATGGACCACCAGCATGCAGGTGGGGTTGAGGTCAGATTGAGACTCAGTATGCTCATCCCTGCACTGGTATTTGGCTACATCTGTGGGCCGAGGAAAGACTTACTGTTCTCCTTCTGGAAGGCGTCACTGAGGAAAGGGATGGAGAATTATCTCAAGAAATCTAGGCTCTGATTCCATATTGATCAACTTTATGAGAGGCAATGCATATTTACATTTTGGTCTTTCCTGAATGAAAGGCATATTTCCTTCATTGTTTGTAGTGAGATTTCTCTTTTTCTATTTTCTTTTCTCTTCTTTTACTATTTTTTAAAATACTTTAGCTTTCATTAGAATTCTTAGATTTCTTTCCAGTTATTCTTTTCTCACTGAAACTTAATGATAAAGATATAATTCTATCAGTTGACCAAATTGGATCAAATATGCTTTTCTGCATATTGCTTATTTATTATACAACTTCCTATGCCTTTTAAAATAACACATGTTTTATGGGGTCTTTCTCCCATGACTCATTTTTGGAGCTGATCCGAGAAGGAATTATTCTCCAGACGTGCCACCATTGACCCTCATTTCGAATTACATTTTTTATTTATTTTTAAAAAGATATTTCATGCACAGAATCCCCACTGAGCTTTTTATTGTGGAAAATTAGGGCCCGTAAATCATCCCCCTCAGAAAACTATAAATTTTATACAATTGAAACATTCCATGGACTGAGCTTGGCACTTTGATGAAATCATTCCTTTGCTTCTCATAATTTACGAACTCTCCCCATTCTCCTCCCTCCTGTTCCATCATCACCTTGCCCTCCCAGCAAGGGCGGGGGGTAGGGTGATGGTGGTGGTGGTATCATGCCTTTAAATTGCTCACTGGGGTTTATTGAGTATAATTTTTGAGCGAATTTATATGAATCCACAATATTGCAACTTATCCAAAATTATGAGCACTAAAACTTTTCATTTTCTTCTGCAGGCAAAGGGACATGGGGTGATTACACAGGAGGTAGCTCAGCATAATTCACTGGGGAAGAACAAAGTCCCTGGAGCCAAATGACGTGATTAGAGCCACGGATCTGCCAGTGGTCTCCTGTGAGACACAGGCCTCAGTTTCCTCATTTGTAGGTCCAGATGGGTAACCTTGAAGGTTCCTTTGAGGTCTCACATATTCCAATTCTATTGATTAAAATGGCTTTTAGCATGTTGCTTCTTTTAAATGGTATTTAGGAAACCAACAGGTTATACCTCAAAGGTTTAATATGCTCTTTTGGATATGGGTGGCTAATTTTCATTTTTAGGGAAAAGGAGAGAAAGCCCAATAGTAGTAAAGAACAAAGCACTCCTGGGTTTTGTTTGCTGCGTTTGCACTGGATTGGGAGTTCTTGCATTCCTAGTTCAGAACCCAATACCTGGGTTTCTGATAAAAGCATTGAATGAGGGGCGCCTGGGTGGCTTAGTCGGTTAAGCGTCCGACTTTCGTTTAGGTCATGTACTCGTGGTTCATGGGTTCGAGCCCCGCGTCAGGCTCTGTGATGACTGCCAGCTCAAATCCTGGAGCCTGTTTCATTCTGTGACTCCCTCTCTCTCTGACCCTCCCCTGCTCACGCTCTCTCTCTCTCTCTCTCTCTCCTAGAAATAAATAAAACATTAAAAAAAAAAAAGGCATTGAATGAGGGGGAGGGGCAAGATGGCGGAGAAGTAAGGAGCTCCGTACTTGCACTCGCGCCCATACATCACACGGAAAAGATCTGAAGCCATTGGAAACCTTACAAAACCTGAGAGATTGGGAAAAAGGACGCAGAATCCACCGAGAAAGCCTTCTAACGTGAGTGCGAACTGGGGAAGATAAAACTGGGTGGGGATCAGAGACTCCAGGGTCAGAAGCGGTCCCCCTTTGCGGGGAGTGAGGGGAAAAAGAGAGAGTCCGAAACAGAAAAACCTCCGCTCGGGGCATAGAAACACCCTGCGCGCCAAATACCTGCACGCCAGGTCCCCTCGCGCCTACTGGTCCCGGAGGGGCTGAGTGCACAGACTGCTCCTTTGTGCGGGCTCCTGGCGGGCTGGACTTCAGAGTAGCGGCGCGCCTGCCGCCATTGTCCTCCCGGGCGGCTGGGGCCCCTGGAAGAGCTGCGTATGGACACCGGGCGTCCGCGCTCCTGACTGGCAGGAACTCTAGAGGGAAGGCAAAGAGCTAAAAACTGGAAAATTTTCCTGTCAGTTCATGTTTCAGGTGACAAGCCATAGAGGGACCTAGTTTTCCTCACTCCAGCAGGCTTGGCGCACCCGGCAAGCAAGCCCCCACCCATGCTCGCCAGCCCGACCCAGAGAAGGAAGCAGCAATTCTGACTCCACCCCCAGAGCGAGGCGGGAAGCCTGGAATTGCCCCGAGGCGTTGCCTGGGAAGCTGTGTCTAAGGCAATTTCAGCCGGGCGTGCAGACTGGGAATTGGAGACTGGGACTGACCTGAGTTGAAGAGTGCAACCAACTTCGGCTGCGCCCCCGGGACGGAGAGTTTACACGCCANTCTAAACCCACATATGTCAATAATAACACTGAATGTAAATGGGCTGGATGCAACATTCAAAAGACATAGCATAGCATNTATTTGTAAAAAAAAAAAAAAAACATTGAATGAATAAGAAAATCCAGAGGTGTGTTACCCCATAAATTGTAGTGCCCAGAACAGTGCCACACACACAGTAGGTGCTTAATACATATTTATTGAATTTGCAACAAATGGCTTACTATCTTTCATTGGGAGTTTGGGATTTTCCTGTGTCCATTCCCTGCCCAGTTGACATCTTTATTTTTGTATCCTAGTGTTTTTTTTCCTCACTAGAACTCCAGATGGGTTTTCTAAGAAATTGCTAGCTTTATGGCATCACTAGCACTCAGTCTTAGATAAATTTTTGTTGCTGGAGAAACAGGCAAGAATTAGAGAATGGGTGTGGGGGTGTGGGGGCTAGGTTATGGCAAAGTGAATTAGCTTGAGCTCCAAAGTGAGACCTGGGCTCTACATCTTAAAAGCACTGTCACCTTGGGAGGAATATTCCCCTCCACCTGAGCTTTACTCTCTTTATCTGTAGAATGAGGGCATCATACTATCTTCTAGGGTAGAAGTGAAGATTCAAAGAGGTCATCCGTGTCAACTGCTTAACCCAGTGCTGATGTATGTTAAATATTCAATAAATGGTAGCTATGACTTATTTTAATTGTTATTAGTCATATTGGTGTATATATCAGTAATTGCTATACTTTTTACTTTTGTGTTAAAATTCAGATTCTCTTGTGGCATTGTAGTTATTATCCTATGTAAAATTCCTTGCAGTTTTAACTTAACTGTTTCTATAGCTTTCCATAGTATATTGTGAGTTTCTTGCATTAAAAGAAAAGTGTGTCACTGATACTAACTAAAGAACCTCACCACTTTGGCTATCTTGTTACTCCAAAATATAGTTTTTGTGATTCCGGGCTTTTAGGAAAGAATGAGAAATAGTGCTATATAAGAAAAGTCTGGTATCTCTTTCTACAAGATGGGAAATGTCCTTCCTGGAAGTTGTCAGTTTGACTTTGCCTACATGTAATTATCCTATCACACACTACTATTGAACCAAGACTGTCACCACGGTCAGAATGCAAGAGTCTGAAATACCTCAAAAATCAAGGTAAAGTCAGTTTCCTTTTCTCTGCCGTTTGCACGATACTCTGGCAAGGGATGAACTGGAATATATGTTTTGGAACTATCTTCCCTCTAAATATTAAAAATGTAAATAAGTAATGAAGTTTGAGGTTGACAGAGGATTTAAAGGGATGGCCACCCAGCCCTTGCTGGTAAAATATGGCTCACTTAATGACATTTCAGTCCTAAATCACCTCACTGCAGGCGAGTTTGTGGCTGAGAGGGTTGCACAAAAACATTCCTTTAGGACTATTTAGAAGGGCTGAATAAGCAAAGCACCCTGTGTGACAACACTCCAGATATAAAAGGGGTGGTTCAGGTACACATATTATTGCCTGTGGCTCCAGGCCCAATAACCTTTCCCTTGTAGAGATAGATTCCCTGGACAGAAAACAAATCTCTTTCCAAGTTAGAGAATTTTATCAGATTTATGTCTCATTGTCAGATCAGCATGCAGGAAACAAACGAAGTCTGCAGCATGATTCAGATTAGAAAGAGAGCAATTTACAGTGCTCACTGGCTTCTCGTAAACCTTATTAGTGTTTGCCATGAGGTGCCAAGGAGCCATAAAGAATTGTCCTGTTGAACATTCATATCTGCTTAGTCTCTTATTATTTGTCCTCAACACAGCCTTTTAAATAATGGCAGCCAGAGCATCTCGTGAGCAGGAAATGAGAAAGTTACACATGTTTTTGTCTTATAACCAAATATTCTTCCCTATCTTTTTAAAGTCTCCCACTGGGAGGCAAAGTGCCGGGTTGTTTTTTGTTTTGTTTTGTTTTTTTGGTTTTTTTTTTTTTGGTTTCATTTTTCCTTAAGCTGTTGCCTGTAAATCCCACTTTGTTTTAGATTTGTCACAGTCCTGAAATGGAATTAAGTTGCTTATTTATGCTCATGTCTTCTATTATGTTGAATTTGGGGGCATTTCTTAATTCAGTCATGGCTATACAGTTGCTCGAGTCCACATTTCCCTTTGAATTGTAGCTCATAGTATCCTAATGATGTGAACACATGTATGTATGGATAGGGCCAACTTATTTATTTATTAGATTTCAATTTTCTTATTTCCTTAATGTTCTCAATATACTTGACCTAATAAGAATAATAGCTGACATTTGTTGAATGCTTATTGGGTGGCAGGCACCTTACATTTTTATTTTATTTAACCGTCGTAACATCATAACATAAGTACTGTTATCACCTTCATTTTAGAGATGAAGAAAAGAGTTGTCTCAGGACTCACTGCTAACTGAACAGAAGAGCTAGGAATCACATCCCTGCTTTAACTGCTGCACTGCTGTCTCTCCAACATTGACTTACAGTTTATTGAACATGATGCCTTAGATACCATGAGTGTCAGAGAGGAGACTCAGGATGGGAAAATGAGAAGAAAGAAGAGTAAATAGAAAGAGGAGTAACATATAGTTTTGTGAATAGTGGAGCAAAAAGGATCTTAGTCACACAATTGGCTCTTGTGGAATTGAATTGAATTGGCTTCTTTGGTGCCTTGTTAATGGAAAGTGATATGGGTGGGCCTCTCAGGCATTCTGAGAACTAGAAAAAGATCATATTTAACTACAGAAGATTATGAATATGGTTTTGATAATTTTTTTATCTTGAAATAATTTATACTCTTAAAGAAGTTATGGAAAAGTACAAAGAACTCCCATTATCTCTCCCCAGACTTCCTTATTTGTTAACATTTGACCACATTTTTTGGGGGGGAGTTATTTTTCTCTCTCAATAGATACTCATTATTTAATGGACCATTCAGAAATAAATTGCAGAACATCCTTTGGTGTTCATTTTCTAAGAATAAGTAAATTCTCTTACATAACCATATTATAATAATTACCTTCAGAAAATTAACACTGATTCAGCACTAATATCTAATCTAGAGAGTTTATTTATATTTCACCAATCATCCCAATGAAAATATTTTTGGAGGTATATTCAGGGATCCATCTAGGATCACATGTTGCATTTGGTTGCCAATTCTCTTTAGTCTTTTAGTCTATAACAGGTCTTGTCTTTGTCTTTTTTCATTTTGACATTAAAATGTTTTTTAAATGTTTATTTTTGAGAGAAAGCGAATGAGGAGGGGTGGAGAGCAAGGTGGACAGAGGATCCCAAGTGGGCTCTGTGCTGACAGCAATGACCCTGATGTGGGGCTTGAACCCATGAACCATGAGATTATGACCTGAGCCAAAGTCAGACACTCAACTGACTGAGTCACCCAGGCACCCCATCATTTTGACATTTTTTAAAGAGTACAGGCCAGTTATTTTGTAAACTATCTTTCAATTGCATTTGTCTGATGTTTCCTCATGATTGGATTGAAATTATACACTTTGGGTAGGAAGAACACTGAAGCAATGCTGTGTTTTTCTCAGTGAATCATGTCAGAAGACACATGATGCTAATTTATTTCATTACTACTACTGTTAACAAGTTTCTCTGCTACAAAGTTAAACGGTTTCAGTGGATTAAAGTTAAAATTGGACTTAGATGCCAAATGCCTTGGAAATTGATTCAAAGCAAGTCCATTACCCAAGCAACTTGAGTATTCTGAAAGACCTAGCTTCCTGATCTGTAAGCCTCAGGACCATGCCGTGGAAAGTGATGGCAACCTAGGTCTTATCTCTTTCACCAGCATCTCCAAGTAGTCATTCTGTTTATACTTAAGAAAATGTCTTGATAGTTGGTAAACTTTTAATGAGATAAGTGGAATATCAAAATATTTCTATGTCAAAACAAAATATGATTTTTATCATAGATTGAGATTATGGGCGAGCAGAGCCATTTCTAGAGCAATTACTCTTGGGATGGGAATGGAGGGTGTTGTCAAATTAGCTTTGTGCTGTTATTGGGCAAGGAGATAGATGGCCTCATATCTGGTCTGGAGGCCCAATTCCCTGCAGCAGGATTGAGTCAAGTTGGAAGGTCTGGCAACTGAAATTGCATCCTGCCCTTCATATGGAGGGATAGTGTTATTTGTGAATATTTGGTGATTACATTAAATGACAGAGGAGGGATATGTCCAGGCAGAAGGCAGTTGGATTCACCAGCAGTCCATCAGAATGTATGTGTGTGTGTGTGTGTGTGTGTGTGTGTGTGTGTGCACTTGTGTGTGCTATGTGTATCATGGGGAAATGGAGAGGTGCATAAGTGGGGTTGGTGCAGATAGAGAAGAAATGTAGAAAAGAAATGACATATTAGGACTCAGTCATTAAAGGCCTGTGCATTAAATAGATGCATGGACTGTAGGGGAGAAAATCAGATTAAAGAATTAGAGTATAAAACCAGGTCTGGGCTGATACCAAGTGTGACTTGACGGAGGCTCCCATGAGTGAGACTAGAGAACTAGTGAAATTTTTAGCATAAAATCTGGACTGATCTTAGAGGCTGAGGGAGAGAACCAAAGTGTTCCAACTGGGAGAGAGGTGGGGCACAGGCTCTGGATCAAGTGTGATCAGCTTATGCTGTTAAAGGTCGGAGGCTCATCATCAGCAATGATGCAATCAGCATGGGTAGTTATATTCACCTTACCCAAGCCACACTCACCTTAGGTTTGCATTATTATTTGGGGGCATGGGCATCTTAGGAAAATTTCTCTCTTCCAAAGTTCTTCAATCATGTATCACTTGTGCAGCACTATTGGGGCCAATAAACACATAGCATGATTTGGTCTGTGTACCCTTCCAAGAGATAACATAAGACTGAGAAAAAATGGTTTCCTTTCTGTATTGGGTAGGTGGATTGGGTGGATGTGGAAGGAGACAATCAGAATGCAAAATAAAATATGTATTGTTAAAGAACTATGTCGGAATAAAACTTTTTAAAAAATAATTGCCTTTAAAAATCATCACCCATTCTTACCCTCTGTAATTCGGTTCCCTTTCAGCTTCCTGTTGTAATCCCTTTCTTCTCCAATGACATTTCCTATTTGTTTAATTTAAGCAATGTTCCTAGAGATCATAGCAATGAGATGTTGTATAAACTTACAATGGGGCAGCGTGGAAACCCTTCCCATGGTAACAGAAACCATAGAAGTGCGTGTGTGTGCGCGCGCTTGTGCATGTGTGCATGTATGTGTGTATAAAGCGGTTTTGAGGTCAAAGCTTTGCAGAGCTCATGCAATTGGAAAAACGAAGTGTTTCATTGTGATCATACTGCTATTTGAGTCCATTGTTTTGTCATCATGATTTAACATTTATTGTGTGTCTATGGTTCCCTGGACAGACCTGCAATTAGATGTCAACTATGCTTAGTGGATTTATGCTTGAAATTAGATAGCAAAACCACAAAATAGTAAAAGATAATACTTCCAAAACAGAAATATTGACTAATGTGTTCCTAGAAAAGAAGGGTAGGGAGAAAATGAGTTTGATCCAGGTGGTGAGGAATGCAGAAAGGGTGAGAAGACTTCTGTGTCTAGCTTAGGGAGAGTTCGCAGCCGTCTCTAAGAACCCTCGGAGAGACTGCAGAGGCTGCATATCTAACACTTTAATCCTCCTCCGCCACAGCTCAGACCCCCTGGGGATAAGTCTTGATGAGGAGGCTCCCTGTCTTGGATAATAATAACAAGCTGCCCTCAGTGTAGGTCAGTTTTTAGGTGGAAGTTTTACTCTACTACTCACATAACCAATGTAGCAAATAATCAAGTCCTCAAGCTTTGAGGGAAACCCTGAGGAGATTTTTCTATTAAGGATGTAAAGGTCATTCAAAAATAAAGATATAATTTCTTAGAATAAGTTCCTCCCCACCTTAACAGGTGCCTCAGATCATCTCTTTTTTTTTCCAAACTCAGATACCCCCTACACTTTTTAATATTAAATGTCTCAATAACAAAAGTAAGCTGTGCATTATTTATGGAAACTGCATAATATTAACTTTACTAATTACATGGTTGCTCACTTTCCCAGGACCAGATCACCTCTCATTTGTTTCCAACTGCCATGGGCACCATGTGTTGAAGAGTAAGACAGAAATAATAAACTGCAGGTTTCCAAAGTAATCACGTGTTATTTCTGCAGCTCACACAGGGAGTTTGCCATCTGGGTTGAAGGGCACATCATCCCACGATAGAGTGGAGTGAGTCAGGCTTTCCCCCTTACCCACCCATGTGACCACTGGAGAAACTTGGAATGGAATTTCGAGGCCAAAATGACCCAAGTTCAGACACTTGATACAGCAACTTCCTAATTATGTGAAATTTTCTGCAAGTAATTTCTCTGCCTCTTGGTTCTCTGTATATAAATTAGAGGTAATGAGTCCTAATTTCTAGTGGTTCTGAATCTTAAGTGAGGTGATACAAAATGGTGCTTGGCATGGGGTAAGTTTCAAATGAATGGTGGCTCTTAGTTTCTTTCCACTCCATTTCATGCTCTTCTAAACTCCTGTATACTAAGCTGAGAAGGCATAAGAGATGGCATTCCTACCAGCCTTGCTATAAATTGGTACTAGAAATCTTAAACTAGGTTATATTCTGCCAGAGGATTTGCTGAGTTATGGGAGCTGCTTTTTGCCAAGTGTTAACCTATCCTCCCATTTCTCCTTGGTTAAGGAGCTGGTGCCCCACCTACTTATTGGAGAACTGGGCTATTTACTGGATCCTTGAACTGGATTCGGATAAATTCATGTCATTCAGCAACTCTTTATTTGTATTTGTTAGGATTGGCAGGTGTGAGCTCTCCCTCTAGATCTGTGAAATAATTCTTGTGATTACAGCACCTATTTGGGTCCCTGGATCTATAAATTCTTTCTGTGTCCTCCTTCTCCTCCTCCTCTTCTTCTTCCTTCTTCCTTCTTTCTTCTTCTTCTAAGGGTTTTCTACTTGAATGCTGTTTCACCTCACATGGCCAGTTCTGTTCTGATGTAGTGGAGACATGGAGCTTCCTTCAACCGACACAGCTTGGTTAGATGCCAGCCAAGAGTTCCTCCAGGATATTTTGGCTGTGGGATAAGTTACAGATAGTCTGGCCTTGCTATCTGCAATGATCATTTGTTGTAGTAATAATAACAATCACTGAGTACATAATTGTCTAAAAACTTGAACTTTATTAATTATCCTGCATTTCAGTTTGGCTTCTGGCAACTCCATCTAGACTCTATTTTATTGTCTCATCTGTCATTTCTACCACAAATCCTCAAATGATCTCTAGCTTCCCACTTTCCCCTATATCACCGTGTCTTTGAGCCACTGGCTTTTACTGTGAATTTTTACTAAGCTAGAGACTTAACGCCCTTCTCAATGATCTGGACAAGAAACAGAGTCATCAGTGTCTCTCCATGTCTTCTGTTTTTCTGTGTCTGGTATAGCCCAGATAGCTATTATTGAAGCAGGTTGTGTGTTTCTAGACTACTGAATCAATTCAATACACGCTTGTTGAACCTAGGACCTGAGGAACTGGTCAGGCTGCAGGCTAGTAGCTGGGGACACAGAGGTGAAACCCTCTACCTCCTCTCTAAGAGATCATATTTCAGTTGGGAAGCTAGGCATTTAAACAACCAACCGTGACACACCGTGCCAAGTACTATAACTAAAGCATAAACAAAGTGACTTTGAGGTGTAGTTTTGCCTCATGTGTACCTGAAGCACGCTGTAGTATTTTGACTTCCTCTAGAGTCACAATTTATCTCTGTTTGCCCAGGCAGTTCCAGTTTATAAATAAGTCCTGCTTTCACTCATGGTGTTTTTATTTGGATTATAAGTTGCATAGCCTTCCCATGTATAAATTGAGAACCAATATATGAGGCTAGTTTGATTTGGGGACAATTACATTTCTATTTATCAATAATTTTTTATTTGCTGGCTTTACATGAATGGTTGATGCAGTAGAATAGATTATTGATCTGGTTCACCTTTTTCATCAGCAGTAATGCTTATGCTTTTCCAGAGTAAATCAAATGTAAGGCAACAGTCTTTTGCCCCAGCCCATTTGTGGTTTTCAGTGAATAATTCAACAATAGTATGAGCTGTTAAAAGTATTATTTCCTTGAAAACCAAAATGGGAGGCATCACCATCCCGGACTTTAGGCCCNAATGGGCATGGGGGAGGGCACTTGTTGGGATGAGCACTGGGTGTTATATGGAAACCAACTTGACAATAAACTATTTAAGGAAGGAAAAAAAGTATTATATCCTTAATCATTTAAGTTTTAAAATAATTCCCCAAGGAGTTGACTAAATATCTGAAAAAAAAAGATCCAAACCCATATTTTATTATTCTAAGTCGCCTGTACCATTTTGCCTTGGTAGTTGGTAGAGAGAATTGCTCGCAATTATTCCTCATAGTTTTTAGCTTCAGTATGAATGTATAGGCAAATGCTGATCATTAATAAATCTAGATCTGAATTCTATGGGATTCTAAAGAATGTAAGTTCAAGTTAACATATGCCTTAGAGACTGTATTGATTTCATAGCCAAAATAGAATTCACTCATTTATTCATTCATCCACCCACTGAATGAATAAAATCTATACCTATTGGGCGCTGACTATGTGCCGGACAATCTAGGAGGCACACAAGATACAGCGATGATTTATCCAGACATATCTCTGCTCCCACGGAACTTACAGAGGTTGAACCTCTAAAAGTGATTTTAATTTCATCCACCCAATATTCTATAGGACCCAGATCCATTCATTAACTTAAAAAGGAATGTTGATGGCTACCTGTAACCCTACCATCTGATTGGAAAGACAAAACAAATAATGACATGAGAGCCCTTCAAAATTTATGTCACCAGAAAGCAGTGAATAGGAAAAGATCACTGAAAATGAAGTCAGAGAATGTAGATTTTTGTCAAAACACAGTCCATTATTAACTCTGACCATGGGTGCATCACTTAGCCTCTCTGAACCCAAGTTTTCCACTCTGTACCGCAGTGTAACTTTTCATATGAATTTTATCCACCTGAAAAACCAAACTCTTCAGAGCCTTTAATTCCCTGACTCTTGTATTGAGGTTGATTGACTTACTGAAAAAAGTGCTTTATTCTTAGAGGATTTGATTATGAAGTTATCTTTATATTCTGCTGCTGTCAGTAGATTTACCATAAATGTTTCCTGAGAGTCTCTCTCTTGAAGAGATTCAGACCCCAGTTAAGTTCATCCTAATTAAAAATAGAACCCTGAGATGCAGCAGCTGTAGCACCTCTTAAACCTCTTCAAATAACATTGAACAACTAAGTGCCTGCTACTGTGGAGATACTGCCCACAGAACCAGCAGCAGGCCCCCTCAGAAAACGATAACACTCAAGTGGCTGTCAGTCCTTAGTAATTTCTAGTAGTTCAGGGGATGCTACCTTATCCACTAAGAGTTCTAAATGTTCCTGGTAGAAGAAAAAAAATGCATATCCTTCATTTAAAAAAATTGCCCTGCCCACAAAAACAAAATCCTCCAAAACAATATGGAGCAAACAGAGATGTACAGCCATAATGAAGCCTATCATCTGAATGGAGTAGTAGTCATGGAGCTGTAGTCATGTTGGTGTCTAGCAGGTTTGGAGTAAAAGGCAATCTCATTTAGAAAATGAACATTGACTCCTATGGAGATAGAAGAATTTACTTCTTTTCTTCCTGCTTTGTAAATAAATGACAAAAACTCTCAAATATATAACTCAAAAATTGATTTTGGCTATAATGGAATGTTTTCTGACTTTGTTTCTTATTTTCTTTTGATTCTTTAAGGAGAGTTTTAAAACTTCCTTCTCCTTTCCATAATAGAAATTTCAACTACTAAGAAATTACAAAATGAAAAATTATAGAAGGTACTTTGTATATAAGGCAAAGCTCAGAGGAAGATCTTGTTATCATATTTCAACAGCTATTCACTGTGGAGACATGTTTTTCCCCGTTCTAAATTGCATGGATCACTATTCATTAATAAGCAGAATGACAACTATTTAGACTGCCAAATCTCTTTATAAACATTTCCTTAGGTGGGTGGGATTTTTATACACTTTCCCAAAGGGCCAAGTTGATAGAAATAGACTTTTGCTTTACTTCCACAGGGCTCTGGATCCAAATCCCTATGTCAAAATGTATGTTATTCACTTCCTGCACTTGGTTGTGTGATCCCTCTGAAGGCTGGCCTAAGAGAGTCCTTTCTGATCAGACTTTCAGCATAGCCATCAGTCACAAGGTAAGGATGTGACTGTGGACCTTTTGCAAAATGAAAGCTCCCAACTAGAGGCTTGTCTTTTATAAGAAGAACAGGTCCAATTCTCCTCAGAAGTTCATGGCTACCTGCATAGTATGATTTGAGAAATCTTAAGCCTTCTGACCCAGATATTTTCCCTATTGAGCCCTATATTATCACTAACAGTATATGATTCCTATGGGTTAAATCTTTCCAGCCATTCTCTTTAAAATATGGCCACAGTTCTGGGAAAGGTCCTGATAACTCTGGTGTGTCTGACTTTATAAGATTCTTTTTTCTTTGACAAAAGAAACAAAGTAGGATGAGGAAACTCAGGAAACTCAGTAACTGGCAGGGAAAGGGTGAAAAAGGATGAGCATAATGGAAGATGAAGTGCCAGTGTGCCAGCGAGAGTCAGTTTGGTTCCATTTATGAGTAAGGATTTGATGTGCCTATGCACTGTGTTAGCTTTTGGAATGTTCCCATGAGCCTCTAGCTGAGTGTAAATGGAGAATATCTTTCTGGAAAAACAAGTTGGAAATATTTATCAAGGTGATAAAGAGGACTTATATAGAGAGAACCAGTAATTTCAGTTGCAGGACTCTATCCTAAAACAATAATCAGCAATGAGCCAATTTGGACCTAAAGATGTTCATTGGGACGTTATATACAATTGCAAAAATAAACAGGTTAAATGTTTATTAATAAGAGAATTAATGCTATGGGAATGAATTTATGCTATAAAACTGACTAAAACAGTATACAAAATATACTAATAATATGATCTCAAGCATTTAAAGTATATATGTATAGATAAAATAATTGAATTTTAATTAGTGGTTTTCCATAAATGATTATTTTTCTTTATTCCTTTATGTATTTTCCACAGTGGTCATTTATTACATTTAGATACGGAAAGAAATGTTATTAAAAAACTCATCCAAGAGCAAATGTTTGTGTGAAAGTTACAAGCCTAAAATATGGGTGTCCTCTGAGGAGTTTGAGTATTGCTCTTTAGCAATTTCCCAGTGGATAACTAAAGATCTGTCAGACTTTTCCTTATGTATGGGTACTTTGTGTTCAAGGGCTTTAATTCTACATAAAGATGTCTACAAAGGATGAAATTTGGCACCTACAGTTTGATTTTGGATAGTATTGTAGCTTGCTGTGTCCGAATTTGAGATAAAAATAAATTGGATGGAGTTTCTCATAGGGAGATGTTTTCTGAGCCATTTTTTTTAGAATTGGACAATAGCAGACACATGCAAGAGGTAAGGGAATTCCCCTCAGGCCACAGATACATGTAACAGTTTTATCTCTTGACTAGACACAGACTTGAGTCATTAAACTCTTTTTCCTAAGTTTGGTTTGATTTCCATGTTTCAAACATGTCTGACACATCTGAGGAGGGGATCTGGGATCAATGTCTTGGTGCCGTTTTTCTGGTCTTTTCTTCACCCACAGTGCATTTCGCACCTATCTCCTCTCATGTTCTTTTGGCCCAGATTAAGTAGAAGCTATTCCCTGAAACCTCTACTGCTGCCCTCATTGAGTGTGATCTCCCCCTCTTTTGAACCTCCATGATACACTTTGCTGTTTTTACATCAATTCTCTATTAGATTGTCAATTTCTTTAAAAAACAACTTTTTAAAAAATTTATTTATTTTGAGAGAGAGTGTGTGCAGGGGAGGGGCAGAGACAGAGAGAGAGAATCCCAAGCAGACTCTGCAGTGTCAGTGCAGTGCTCGATGTGGGATTTGAACTCATGAACTGTGAGATTGTGACCTGAGCTGAAATCAAGAGTCAGATGCTTAACTGATTGAGCCACCCAGGTGCCCCTAGATTGTCAATTTCTTAAGCACAAAGGCTGCTAATGATTTTATCTCTCATGTCTTCCTCATGTTGGCAGAATTGAGCTTACTTATTTAATGAATCAGGTGTTCATTTAGCTGGCCCACAGTCTGCATCCCTTTCTTCATGCAATTTAGATATGATCCCATCATTTAGCTCAAAAAGATTACTACAAGTGAGGGTAACTACATTTTTCAAAACTTCTCAATGAGTTATCTTTCTAGAGTGAACTATTTATAGATGGAAAACATAGAACACAGAACTATAAACTACTCTTGGTTTAAATTACCAGGGCTCTCCACTGTGGTTTATTTAACTTTAGTAGTAGGGAAAACAATGTGGGCTTTAGTGCTAGAAAGAACTAACACTAAACCTTGAACCTAACTTGAACACTTATTGGCAGTGGGATTTTGGATAAATGATTTATCTTCTTCCTGCCTCAGTTTCCTTACTTGTAATATGTGTCATTAGTCAATGGCTGTCTCCCAGCATTGTTGTGAGGATTATATAGAATAATATGTGAAAGCACTTAATATAGTGTCTGGCATACAGATTTAAGATTTTGTGCTTGGAGAACCTGGGTGGCTCAGTCGGTTAAGTGTCCAGCTTCGACTTAGGTCATGATCTCCTGGTTTGTGAGTTCAAGCCCTGCACTGGGGTCTGTGCTGCCAACTCAGAGCCTGGAGCCTGCTTCAGATTCTATGTCATTCTCTCTCTCTGCCCTTCCCCTGCTCACACTCTGTCTCTGTCTCTCTCTCTCAAAAATAAACAAACATTAAAATTGTTTAAAAAATTTTGTGCTCATGAGAACAGAGGATCTATCATGTTCTGGACGATTTATGCCCTCTTAGCAAGCCAAGGATAAGCACCCTAGACTTTGTAGGGCAGTATTTATTTAATTTCTGGTTCATTGCTCTGAAATCACTGATATGTTTGTATAACACAGCTCCAAAACAGTGGCTCCTTTGAAATTTTTGAGGGAATACTGAGATTATTCAATAAATTTCTGCAGGAAGAGCTCATTTGGATATAAGAATATAATCTATGAATCTTTTCTCAAAGCAAGAGTTCAGTGGGCTCCAGAGCTACCCTGCTTGGGTTAAAAACCCTCCGCTATACTTACCCACTCTGTTTCTGAGAGACGATCTTATCTATATGATGGAATAATGATAACAATATTATCATTATGTTTGCCAAACACTTAAAACAGTGCCTGGCACATAGTAAGCAGTTGAACAAAGTTAGCAACTCCTAATAAATTGATTTAAAAGGGGGAGCTCTTCCAGGACCATGTTGAGTCAAGTATTCCAATAATGAAGTGAAGCTTTTATTGTCGTCCGGGTGCCATCTCTGTGGGGAAGAAGGGAGCATATACTTTGGAGACTTGTGCCTCACAGTGGTTTGGATTTGTTAACAGCCTAGTCAAGGAACACAGTGTGCTGAAAAAAAATTGCCAGACGCCAAATGAGATAAGGAGCGTCCTGTGAGCAGTGACAGACTTGAGCACTCCCAGCAAATAGACAAGGGAAGTGATGGCTCTGTCTAAGAAATCTTGTCCTTCAACCTTGACACCACTGATTTTCCAGATGCTGCTGACCACATAAATAAACACAGGAACTTTCTGATAATGGAATGTCTTTATTTTCTGATGTAATTTCTACCTCTGTTCACAACATGGATACTTAATAGAGTAAAAATGAAATGGTGTGCCTGAGTGGATAATCTAATAATTAGATTATCTGATATTAGGAAGTAATAATATATATAAATAATATATGTAATATATTAATACTATTAATGTAATATAATAACATATTAATAAATAATTTGTTCTGGCTCTATGATCTATTAGATTTTTTCTTCTTTCTCTCCTTATATTCCATCTCTTTTTTCCTTCCTTTGAGTTTTTTAATGTAATCTTCTAATCCTTTGATTGAATATCTATTTTAGCTATAACAGTTTATCATTTAACAGATGATCTCATAGGATTTTAAGTTTTCCTCTGCTCTCTACACTGTCTCTCCTTTCTTGGCTGTTTGTTTGTTTCTGCCTTTTGTGTTAGATTTCCTCAAATGTCTGGTGAACCTAGGTTGTTTATTCATAATCATAAGTGAAACACTAAAAATGTATTGGCATTGTGCTTCACAAAAAATTAACAAGAGAATAAGTCATATTTCTCCTGGGAGGGGGTCCCCCAAATATCTGAATCTTAGTTCTTCTTTCCTGAGTCCTTCACTTTCTCTGGGGAGGATTTTAGAATATGTGGGAGGTATAAGTTTGGGTGCAAGCATTCTCAGAGCTGAATGTGGGCTGGAAATGTGGGCATCTCATTGCTCACATTTTTAGGACAGGTGTGAGAGATTGCACTAACAGTGCCAATATTTCACATCTCCCTGTAAGCCCTTTGCTGTATGACTCTGCAGTCCTCTCACTACACAGTAGAGTCTTTTCCTCCTAGAGTTAAATCTGAGGTGGTTTGTTACTTTGAGCAACAGGATGTGGCAATTCCAAGCCTTGGACTTGTGTTTTTGGGCCTGTTCTCTCATGCCTGTCAGTGGCATGAGAACATTTTGAGCTCTCCTGCTGGAAGTGAGAGGCTTATGGATCAGAATGGAATCATGTAGTCACCCTTCCCAAAGTGAGTCTGAAACAGTCAACCAGTCTCCCAACCTCTGAGCATCTCCAGCTAAACCTTTATTCATAAGCAATACATTGTTATTGTTGAATACCATTGTAATTTATGGTTGTTTGTTACAAACATTATTGCCATGACAGATAACTATACTACAGAGTTTTACCTTCCTCCTCAGGGCTACAAAGCTCTTCAGAAATTAGCCTTCTGTCTTTTGCCCTGATTGGGGAGAAGTCACCAATTATATGGGGTACAAGAGGGATTGGGTTGACCAACTGAACCTTATACTAATTTTCAACGAGTCATCATTTGAATCACATCCTGGCCCCCCATTCGGAGGTTTCTGATATGACCATTATGGAGCTTTTCCAGGATTCCGGAAAATTAGAGTTGTGTCATTATTAGAGTTGTTTCCTTTCTAATTTCCCTCTGTAGGCACCAGGTTTTGGCCTTTTCCTATTTGCTAGGTCATCTCCCCCTCCACTTTCCAGTGTCTGATGTTTGTTATTCACTTCTCTTTATTGTGATATCCTACTTAATTTACCTAGTCCTTTGGGGCTTGGGCCCTTTAATTTAATTCTTTTCTCTCATAGAGATTTTAGGAGGAAGTAGGGATAAACATGTATTTCAGTATTCCATGCTTAGCCAGAAATATCTCCAGTTGTTTACTTTTCTTCTCCCTGATTCTAAGTTCTAAGTCTTTGTGTGTCTGTGCGTGCGCACGTGTGAATGTTCGACAGGTGTAATTTAATTCAGGGTTTTAAATGACATGATTATAAATATCTCTCTGAACAACTTAATAATATAATGAAAATTAACTACTAATGCTTTCTCTCTTCTGTCCTGACTTTCATATATTAATTCATTCAGTAGCTTTTCTTCAAGGGTCTACTGTGGGCCAGGCATTGTGTCAGTACAGGTGAAACAGTAGGGAACGAAATAGACATTTTCCATCTCCTCAAGGAAACTATAATGAGCTCCATCAAAAATCTTTCCTAAACACTTCTTTCTGCATTGTCCTTGTAAATATTAGTGAGGCCCAACAGCTACCTCCATTGTTCACTTAAACTGGTGATCCAGTTTAAGAGTAGAATCACATGGTTGTTAGCTTAAATATTGGCCAATAACTTAACCCCCAAAAGCCTTGGGATCTTCAGTGTAGTGTGTGAAGTAATTAAAAACATCCTGTTAACATTTAAAAATCAAGATCACTCTTCTCTTTCTTTCTAACACATACATAAGTATGTGCACACACACATACATACATTCTGATTTCTTTTGAAACTCGGAAGGCACTACAGCATTGGGCCACCTTCTTGCATGGCAACATTAAGCAAAGATCAATAGGGGCTGACTTTTTTTTTTTAACTGGGAAAATAACTATTTTTTTTGGAGGTGTGAACAGATATCTAGTCTCAGAACTTCTGGAATTGCTGTTTGGTGCTGAAGGCCTTGATGACTTTGAGCACATTGAAGTGCATAGTCTCACTCAAGGGCCAGCACCCAGTGTGACAGTGTTGCCAATCTTGACATCCCTGAAGCAGGGGACAGGTGCATGGACATGTTATTGTAACATTCCTCAAAGCAGTTGTACTTTTGGATGTAATGGAGGTAGTCTCATTAGATGACAGTGACCCTCTACATCTTCACTTTGGTCACCATGCCATACAAAATGCATCCTCTGATGGAGATATTACCAGAAAAGGAGAATTTCTTGTCAATATAGGTACCCTTAAAGGTATCCTGAAGCCCAGGTCAGTGTTTTTGAAGTATTGCTGAAGCTTCTCCTTGCCAGTTTCTCCAAGCAGGAGGGGCTGACTNCATTTTTGCTCTCGATCCCCTTGCCTTTGGGGATGTGTCAAGTAAGAAACTGCTGCAGTTGAGGTCAAGGAGGTTTTTTTCCTGCTTTCCCTTTTAGGGTTTTGATGGTCAACGGACTCCACCAGAAGCCTACTAGAACTGATCTATGAATTCAGCAAAGTTGCAGGGTAAAAAATCAACATACAGAAATTGGTTGCATTTTTATACACCAATAATGAAGCAATAGAAAGAGAAATCAAGAAACTGATCCCATTCACAATTGTACAAAAAAACCATAAAATACCTAGGAACAAACCTAACCAAAGATATAGGAGATCTGTATGATGAAAACTATAGAAAATTTATGAAGGAGATTGAAGAAGACACAAAGAAATGGAAAAACATTCCATGCTCATAGATCGGAAGAATAAATATTGTGAAAATGTCATTACTACCCAAAGGAATCTACACATTCAATGCAATCCCAATAAAAATCACACGAGCATTCTTTTCAAAGCTAGAACAAACTATCCTAAAACTTGTATGGAACCACAAAAGACCCTGAATAGCCAAAGTAATATTGAAGAAGAAAACCAAAATGGGAGGCATCACCATCCCAGACTTTAACGTCTACTACAAAGCTGTCATCATCAAGACAGTATGGTATTGGCACAAAAACAGACACATAGACCAATGGAATAGAATAGAGAACTCAGAATTAGACCCACAAATGTATGGCCAACCAGTCTTTGACAAAGCAGGAAAGAGTATCCAATGGAGAAAAGACAGGCTGTTTAACAGATGGTGCTGGGAGAACTGGACAGCAACACGCAGAAGAATGAAACTAGATCATTTTCTCACACCATACACAAAAATAAACTCAAAATGCATAAAGGACCTGAATGTGAGACGGGGCTCACTTCTTTAGATGGAACATAATCTCATTTGCCAAGGTCCCCACCACTTCCACTGTAGTGGAGCTGGCTGTTTTACACATTTGCATTATTTATCTGGCCCCGTGTGCATTTCAGTTTTTCACTGACTCTAGAGATTAGGAAATTGGAGTCCTATTTAAAAAATATTCTTAAGGAATTATTAATCTGCAACTTTCAAAGACATGAGACATTCTAACTCGTTTCCCAGATAATGTTTCTTTTCTATTGTTAATCAGATAACTTTAACTATTAATATTTATTTGTATGTATTTCATATTTAATGTATTTAATTGTATTTCATATTTTTACATGTACTTCAATATTCATTTGTTTTTCCAGGATTCGTTAATGACTAGGTTAAAGATTCTGAACAGGTTTTTGGCCTTCTTAGGTATTTAATTCTGTGAAATCCTTCCTCTTACTTATTTCCAGACTTTTTGCCATATCCCTGTATCCAATTGCTCTGGTCTTCAGCCTTCGCCAAATTGTATCTGATTTATTTTCATTTTCATTTAGTCTCTACAGAGTTCTGAATTCATGATTCTCTTTATCAAACCTCATGCTCTTCCTTCAAAGCCAGTCTTCATATTTGCTCTCCATGGTGTTTGGACTATATGCATCCCTTAAAAACCCCAGCTTGGCTTATTCTTTCAGTCTTACTGCTTCCCATTAACTTTGGTGGTTCAATAGAAATGTTTACCATGCCCTGCATCTCTCTGTAGGCCTTGAGCTGGCTCAGCCCTGCTGAAGCCCACCCCTTCCAAGATCAAAAAGAGGGGTTCAGATCAGGATCCTGTACCTTTAGGATCCTGTGATAATTATATAAAGTAGAGCACTCATGAGATTTTAAGGTTGATTTTGACACCTGAAATGAACTTTACAATTGACTTCCACCTGTGCAAGCCCATGAATAAGGATTGATTTTCCTCACCTCCTTAGGAAAAAAAAAATCTTTATTTTTTACATATTATATGTTGTCATTATATTTTTCCTAATTCCTTCAAGAGACATGAGGATAATAAAAGCAAATATGATTTGGGGCATTGTACTAGAAGAAGGGGGTTGACAGCTGGTCTTATTCTTCCTTGCAGTGTACATTGTACACTTCTGTGCATTGTGTTTCAACCTGTGCACCCACCAAATGAGGGAGATGTAGAGAAAGTGGAGGCTGTCTAGAGAACCTTCAGGGTGGATTGTAGGAATGCAAAGCTGTGTTATGTGAGGAGAAGTTGAGAAGTCTGGGAAGAGTAAGCTTGCAGAAGGGGGTGGTTGAGAGAGGACAAGGAATATAGTTATCATCAGAATCACCAAATGGCCAAAAGGAATCTGTGAAAGAGGGAACAGATGACTCCAAGGGACTGAAGTTGATGCAATAGGTAGCAACCCCCGAAATATATGTTGGGCTCCTTTTAAAAAAGAATAGTTCAGAGTTGGAATGTGCTGCTCAGAGAGAATATTCTGGACGTAGGCAACCAAGCATAAAGTGGATGACCACTTGGTGGGGATGTTGTAGAAGGGATTGACTCATTGGTGGGATGATCTGACCAGAAAATCTTTAAGGTTTCCTTTTATCTTGAGATTCTAGAGTGTTTAAAATTGTCATGACAGGAGATTCTAGCACACTTTAAAAACTAAAATCACAATATAGTACATGTTTTTAGATAATCTAGGAATCAATTTATTTCTATTATAATGATAATGAAATATTAATATGTGGATATGTTCTGTTTATTCATATTGCAAATCAGATCTCTTTTTGGGTCAACAAATGCTACTATATGTTGTTGAAATAAATTTGGCTGCTTTTTCCAGAAATCAATCACTTGGGCTCAGTTAAGATAAGAACACAACAAATGTCAGCTTCAGGTCCAATTTCTTCATTAAAATAGTTTTTCCCCCCTTTTCCTTTCTTCTTTCTAAATTAGTAGAGAAAGGATGTACATATTATCACTAACAGTTACGAATGTGGTAAATATGGAAATTCCAGTTAGAAAGACCAATTATTGAATCTCCTTTCTTTCATATGGACTGAACCTCAGCTTTAATTTCTCTCCCCATAGCCTTACTTATTCTTCTCAATTTGAGTTTATTTTTTCCATTTATTCCTATGTCCCTAGACCATTTCCTGTGTTTTGACTAGAGAGTGGTCATTTGTGAACATGTTTGTTTCTCCCTACAGATGGCCAAAAGGAATCTGTCTTGTACATTTTTGTAATCCCCACAACACCTATTGCCTTCTCCTGCGTAAAGTGATTCTCAACTCTCAATAAATGTTTGTGGTTTCAAGTGACTTCTAGCACAAACTCATACTGTTTATTTACCACAAGTTTAGTCTAGCAGTTAATATGCTAGCACTGATTAAATGTCCCTTGTGAGATTGTGATGAACTTCTTTGGGAAGTTATAGGTCACCACTATTATGTGAGAAGAGAAAAAACCTGGTGGCTCTGAACACATAGGAGCATGGCAGAAAAGAAAATGCATTTGACAGGTTTTTTTGAACATGGTTTTTAAGTGGGGATGGCCTTTTCCTGTGGTCTGGAGCCACAGTTTCCCGTGCTTAACAGAGTTGTAAAAGAGCTGGGGACACTTGGATCTATTCCCAGCTCTACCACCAATTAGCATTGTGGTGTTAGGCCAGGCATGGAATCTTTCTGGTCTTCGCTTTTTCATCTATAAAACAAAGGAACTGAAATTCACTGGATTTGCAGCCCCTATATGCTCTAATATTTCTTGACAGTAAAGTGAGAGATTCCCCCTATCTCTGACATTGTCCCCTTTCCCTCTACTCCTTATAATGTGTGAAACTTCAGACAAGTTATTTAGCCTCTAAGTGGCTCAGATTCCTAATTTATAAGGTGGGGGGGAAACCTATTTCTTAGTGCTATGATCAGTATTATACGGGTAGATGCATGTGAAGTGTTCAAATAGTGTCCAGTGCAGAAGCAGCACCAACTTATTGTTAGCACTTGTATTTTGCTACTTTGCTGAACATATGTCAATCCATCTCCTATTGATAAAATTACAAACTAATGCCTGACATGGTGCCTATCCTAGGGAGTACACCCAATACTGATTTTAGATCTACTTGCTATTATTCCTCTATTAAGCAACATTATATAAAGTTGTATTTAGTATATCTTGATGACTTACTTACTCTGGTCCCGAATTTGCTATCTTTAACTCATACTCTATAATACTCAGTGTTTGTTTTACAAAACCGATCTTTGGCCTCTGCCTCATTGTCTCATGTTGTGAGATCATGGAGAGACTTTGGGCTTGCCATTTTCATATTCATTGAACTCAACAGTAGCATGGATGGAGACAACTGGCACACAGAGATGATGTCTAGGGATATCTGAGTCTAATATTCTAATGAAAGACTCAGCACCAGAATCTCTCAATCTTCCAGAACCTTTATTTTGGTTTGGGCATGATGATACATTGACATAACTGGAAGATCAATCATTTCAGTTCAGTCTATTAGAAGTTTAATGGTATCTATTGAGCAAAATGCATCATTAAACTTCTAATATAATGATCTGCAATACATTCTGTTCTAGTTTTGTGCATGTGAGGAAATGTATCCCATGAAGGTGTGAGAGAGAAAGATATGAAGGAAACAACAGCAGGGTCTTAAGTCTTAGGAGTTTGCATTCTTATTTAATATGGTGTTCTAGGTATTCTGAGCACAGTATGCCTTAGAAGATGTTGCTGATACAAAGAAACTCATTGCATACAAAATCCTTTTATATATGTAATACCCTTTAGTCCTTTTCACTAATATTTGATTTTTTAACTCTAAGGGACAACTGAGTTTCAGAGCGGTTAAATAACATGCCAGCAGGTAGCCAACCCAGAATGTGAAGTTGGGTCTTCTGACTCTAGTGTGTGTGCTCCAGAGTGTTCAGAGACGAGGATGTGTTGCTGTGTCTGCCAAATAAATCTTGGGTAAAATGCAGAGGCTCCTTGTACATTTTGCTTGTTTTACTGTTAGTCTGTAGTAACCTCTCTGATTGTCCACAGTGGTCCACAAGCTTCCAACTTTGAATTCTTGACAGTTATGATTTAAAACTTCAAGCATATGATTATAAGATGGTGGTTCTCAACATTTACCACAACCTCCCTGCTAACCGCACAGCAGCCAGCTCTCAAGATTTCCTCTAGGAGAGTAGAGGGATTTTTCCCCCCACATGCAGTTCAACTCCATGGGAAAACATGAGCAGTGACAAATGACTCTCAACAAATGCTCAAGTCTGAGGTAAATATGAACCTTTGCTCCTGCATAAGAGGAAACCACCATCAGAGTATTCTCTGAATAAACTTGAAAGACATCACCTGAATACTTCCGGTCATTATCTATTAGCCTCCAGGAGAATTTCTGTAATTACTTAGCATGCAGTGGGAAATGTTATATCTTGGAGCCAAGTTTGTTTACATTGATCTTTATTGATATTTATATTTATTTCCTTTGGCAGACATGGACAAAGACATTTTTGAAAAATACTTCAAGTCTGTGGAAAAACAGAGCAGAATATATTTTTAAAAATCTACCACAGAAAGGATAATAATAGCTTCCATGACTGAAGACAACAGACAGGCATAAAATATAAGGGAATTATTTTATCCTGGACAAGAGAATTGCTGCAACAGCAAATTTTGACCCTGTCGCAGTCTGGATTACTCTTAGGTTTAAAACTTCCACCCCCACAGACTCTAGTCCACAGAGGAGATAACTGATCTGGGGCTTAGCAGTATTGGCAAGGTAGTGCATTATGGGATTTAGCTATAGAGTGTTTGGTCCCCAAGGAGAGAACTGCAGGAATTTTAAGAACTTGCATCAATTCCCTTGTGTAGAAGCAGTATGTCTAAGTATATTTCAAGTAAATCCTCAACTCAACACATAAAGCTGCAGTTACACCACGCCTTGAAAAGGAAATTAGAGCACAGGAATGAGGCCAGACTGACCTTCATCCACCGTTTATCTCTTCAATTGCCCTGTCAGTCCATTTCAGTCACATGTTAGAGAAGCTATCCATTTCACCGAGAACACATTCACCTCCCCTCCCACTCACCCCACTACCACATCAGTGTTAGGCTCTTGATTTTTCTTTTAGGCCCCTAGCAGTATAAGAATCTGGATTGGTTCTTTAGACATTGTTTCTCTAGTGAATTGATTCAGTTCACAACTCTTATGACAAGTTTTTAAGAACAGTGATTATCATTTCTTTTTTTTTTTTTTTAATGTCCTCAGTAATGGTCTTAGGAAGGTGGAAGTGATCTGGCAAATATAAGATAAAACCTCAGTCTTTGACAAGAGGCAACAAATGCTAATGAGGTTGTGGAAAACAGGGAACCCTAATGCCTGTTGGTACAGTAATTATGGAAAACAGTATGGCGGTTGCTCAAAAAGTTGATAGACTACCATATTATCTGGAAATTCCACCTCTGGGATTATGTGTGAAGGAAATGAAAACATTATGTTGAAGAAATATCTGCACCTCCATTTACAGCAGCATTATTTACAAAAGCCATGACATGAAAACAATGTAAGTGTCCACTGATAGATGAATGAAAAAAGAAAATGTGTTATTTATATTTATATCTTTATCATGAAATATTATTTAACTATGAAAAAAGAGCTTTAAAAAAATCCTGCCATTTGTGACAACATGGATGGACCTTGAGGACATTATGTTAAATGAAATAAGTCAGACATATAAAGACAAATACTGTGTGATCTCACCTATGTGGAATCTCAAAATAACAAAATAGGGGTGCCTGGGTGGCTCAGTCAACCAGGGGCCCCCTAACAGTTCTCATCACAAGGAAAAAACTGTTTTTTTTTTCATTTCCTTTTTTTGTATCTTTATGAGATAATGGATGTTAACTAAACTTATTGTGGTAATCATTTCATGACACATGTAAGTCAAAATCATTATGCTGTACACCTTAAACTTATGCAGTGCTATATATCTTTTATATCTTATTAAAATTAGGGGCGAAAAGAACAGAAAAAGCTCTCAGTCTTTGACTAAGTACAATATACCTTAGTGGCGTAATAACTAGATTGCTTAGATGAGGGTGCATGCAAATTAGGGCAATTTAGTGGCATCATGACTAGGGTCATTTATTCATGTTACTGCTTGTTTTTCAGTTATAATCTGGGAGACATGGCAACAAACAACCATTTCTATCTGCTTCAGTAGAGATGGTGAGATTCCATGCATTTATCTAGAAAAAATGGGATAGCAATACAGATAATTTCATAAATTCATAAAGCTAACAGTTCATCTATTTGATACCTACACTTTTAAATTAATTTTAACTCTAATCACATGTTAGAAGTAAATCTCATTGCTTGTAGAATTTAATGATAACATTACCATCTGTGTGTATGTGTATGTGTGGTGGGGCTGGTGGTAACTTTGAAGACAAACATAAGGCATGGGTAGCATAGGTATTACAATTTTCCATCACTGGACTCAGTTCTGGATTGACCAGTTGCTTTTGCTCCCAGTCATCTGCATCAAATAAATACATTTTGAACTATTTCAAGTAGGTCAAAATTATTTGACATTATTCAGGTTGTGCTTTGGTGTTTTCCTGTTGACCTTTTATCTGTTACTTGGCTTTGGTTAAGTAAGGAGTCACAACATAGATATCCTGTCATTGCATATACTGGAAAGGCTTGTATTTATCTCAGTGTGTATCTATGATGTATTTTTGTCTGATGGGGCTGCTAGTGAGAAATATATATTATGAGTTTGAAATAAAAGCTATTTTTATTTTTGTGGAGTGATGACCAATAAGCCATTCATTCTATTTGACTTAAACTGATCACAGTAGTAGGTTATGGCCTCTTCAACACAGTACTGACACTATGACTGTTTTTAATGATTTCCGAACATAGGAAGAAAAACTAAGAACTCAGAACTCAGGGTGGGTGTGGTAGGGGAATTATAGTATAAAATCCATATGTTTTAGAATTGGTTGTACTAGATGAGGTTGGAAGAGCTCAGGTATGTTTTGGGTTAGTTCAGTCCCTCAAACTATTCCTTTCAAATGTTTTCTTTCAACCAAATCTGAAACACATTTTGCCAAAACCTTTTTTCCCTTCATTTTTAAAGCCATGTGTATTTAAAGGGACATTTAATCCATATGTTTTGGCTCATTTACACTTAACTCATCAAGATATTGTTTTTAAGAGCTATTTGAGCTCCACGAAGCCCATTTTATAAGTCTTTTCTTCCACAGTACTAGGAAGTTGTGTTTTGCTGGAAACAGAAATTGAACCCACAAAATAATTAAGTTCGGATGAAAATTGTGAATGTACAAGATTTTTGAGAGCCACCAAACTTTACTTAGAAAAATGTCGTATCCTCTTGCAGTTTTTTAGTTTTTTCTTCTAAGTATCAATATACTTTGGCCAGGGTGCTACATTTGATCATCTATTAAATCTTTTGTTCACAGTTAAACGTCCGAATGCTTTTTGCCCAGAATGTCTTTTTCTTTTTATGAGAAAGAGAGAGTGAGAGAGAGAGTGCACATGTGCATGTCCATGAATGGGGGAGAGGGAGAAAGTGAGAGAGAATCTTAAGCAGGCTCCATACCCAGTGCAGAGCCTGATATGGTGCTTAATCTCATGACCATGAGATCATGACCTGAGTCAAAATTAAGAGTCGGACACTTAACTGACTGAGGCACCCAAGCACTCTAGAATGCCTTTTTTTTTTTTTTAGTATACAAGATAACAGCAAGTTCAAAAAATAAGGAGAATATACAAAAGAGTGAGCTCTAAACTCCTTTAGTGGAAGATGCAGAGCTATAAATTTGGACCTTGAGGGTGCCTTCCTTTTCTCTTCCCACCAATGTTTTCCATAGAGCTCTGCCTGTTCTTTCCTTCAAAGTTCTTTCTACTGTGTTGCAGGGAGGTAATGAGCTACTGCTGCACAGGATCTCACTGTGTTAATATCCTCTGCACTTCTAGACTCCTCAGATTTTTCCTGCTGGGTAGAGCGACAAGTCTAGGGCACTTAATGAAACATATAGTAGTATTGCCATTGGTCTAGTATTTCCCAGGAAGTTCAGGCTCTAAAGACATTCCTGGAGAGAATTCCAGGAAGTCAGTACATGTTTTATGTAAAGTACACATTGGCAGTGTCTCTAAAGAGTTGTGAAGTGAAAAGCTTTTTAGGTCAGTAATGACCTAAAATTATAATCTCGTTATCTCAGGGAAATTGGTCACCTCAAGTTTTCCATAGAGCCTCACTATCCAATGTAAAAGAATGACCCTTTTCTCAACAACAACAAAAATGTTCTACAACTCAGATTCATCCACATGCTTCAGAATTGTTTGAGTGAGATTTCTAAAGTGAACTGAGTTGTTCACACTCTTCTCCTGTTTTTGTAGACATATAAGTAAAAATATTTTTCAATTGGAGATGTGAGTAAAAATGGGTATGATTTTTTAAAAATGTTTATTTTTGAGAGAGAGACTGAATGTGAGCAGGGGAGGGGCAGAGAGAGAGGAAGACACAGAATCTGAAGCAGGCTCCGAGCTGTCAGCACAGAGCCCAACGCCAGGCTCAAACTTACAAGTGTGAGATCGTGACCTGAGCCAGTTGGACGCTTAACCAACTGAGCCACCCAGGTGCCTCAAAAGTGGGTATGATTTTTATAGTTGGTAGTAAAATACAAAAATGTATGTTATGATTAGCTGAATATCAGTTGATATAAATAAAAATCTCCAAGATCTTAACAGTCTGAACTCCTGAAAGTAAATTATATTTCTTCAAAGATTAGTTTTTATTGCAAGAAATCAAAGTTGTTGTGCAATATTAATGAGGTGTAATAAGTTTGACAGGGCAATTTTGTCTCTTCCCTTTAAGAGTAAATGTGTGCTCTTTTCTACCACCATTGCATCTAGAGTATATTAATCATTGAGTCTCATATTGAGACTGCCCCTGACAGTTAGATGTTTTAGTGCCTATACAAAAGTGAGTTGTCAATCTACATGGAAGTCTTCAAAAATTTAGTAATTTTTTTAAGGTAAATATTGATTTGGGAACAGATATCCATCATTCTGAACTTTTCAAGCCTCTGACATAAAGGAACCTGGTTCCTAGTTACCAGATATCTAATGTCTATGAGAGAAAAAGAGAAATTCAGTGATATAGTGGTCTCTTCTGAAAAATAGCATTAAAAAATTAATTGTCATAATCTTGAATAATAACTTTTGATGGTTTTTCATGATAAAGCTATTTCATTGACCTGAATTTGTAGCCACTTTATTATTTTTATATTTTAACACTAGTGAAGTTGAGGGGAAAATCACATATTTAGACATGTATATGAATACATATACAAACCTTTTAAATCCTTGGCCTTAATATTCTTAAATTTTATTTATCAAAATTTTAAAATGTGAATAAACCAGTTCTCATAGACATTAACTCAACAGTAAAGCATGTTTAGCAATCAAGTTAACTGTTATGACCTTATGTGTGATGTGCTCCCTTATTCTCTTAATGCTATTCTTTGTTAAATACTGATGTAAACTTTAATAATAGTATGAATAGTATGAAATGTAGGAATAGTTGAAGCTCTTTCTTGTATATTTTCAATTTCATTTATTAATATTTAATAGCACAACTAATAAATATATTTAGGCCCTACAAATGAAAATACAGGCATACCTCATTTTATTGCACCTTGGTTTATTGTGCTTTGCAGATTCTGAGGTATTTTTTTTTTTTTACAGATTGAAGGTTTTTGGCACGTCTGCATTGAGCAAGTCTGTTGGTGCCATTTTTCCAACAGCATTTGCTCAGTTTGTGTCTTTGTGTCATGTTTTGGTAATTCTAACAATGTTTCAAACTTTTTCATTATTATTATAATCTGTTATGGTAATGTGTAGTCAATGATTACAACTCACTGAAAACTCAGATGATGGTTAGCGTTTTTTAACAATAAAGTATATACGTTGTTTCTTAGATATAATGCTATTGTACACCTATTAGACAACAGTATAGTATAAACATAATGTTTGTATGCAGTAGGAAACCAAAATATCCATTTGACTTACTTTATTGTGATATTTGCTTTATTGCAGTGGTCTGGAACTGAACCTGCAATGTATCTGAGGTATATCTTTATTATAGGTAATTTCATTTGATCATCGCTATCAATCATGAGTTTTTTTTAAAAAGTACCAATAACATGTAATTTGATGTATATCCTTCCAGACAATTTTATTTTTTACTCGTGTGAGGTATATTTATGGCCCTAGGCAATCCACAGAACTATTTTAAAAATGTGTGTGTTCTAAAATGTAAACTTTATTTTTAATATATGTATTATTCTGTAGTTTCTGTTTGAGCACCTTGATAAACTTTCTAATGAACTCTAATAATTTATAAGTTGATTTTCTTAGATGTTTTTTGGTAGATGGTAATATATTTAAAAAATGATGATTTTATCTTTTCCTTTCTGATCTGTATCTCTCATTTTATTTTCTTGCCTTGGATAGACAAAGACAGAGAGTAAGCATTGAATAGACAATGATAGTATCAATATCTTTTATTATTCCTTACTTGTATACTGCTTCTAATATTTCATCCATTAAGTATGGTACTTATTATATAATTCCACAACTGACACTTTACTAAGGTAAAATTTTACTTCTATTCCTAGTTTGCTAAGATAAAAAAAATCAACTGTTAAATTTTATCCAATGCCTTTACACTATTTAGCTTTTGTCTTTTGACTTCTAATACAGAGAATTGATGAATTTTCCAGTCAAACCATCCTTGCATTCCTGGGATAAACCCAATTTTACCTTGATATTTAATTTTTTTAAATATATCTACAAATTTTATTTACTGATATTTTATTTATGTTGTATATATCTTAATTTATAAATGTGTTTGGGCCATAATTTCTTTTCTTGCACTTTGTCTTGTTTTGGTATCAGTGCTACCTTTGCTCAGTAAAATGGGTCACATGACTTCTCATCTTTTTCTTTGCTCTGAAAGGTTTAGGAGAATTGTCTGGTTTTTAAGGGTGTAATAAATCTCCCAAGTAAAAACTTGGATTGGGGACCTTTTGAAGTATAACAATAAACTAATTAACAATTTAATTTCTTTAGTGGTTATTCATCTGCATAGGTCTTTTAAACTTTTCTTTGAGCCAGTTTTGGTGATATACATCTTTTCTAGAAAACTGCCCATTTTGGTGAAGGGTTCATCTATGTATGCAAAATTGGCCACCTGAACATGAAAGATGCAGCATTTCTTTCCTACATCTCAGGCTATGAGTAGAGGAATTGCTTTTCTTGCCAAGTTAATTTTAACTTTTGTATCAGCAAAAAACAAACTATACACTATTCCAACTTTTTGTGATGTCCCAAATGAAATTAGTTATTTTGCTGTAGGAAGTAACTGTAGGAAATTCTGTTCTCCTGCCAATGGTAGTGGGTTTAAATAATTCCATCCCCTATTCCAGATTCAAGAAAAAGAAAATTCTACAATGCTTCTAATTTTCTTAAACTCTGCATGTTTCCTCATCAATAAAATGGAAAAAAATACCTTACTATCTTATGGGGAGTAGTAGCTATGTTAAAGCATATGATGACTCTACCAGCCTCCATCCAAAGTTTGTATTAAATTATGGGAACAGTTTTTAGGTTTTTTAAATTAATATATACTTTTTGTTTTAAAGAAAATGTATTTAGTGTAAGCTGTGTATTTGCATAAAAGAGTTTTCCTCTGTCTTCTGTGGATAAGTAATTGGAATTTAACCTGGAGCTTTGGATTGTTGTCTAATCATCCTAATTAATTAGCATAAAACATAAGTTGACTTGTCTAATTTGAGTTATCAAACTTAATTAAAAGCAAAGCAAATAAAAGTGATTGTACCTAGTTAATTATTGTTCTAATCAACGTAATCAGTCAAGTAAGTTAAATAGTCAGAAGTAGTTGTGTTTTCACACACATAGTAATTCAGTGAGAATGATTTTGCTGACTTAGCGAGACTGTATGAAAGTAGCAGGTCTGAAGTTGTTGTTCAAGCATAAATCTCTAGGTTTTTCTGCTGTTGCCAAGGTTAAGATGTATTTGGCATGGAGAGAAATTTCTATACTCCAAGCCTTCCAAGACTGGCAGGACAGTGAAAGTGATATGAGAAGAAGAGTTCAGGAAGAGAAATCAAGAAGCTAAGTTAGAAGTTCTGTTCAGTGTGGGACATGTAGTTAACTAACTTAAATCATTATTTTGTAAGAGGTATGTATGTGGTGTATATTCAGCACAAGCTCAAGAACCTTCTTACAGCAACATGTGCTCAGTTTTGCCCTTTTTCTTTGACCTTCTTAATAAGACAAATGTCTTTTATACTAAGGATAAGTGAAATCTAGTCTAATTAATTAAATAACCTGTGTTTCTCTTAGCATTGCTTAAGACTCCATTATTATGAGACTTTTTCTGTCTTAGTTTTCCTGTCAATTTTGAGTATTCCTTTTTCTGTTACACCCTACCAGGAAAAAAATTCTCCCACTTTCTCATAGAAGGACCACTTGTCTTATGGCTCTAAATTTTCAGGTGTAAGACACAAAATTACATGGTTAAAAGTTTGTGTTTTTCAATGCTTCCTTGCATTATTCTCCTCAAGAAAGTTAAGCTGTACCAGCTAGAAATAGATCTACATTTTATTGGTGGGGATCCCTGACTTTTTGTGGTGAGGATATTTCTAAATCTTGCCAACTCTTCATTCCTGGAAAAAAATAAATAGGTGATATATAGTGACAAGAAATAGTATATTGGAGAAAGGAGGGGAAGGATGATTGTTAAGGAAATTGTGTTTGCACTGCTTTATGGAGTAAGGAGCACACTTTTTAGCCAAACTATGCCATGTCCTTGAAAGATGTTCCTCTAAAAGGGAGAGCTAAACACTGGGTATACTGTGATTCCATGTTGGCATTTGGCTTTGATTGTACTTATATTAAATTACAATTTCTGAACATCAATATCATCTAGTCTATCTTTAAGTGAGTGGAATTTTCCAGTTGACTCAATATGAAGTTTATGAAACAAAAGCTGTAATTTCCAAGTTGTAGGTAGAAATGGCATCAAGAAACAGGGGAAAAAACCTGGAGAGTGTAGTCAGAAAAACTACACTGGAGTTCTAACTCTGCCATATTTTAATTGAGTAAATTTGATGCAGGCACTTGCAATTTCTGAATTTCAGTATACACATCAGTAGGAATGGTAATATCTGTTTCATAGAGCTGTTGTAAAGATAAAAGGAAATGTCACTTGTAAAACACTAGTAATGTCTGGCATATAGAAGATCTTCAATATTAATAATTATTATTTTCCTCAATAGCTATATTAGCAATACTGGGAGCAAGGACATCTTTCTGTTCCAGACTCTATTTCTCATGAACTGTATGACTTGGTCGTTCCTACATTTGTTTTCTTTACTGTAAAATGGGAAGAAATATCTTCCCAAATGAAAAACTGCCTGCATGGCTCAGTCAGGTTGTCATCCGACTTCGGCTCAGGTCATGATCTCAGAGTTTATGGGTTCGAGCCCCGTGTTGGACTTTGTGCTGACAGCTGGGAGCCTGGAGCCTGCTTCAGATTCTGTGTCTTCTTCTCTCTCTGCCCATGCTCTGTCTCTCTCTGTCTCTCAAAAATAAATAAGTGTTAACCAAATCTTTTTAAGAAGAAAAATCTGGGGCACCTGGGTGGCTCAGTCAGTTAAGCGTCCAACTTTGGCTCAGGTCATGATCTCGCGGTCCATGGGTTCGAGATGTTCAGCTCTGTGCTGACAGCCTGGGGCCTCTTTCAGATTCTGTGTCTCCCTCTTTCTCTTCCCCTCCCCAGCTTGTGTTCTGTCTCTGTCTCAAAAATAAATAAATGTTAAAAAATTTTTTAAAAACTTAAAAAAAAGAAAAAGAAAAATCTGTTTTATAGAAATTTTGTGGCTCTCAAATTTTTGTAAGAAAGTAATATGCAATAAAATTTGAACATTATAAGTGCTAAGGAAAGATAAGCTATTCTCTTTAAAAGTAGGTATTAATTCAGGAATTTATATGCATATATTGTATTTTACCACAAAAACACAATAAATAAACATTGAGGAAAGAGGAATTCTTAATATCCAAGGTCATATTTCACCACATTTATCCTTGGCCATTTTCTAAGTCCATGTGCAAATAAGATTCTAAAAAATGATTTTTTTCTGCCTATTGATATTTGTTCTTTTAGACATATAATTGTGGGACACTTCATATCCTCAGAAACAGTTACAAGCACATTGGATCTTCTCCTAGAAAACATATACAAAAGATCAGGAGCTTTGTTTTGAAGGAAAGTAAGTTGGAAAATTTAGGTTAAAAAATGAGATTATTTATCAAGATCAAATAAAGATAAATATTGTTAACAGTTTTGTTGCTATCATCTTGATGATAATGCTACTTGACAGAATAAATTTGAATAGCAGAAGATTTTTTCTTTTTGCTTTATTTTTTGATAATTGCATCATATTTGAAAAAGAAAAAAGCATTATCTCTATTACCATTGTGGAGACTCTTTCTGAACAAGAAAGTGGATTACCAATATGCCAAATCACTGACCATAGCCCTAGAAAAGAAGGGTTGATTATTTTTTTAAATAATGCATGACATTGCTTGGTGTAATTAGGTGTCACCCAGTTGCATACATAAGCTTTGCGCTGATAAGTGGAGAGTCTGTGATAGTGCTTAGAAGTACTTCGAGTTAGTGTCTGGGCTCTAGGATGAGGTGACTTGACTCACTGTGATCTGAATTGGAACACACTGCTTTATTACACAGCCATCTAGACCAAGAGTGAGGAAGAACAATTTACTAGCTAAAGCAACAAAGCGATTGAGGTAGACAGAAAGTAATTAGTTTTTAATGATCTTTTGGAAGTCACATGAATAGATTGATTTCTGTTTTGATCTTGCTTGAATTCATAGAGGCTTTTGAGTCTTCAATCCCACTTGGGCATGCATTGTTTCTCCATTTCACGGTCTGGCGCTCCTGCAGTTCAGGTTTTACTTGGACCATTGTTCCATTTTGTAAGGCTCTGCCCAGTGTTTTTGTGCACTTCAGCTTTAAACATTGTTGTGGTGTTTTCCCTTTATTTCTATAGCTGTTTCCTCTTGGGAATTTGATGGGGTTATTATCACTTCCAAGGGGCTAACATCCAAATTGGAGGTTCTTAGTCAATTCATTTCTCAGTGAGACTTGCTCTGTACTCCTTGTGAAGGGTGGTTTCAGCCCTGTCCTGGTTATAGATCAGACTTTCTCCTTCCCTCTTTTTTGGATAATCTGAGTTATTTAGAACTAACTAATGAGGTTGCAAGGAAGCAGTTTGTATGGCTGGAGTGTCTGTTAAGACTAAAAATCTTTTTTCGATAAATTTACTTCTCCCCAAAGCTTTCCAGTCAATGACTACATCCCTTGCTTCTGCTTAGCACGTTACTAACTCCCTGTTTCACTGTGAAACAGATGTCTACATTCCTGGAATCTGCTTCACATTTGTCCATCCCATTCTCAGACACCTTGCCTTATCAGGAAAGTAGTAAAGGCTTACAGTTTTTTCTCTCTTTTTTGTTTGTTTGTTTATTTTTGGTCAATCAAGATATGCATGAATTTTTTAAGTTATTTTATTTTTCTAAATGTGGAAAAAATCAGCCAGATTTGCACCAGAGACTTTCAACATTTTAAAATAGACCTCCTGGGGCACCTGGATGGTTCAGTCAGTTAAGTGTCTGACTTCTGGTTCCAGATCACATCATGATCTCACAGTTCGTGAAACTGAGCCCTGCACTGGGCTCTGTGCTGACAGCATGGAGCTTGCTAGGAGTCTCTCTCCCTCTCTCTCTCTACTCCCCCTCCACTCACATGTGTGTGTGCTCTTTCTCTCACTCTCTCTCAAAATAAATAAACTTAAAAAAATAGACCTCCTGGTTTTTCTGTGTAAATATATTCTTTAATATATGACAATTTTTGTAGTTATGCTTTAAAATAATTTTCCACTTAATTTAAAGAGATCATTTTCCATGTCAAAAAATAATAGATCTCCATGATAATTTTCAAAGACTTGCAGAAAAAGTATTGTGTGTTTATGGTTCTGGGCTTTAGGATGGCTATCAAAAGAAAATAGAAGTGATTTGAAACAAGTAAAAGAGCAAATAAATACCATTACTAAAGTCTTAATGGAGAGGAGAAATGAGAACAAACAAGCTTAAAAAAGTCAAAAGAAATTACCTTCTGGTATGAATCAACAAATTTTAGAACACTAACCAAACACTGCACTTACACTCAATGTGAATTAGTACTTTGGAAATTGAATGCATGAGTGCAGGGATTCTGAATCTTTAGTCTGAAGTCCTCTGCCTTTCTGCACTCCACAGAACAGAGAACAGAAGGGGGAATGGGAAGAAAGTGCAGGAAAAAGGTAGATGATAAGGTGCAGAAGCCAAATTGGACAGGAGAAAAGGAGAATGCTGGGCTCACATGTTGGGAAGAAGCCTTAAGACAGGAAAAGGGAGGGGGGCTTCAAGATATTTACAGCCAACATTCCATTGAGCACCAGGCACCCAGTGGAGAAAAGGCAATTTATCCTTGTCATAAACCTGGCTGCACTGCATCTCCTGCTGCCAGGCATTTTGTTCCCAGAAGAAGGGGCTACCCAGGAAGNAGTACCCTTAGCTCATTTCAGGTTGGATTACAGCCTTGTCCGTTTATCTCCTTTGTTTGTTATTCTCTTTTGGTTTTCATTTTGTGTTTTGTATAGTTGGGCATCTCTAGCTCTCCATTTCTTTCTTTTAGCTAAGTACAGTCCTTAAAAAATTTTTTTTCCAAGATCTTTTCTAACTGTGCTTTATGAAATGTTATCATTTTTCTTCAACCCTTAACCTTATAGAGGTCAAAATTGTCTGATTTTTAAAAAAACAAATCTTCAGTCTCAATGAAGATTTATATTACTCTATCGTCTTTGTGGTATTAGTATTTCATTGGAAGATACCCCACATGATTATTTTATTCTGTACATTTCATTTCATGAAGATGTCTGAATGTGGTCCATTCACTGAATCCTGAAGAACCTAACCTTCACTGAAAGGATAAATTGTTGCTTTCTTTTGTGCCAGTGACTAAATTTGGATCACATGATGGTAAGTATGCATCTGTCCAGTGACCTTTGGGATAATTTGGACTTTGGGCATTTTTCCAAATTAAGGAAGGAATTCTAAGAGTTGCCTATTGTTCTTATGAATTCAACCTCATCCATAATCTAGCATTTTGGGAATTTCCCACCTTTCCCAGCAGGAGTTGTCCAGCTGTAGTAAAGACACTGAGTGTCCCCATCATGAGATATATTTTGTATAACATTTTAGCCTACTTGCTCCAGAGGGAAAGGAAGTAGCAGCATTAGGCGATGGATTCAAATTATGACTCAGTCTTCTAGCAAAATGATCCTCTGACTATAGTTTGGTTTCTTTATATGTTTAAGGAGGATATAATAATATTTAGCTCCTAGAGTTGTTGTGGTCATTCAATGGCATTTTATATGTGCCTGGTCCTCCATAAATAGTAACTGCTGGTTCATTATCATTGTTTCTATTAGTAATAAATATTAGCCATTACCTCAAAATCCTTATATTCTGTTTAGGGGTTAAAATTAGCAGACATTAATCACCTAGAGTATATTGACGTGTTAAAGTATAAGCTAATAACCATGTTTTCAACTGCAGGCACTCAGGTGAAGGAAAGATTTATGTGGGTCATCCAGTGGGGAAAAGATGACTTCCCTAAAGAGATGAGGGCTGAATTGAGCCTTGAAGAGTACATAGAATTAAAACATAACAAAAGGGAACTTAAGGATCCAGAGAGAGGAAGTCAGGGAGAAAAGCATAAGCGTATAACAAAAAAGATAGGGTTTCAGAGCTAGTTTTTGAGTTATTTGTAAGCAGTTATTTTTTCCTTTTTCCTTTCTATCAGTGCCCTTTTATTAAATTAAATTAAGGCTTTTGTTTTGTGTTTGTTTGTTTGTTTTTAGCTGTTACCTGCACCAAAATAATAAATACGCTCATGGTAACATGTCATTTTTTAAATTAATTATTTAATTAGTTAATTAATTTACTTATTTATTTATTTTACTTAGTCTTTCTGTTTTCATTTTATTTAGTTGACTTTACATAACACTGTGGAATATATAATGTCTTGTATTTCTCTCTTTTACATCGTAAATTATCCTAAAATGCCAACGTACAAATTGAAGCACAAGGTTAAGATAGTAACATCTTGAGACTCAATCCCAAGATAATTATGAGAAATCAAATTACATACAAATTTGTTACATACAAATAAGAAGAAAGGAGAGCTCCTCTTCATATATTTAACTTTTTTTTTCTGAGTGTATTGAAATTGCTAGCAAATAATTTTTCTCTTCTCCAAGATTTTTATGCTAGTTTTTTTTTAATTTAGATCCAAGTTAACTAACTTGGTAGTAATGATTTCAGGAATAGAATTTAGCGATTCATCACTTTCACATAGCACCCTGTAGTATCATGCCGTTTTAAATCCTTACACATCTTGGTTATTTTAGTATTCAGCTGTAGCTTTGAAAGCGTACGATTTTGGAATTAATTCTGGGGGGCCATGTTTGCAAGACTGCATATATTTTAGGCAAATTGAAAGAGTTTATAATCCTACGGACAATATGACATTGCTAAGGAAAAGCATTGCATTTCAATGACTGATAAACATCCTCTCGTGTCTGTGCTGGCTGTTCCTCCATTCACTAAGGAAATCATGTTGAGTGGTCTACTGTAGGAAGACAGCATGCTACCAGAGTGCTCTGGTCCCTACAATGGCCTCTTGTTCTCTGTGCTTTCCCACAGTCATAACTGTGAAGGAAGCTTCAGAGGTAGGGACTTAAAGTGAGGTGGAGCCACCCAGGGCTTCAGGGGTGCTGAGGACTCTTCAGTTGAAGCAGGTTAAAAACTGAACTCAGGGGCACCTGGGTGGCTCAGTTGGTTGAGCGTCCAACTTCAGCTCAGGTCATGATCTCACGGTTCGTGAGAGAGCCCCCTGCTGTAGGGCTCTGTGCTGACAGCTAGCTCAGAGCCTAGAGCCTGCTTCAGATTCTGTCTCCCTCTCCCTCTGACCCTCCCCTGCTCACACTGTCTCTCTCTCTCAGAAATAAATAAAACATTAAAAACATTTTTTTAATTAAAAAAAAAACTCAGAACTTCACTGCAGCTGTAAATGAAAGATTAGGGAGGTGGTATTTGTAAAATCCTGAGACTGTACGATGCTCTGTACAATAAAATTTAGAGAGAGGTAAAACTAAATTCTATGTAGTGATGTACTCATTCAGTTCTTTCTTTCTAGAACTACCATTTATTACCACTCCTGATATTACCCTGTTGTTCTCCTAGTTGGCCTGGACTTTGGTTAGGAACTGGCTGGCCAGGCCATGGGGTCCCAATCAGCACTGCCTCACCAGGCAAAGGCGAGATGGCCTCCTTCGACGCCTTGCCTATCAACCCATTTTTACCTTTAGCCCTTAATTAAATGTAGGGGCAGCTTATGTGATCTATTTAATTACATGCATTCTTTCCCAAAGCCTTTTATTTTCCATGAAAGCCCCTGTAATGAAAGATTCCATTGGCTGCTGTATCGGAGCATCACTTGAAAGCATATGAGGAAAGGCAATATAGCTTAGCATGTTTGAAACTAAACAGATGTGTGTTGAAGTTCTGTCTCCACCACTTATTAGCTGTAGGATTTGAAGCAAGTTATTTAAGCTTGTTTTCTCCCTGTTGGAATAGGGATAATAATAATATTTATTGCAAAGTTAAAAAAAATAAAGATTAAAAGAGCATGTTTAGGTCACTTAGTAGAGAGATTGATATGTAATGAATCACTATTAAATGAAGTTGATTATTAATCAATAACCAAACTATTAATAGTAAGTGTTACTATTAATAATACATGTAAATATATACTTGTATTATTAACATATTGTTTAATAAATACAATGATCAATATGAAAAATACCTACAGTTAGCTACTACTACAATTTTTATCATAGTGTTTGATTCAATTAACTTTGCCCATTCCTTGGGCTGTAACATGAGGATAATATTACCTACACACTGATGCTGTGAGCTACACCCATCTGAGAGATGGGGCTGTGGCTATGCTTTATAAATCACACCATAATTATTATGGCAAAGGTGAAAACAAGTGTATGGTGTCTGGTAGCACTTCTGCTCTTAATATATATGACCAGAAGCTGCAAGACAGAGTTTTGGTGAATGCTAACATCTTTTTTAATGTTTGTTTATTTTGAGAGAGAGACAGACAGACAGACAGACAGAGAACATGCTCGGAGGGGCAGAAAGAAGGAGAGAGAGAATCACAAGCCGGCTCTGCAATATCAGCTCAGAGCCCAACATGGGGCTCTATCTTATGAACCGTGGGGTCATGACCTGGCCAAAGCAAGAGTCAGATGCTTAACCAACTGAGCCACCCAGGAGCCCCTATGAGTCCTAATAGTTTATTTATTTTTTAAATTTTTAAAGAAAATTAAATCTAAGTTAACATACAGTATAATAATAATTTCGGGAATAGAATTAAGTGATTCATCACTTACATATAATACCCAGTGCTTATTCCAGCCAGTGTCCTCCTTAATGCCTCTCGCCCATTTAGCCCATCCCCCACCCAATACCCTGCCAGCAACGCTCAGTTTGTTCTCTGTATTTAAAAGTCTTTTATGATTTGTCTCCCTCTCTGTTTTTATATTATTTTTGCTGCCCTTCCCCTATGCCCATCTGTTTTGCTTCTTAAATTCCACATATAAGTAGAATCATATGATATCTGTCTTTCTCTGACTTATTTTGCATAGCATAATACACTCTAGTTCCATCTACATTGTTGCAAATGGCAAGATTTCATTGTTTTTGATTGCTGAGTAATATTCCACTGTAAATACATACCACATTTTCTTTATCCATTCATCAATTGATGGACGTTTGGGAACTTTCCATACTTTGGCTATTGTCAATAGTACTGCTATAAACATTGGGGCGCATGTGCGCCTTTGAATCGGCACTCCTGTATCCTCTGGATAAATATGTAGTACCGTAATTGCTGGGTCATAGGATAGTTCTATTTTTAATTTTCTGATGGACCGCCATACTGTTTTCCAGAGTGGCTGTACCAGTTTGCATTCCCACCAGCAGTGTAAAAGGGTACCTTTCTGTCCACATCCTTGCCAACATCTGTTGTTGCCTGAGTTGTTCATTTTAACCATTCTGATAGGTATGGAGTGGTACCTGATTGTGGTTTTTATTTGTATTTCCCTGATGATGAGTGATGTTGAACATTTTTTAATGTATCTATTGGCCATTTAGATGTCTTCTTTGGAAAAGTGTATATTCATGTCTTATCCCCATTTCTTCATTGGATTCTTTCTTTTTTGGGGTGTTGAATTTGATAAGTTCTTTATAGATTTTGGATACAACCCTTTATCCAATATGTCATTTGCAAATATTTTATCCCATTCTGTCAGTTGTCTTTTACTTTTGCTGATAGTTTCCTTCACTGTGCAGAAGATTTTTATCTTGATGAGGTCCCAATTGTTCATTTTTGCTTTTGTTTCCCTTGCCTCTGGAGACATGTCATGTAAGAATTGCTGTGGCCAAAGTCAAAGAGGTTGTTGCCAATTTTCTCCTCTAGGATTTTGATGGCTACCTGTCTTACATTTAGGTCTTCCATCCATTTGAATTTATTTTTGTGCATGGTGTAAGAAAGTGGTCCAGGCTCATTCTTCTGCATGTCACTGTCCAGTTTTCCCAACGCCATTTGTTGAAGAGACTGTCTTTTTTTCCATTGGATATTCTTTCCTGTTTTGTCAAAGACTAGCTGGCCATATGTTTGCGGGTCCATTTCTATGTTCTCTATTCTGTTTCACTGATCTATGTGGCTGTTTTTGTGGCAGTATCATACTGTCTTGATGATTAGAGCTTTGTAATATAGCTTGAAGTCCAGGATTGTCATGCCTCCAGCTTTGGTTTTCTTTTTCAAGATTGCTTTGGCTATTTAGGGGCTTTCTTGGTTCCATACAAATTTTAGGATTGTTTGTTCTGCTCTGTGAAGAATGCTAGTGCTATTTTGATAGGGATTGCAAGTGCTAAGGTTAGTTAGGTTAGTGGCAGTGTTTATGGAGAGCCAAATTAATGGTTTGTAGTGGAGCAAAGTGTTGTACCCTGAAAGACTGGCGGAACAGCTTACAATCCAGGCTGCTTTGCCTCACATGGCCACTTTAGCTTTTGCACACTTGTAACTACCATGTAATTATAGAATGTGTCATCTTCTAAGAGAATTGCTTTGCTAAGGAATATTATTTCTTCCTTTTCCTTTTTTTTTTTCTTTACAAAAAATTTTAGGGATGCCTGGGTGGCTCAGTCAGTTAAGCACCGACTTTCGCTCAGGTAATGATTTCATAGTCAGTGAGTTCGAGCCCTGTGTCAGGCTCTGAGCTGACAGTTCAGAGCCTGGAGCCTGCTTTGGATTCTGTGTCTCCCTCTCTCTCTGCCCCTCCCACACTCATTCTCTCTCTAACTCTCTCTCAAAAAAAAAAAAAATGAATAAGGGGTGCCTGGGTGGCTCAGTCAGCTAAGCATCTGACTTCGGCTCAGATCATGATTTCGCAGTTTGTGGGTTTGAGCCCCACATCGGTTCTGTGCTGGCAGCTCAGAGCCTGGAGCCTATTTCGGATTCTGTGTCCCCCTCTCTCTCTGCCCCTCCCCCGCTCATGCTCTGTCTCTCTCTGTCTCAAAAATTTAAAAAAAAACTATAAAAAAATGAGTAAACATTAAAAGTGCCCTTGGGACACTTTGGGTGCCACAGCTACTATGAGAGCCAGGATCTGTTTTCAAAACGATTAACTGATTTTTCGAATTCGCAGTATCATTAGTTTTCATTTTCTATCCACTGAACTTTGCAATATTATTTATTTTCCTTTGTGGCATTTGTATGTATGTCAGGGATATTTTCCTCTTTATTATTTAAATAGGCTTTCTTATATTATTAATGTATGGAGCACTTCAGGTTGGCACTAGTACTTTTGAATTCCTAATTAAAATACTTCAAAAGCCTTTTAGAAAGAACTACATAATTTTCCATTTTATTTATGAGACTTCAGTTGTCATGGGACTTGATCCCTTATCAAGTAAGTTGAGGGCTTAACATAAGAACTAAACATCCTTGATCCTCAGTTATTTGGCTTTATTTTTCTGTTCCTTCATTCCTTCTTCCTTCATCCCTCTCTCTGCCCTTTCTTTTTTTACTTTCTCTCAAAGAACTCCATTATTTACTTTCTTCTACATCTTACATGAAACTGCTAACCTTCTCACTATGGTGATTACCCTACACTTTGAGGTCAGGGTAGTGCCAAGTACAGATGATTAACACTTAGGTTAGACTGTGTTATGGAATCTACTCACCCTCTCTCTCACCTTGGCATTATGTCTCCCACATTTTTAATACCCTCTTCCAATTTCTTAAAACTAATGACCACTTTTGTCAACTATCTTCTATCTTCCACTCTTTTATTCAGTCTTATAACCCTTTCTCATTAAAGTGTCTTTTTGTTTGTTTCTTCTGTTGCAGGCCCCATGTATTCTGGTTTTGCGTGTTTTGTTTTCTCTCTCTCTCTCATTTTCTGGGAGGATGAGGTAAGTGTGGTGGTGGAGAGTGTGTCTCCACACAGAAAAGTTCAAAACTGCTAGCTGAATGATATTTGATGACTTTCTGAAGTGTGAATTAGGTTGGGATGTGCTGGTTCATTTTGGATTAATGCCTTTTCTCAAATGGCTGGAAAAAATCAATCAGCATACTTACAATTTTTGAAACCATTTAAAGAAAATGTGTAATGAACAAAAGGGCAGTGGACACAAATGCACTTCACTCTCTGATGGGCAAAGAGAATTGTCTTTAACTTGATAATGTGTCTGAAAAAAAGACAAGCCATTGACTTGGGAAGTTACTGCCCTCCGCCCCTGGTGGAATCCAAGGATTACTGGCATTAGGAGGAGAGATTGCAGATTATGGTTACTAAATGGAAGGATTACTGAGACACACATGCCTCCGGCTTGAAGAAGACAATGGGAATTAAGAGATTACAATGAATAGAGAGTGGTATTAACTGTCTTTCCAAAGTTGAATACTTAAAAAAAAATGAGAACAACTATTTCTCAGGCTAACGTGTGGAGTGCTGCTGGAGCTGGGGCTGCTTTTACATATTCTTTTCATTTTGGGCTAAAGCTTTAGATTCTAGTAGCAGTCTCAGGAGAAAAATGGCAGTTGTGCTGATTCGGATATTGTTTCAAAACTCAGTCTTGATTTGTTATCTTAATGCATTTACTTTTTGCCCTTCCTCAGTCACTGCTTTTATAATTCAGATGGTAAAGGGTGGTGTAGGAATTGTATCTGAAGCAGCTATGGAAAAGAGTATCAGGTCCCTGTACTGGATTTCAGAGACCCGGAGTCCAACAAAATTCTGACCCAAAGATAGTGACTGATTTTCTTAGAGCAGATACTCCATCTGCAACATGGAGGGCATGAGGCTGGATGATGTTCACAATTCCAGATGTTGCTAAGAATATAGGTGCCTCTCAAAGATCTATAAGCATATTAATTGGAAGCATTGGGAATCTGTTTGATTGTTCAATGGTATTATATTTTGGAAATATCAGATGAGAGTTCAAGAATCTTTTTTTCCTTATGAAGGTTGTAACAATGAGATTTAAACCCTATTGGAACAACTCATTTCATTTTAAAAAGACTATATACTCTTTATTTAAGAATAATAAAATAAGTTTACACATAAAACATAAACATTTAAACATTTCCCTAAAGTGTGTTTTAGTCCAAATGTTGCTCATTTGTGGGAACCAAGAGGTGAAACTCTTGACATTGAAGTAAACTGAAATGATTTCTGGTCTAGTTTTAGTCTGAGGTATTTTATTTAGTTCCAAAATTCCTGTAAGAGTAAAGCCACACTTTGATAATGTACTTACACTTGATATAAGAATTAAAATATACATATTGTATCAATTCTAATATAAAAATATAACTAAGAAGATACTGTTACTTTAAGCCTTTCTTGTAAAAAAAAGTGCTAGGAAACATTCTCAGTGGTTGTGCTTTCTTTATTTAGCCGGGTTAATCTCTTAGTTGCTAAGGGCAGATTGATTTGTTTATAAACTTGTTAAACCAAATCTGCACACAACCACATCACAGATAATAGAGTGGGAAAAGACCACTCAAATTGTCAGTTTGCATCCACTCACCACCTCAGTCTTATTAATGTCTATTTGACTTTTTCAGCAATGTATTCCATCCTGCATGTTTTGCACATTGTATTTTTAAATGATGTGCTGTCGATGATTGTTAACCATGTGTGTGGGTGTGGCTGAAAAGACCCAGTATGCGACCAGAAATCCTTTTCCAGTGACATACCCAGGCTGGGCTACTACTGTCAATGAGTTCTTCTCGCTTCGCTGACACTGTAACTGCCATGTGTGGCCTCATGTCTTCAAGATAGTCTGGCAGATGCCACACATGTTTGTTCCTCACTGGTACCACTAGCACGAGGGAGGAGTTATATGCCGCTGTTAGGGTACTGGCAATACAATCTTTCTCTTGATATCTGCCTGTTTTTAAAAATCCCCTAATTTTGGAATAAATAAAACCAGATCTTTCCACTTGTCGAATGAGCTTTCAACTTTTGTGTTGCATTGTTATCTGACACATGGAATTCTAAAACTTGTGGGATTTGAAATTTCTTTAAGTGTCCTACTACATTTTCTTAGCAATTTTTATGATTATATTGTTGTCTGGATAGTGTCACATATCAGTGCTAAAATGTAGCAGAGCCTGTGTGTGTGCGTGTGTATGTGGAGTGGAAGTTTAAAGAGTGGGTCAAGTGACTTTTTGACAGGTGACAGTGTTAACCCAAGTACGGAAAACCTTTATCTATTGTAGCAGATTGAAATTTATAGTCCACAATTTGGGAAGGCAGAAATGTGAGTTTTTTTTCTTTGAGAATCAGTCTCAGTTTTACTCTTAAGGCCCCCTTCTGTGTAGAGGAGATAATTTCTTCCAGCCCAGTAGCCTCAGTTTGATCTAGTGATGGTTTTAGCAACAATTAAATATCTTAGCTACCTTTCATTTCAAAACTTGGTCACTTTTCAGTAAAGGGCATCTAGAAGGGTTTCTTTCCATTTCCCTCAGTGGCATCTGGAAGCAAGGTGGGAAGTCACCTGTAATCATAGCAGTGGCATGGATGCTTGACTCATTTATTTGCTGTCTTCTTGGTCGCTGTGGATCTTACCATACTGTGCCTGCTTGCCTGGTCCCAGTACATGACTCATCTTTTGAGCATTCTGCTAATTTCTATAACTGATGCTTGTGTACTGTTGATTTTGAGACTCCTGATCAATGCTGCAGGTTTGGACTCAGGTTCTGAACGCCTCTGCATTACCCACTAGAGCCTATGAGGACTTTTGGGTTCACTTCACTGAAGTGTGTGAACCTCTGTGGGGCTGGTCCTTCAACTCATACCCAGGCATCTTTGTTAGCTGTGGAGACTCTATTTCACAGCTCTTCTTACAGCCATTTTGGATGCCATACTATTCCAAATGCAGAACTTCTCAGATAGGTTTGCGATGAACTCAGTCTCTGCCCAGGAAAGCAGAGCATCAACAATGGCTCCTCAGATGCCCCTAAACCTATGTAGGTGCTTCACATGTTGACTGATCCCTCCATCCCTGAGATAGGACCCCTGAATGGAAGGGAAGGAAGTAGACCCCTCACATCTGATACCTGTTCCTCTCTTCCTCTTGCTATTTACTGTAGCACAGAAATGTGGTTTTTTGTTTTTGTTTTTGTTTTTCCTTTTCAATTCCTGTTCTCTAGGAATTGACTGTGGTCCTATCCTCTTTCTTTTCTACTCTAGGACTCTATTGATATGAGTCTTCAGGCTCAGCTTTTATATGCAAAACTTCAGCTTTGGGAAGTTTCACTAAAGCCATTTTCTTTCTCAAGAAATACTGGCTCCTAGTAAATCAAAAAGCCTTAGCATTCAGGCAATAGTCTTGCTATGTATGTAAAATCTTGTACTGTAAAACTGTAAGCTGATTGATGATTGCTATTCTTGGCTGTGTGTTGCCCTTTTCCTGAAGCAATGAATCCCATGAAATAGGAGGGTGTGGGAAAGATGGGGGAAAACTACAGGCAATGAGGGTTAGGTCAGGAGGCATATGATATCTGATTGTCTGTTTTTTAATGATCTTAGCAGTTGTTGATGTTTGATGCTTAAATTGATTATATAATATATATAATATTCTCTATAGTGCTACTTTTATATTCTAGATCCTTAATATATATGCAGGATTAAGAAAACTGTGGGTAAAGTGGAGATGAGTTTTCCCAAATGGTATATAACTTTTAAAACTTCTGAATGTGTTACCTATTTATATGTTTGGTATAAACCAGGTTGCCAAGGTCATATCAAGCTTGGAGCAAATGCAGACCCACAGTTACAGAGAGAAAACAATTTCTCTGGCTTTATCTCCCACACACTCTTGTGAAACTTCTCCCCAGAAAGGTCTCTTTCTCTTATCAATTACTACTGAAAGTCCTCAGGAAGTATGACCTATATGCTCTGGAAAATAGGATTCTCAGCTACAATGGGACATCTTTCTGTCTCTTCCCTTGTTTGACTTCCTTTGGTGATGTCTTCTTTAAAACTTCTGGGCTCTATGAAACTCCATATAGGTGGCCCTTCATAGCTGCTGCTACTGCATTGACATAGGTGACACCCTCCATTGATGCCCAGGGGCAGAATCTGTTAATTGTTCCCCCAAACATTCATTTTCTCTCCTCCTGGATATAGAACTATATTATATTCCTCAGTCATCCTTGCAATTTGTGTGACTATGTAACTAATTTCTAGAGAATCCTAAATATTTGGGAATGATATGTGCCATTGACGGGAAGAGTGGCTTTGCCTTCTCCATATTCCCTTTCCCTTTTTTCTGGTTAGATGCAAATGATGCTACTGTTCTGTGACAGAGGACTGTAAATTTCTTCTGTAGAGAGAAAGTCTGTAAATATGTTAGGTCCTTAGGATCATATGGTCTCTGTTGCAAGTACTCAATTCAGCTGTTGTTGCACAAGAGCAGTCATGAACAGTGGGTAAATGTGTAAATGCCTCTGTGTTTTCATTAAAGTTTACTTTAAAAAAAAAGGCATGGGAATATGGCTGATGATACTGTAATAGGGATATAACAGGACATGTGGTAGCTACACTTGTGGTGAACATGGCATAATGTATAACTTGTTAAATAGCTAACTTGTACACCTGAAAGTAATGTAACATTGTGTGTCAGCTATACTTAAAAAAAAAAAAGAAGAAGAAATGGGCTGTATTTGTTGGCATCTACCCTAGCAGATGGCAGAGCCACAAGATGGGAAGAGGTTGGATACTGAGCATGGAAGAAGGCTGTCAACTAGGAATACCCACCTCCAACTGTCACATGAGGGAGAAATAAACTTTTATTGTTTCTGATTTGCATATTAGTTATGTAGGGCTGCCATAACCAAAAAACTACAAACTGGATGGCTTAAAATAATGGAAATTCAAAACTACTGATTAGAAGGAGCACATGCACCCCAGTGTTTAGAGCAGTGCTATCGACAATAGCCAAATTATGGAAAGAGACCAACTGCCCTTTGACTGACAAGTGGATAAAGAAGATGTAGTATACATATACAATGGAATATTACTCGGCAATCAAAAAGAATGAAATCTTGCCATTTGCAACAATGTGGATGGAACTAGAATGTATTTTTTTTTAATGTTTTATTTATTTCTAGGAGAGAGAGAGAGACAGCGTGAGCAGGGGAGGGTCAGAGAGAGAGGGAGTCACAGACTGAAACAGGCTCCAGGCTCTGAGCTGGCAGTCAGCACAGAGCCTGATGCGGGGCTCGAAACCGAACTGCGAGATCATGACCTAAGTGAAAGTCGGACGCTTAACCGACTAAGCCACCCAGGCACCCCAGAACTAGAATGTATTATGCTAAGTGAAATAAGTTAGAGAAAGACAAGTATCATGGTTTGACTCATATGTGGAATTTAAGAAACAAAACAGATGAACATAGGGGAAAGGAAGGGAAAATAAGATAAAAAGAGGGAGGAAAACCATAAGAGACTCAAATACAGAGAACAAATAGTATTGCTGGAAGGGAGATGAGTGAGGAGATGGGTTAAATGGGTGATGGGAATTAAAGAGGGCACTTGTTGGGATGAGCACTGGGTTATTATATGTAAGTGATGAGTCACTAAATTCTACTCCTGAAATCAATACCACACTATATGTTAATTAACTTGGACTTAAATAAAATTAAAATAAATAAATGGGTTAAATTAAAAATAAATAAAAGGGAAACAATAAAAAATAATGGAAATCCATTGTCTTACAATTCTGGAGGCTAGAAGTTCATATGTAGGCAGGACTGTATTTCCTCTGAAACCTGGAGGGAGGAAGGCTTCCCTGCCTCTTCCCGGTTTTGGGTGGTGGTCTCATTGGCTTGAAGCCGTATCACCCCAATCTACACCTCTCCTGTCACATGGCATTGTTCCTGTGTGTTTGTCTCTGCATCTCTTCTCTCTTACAAGGACTAGAGTCATATTGGATTAAAGGCCTATCTTACCTCATTATAATTTACATCTTAATTATATCTACAAAACCTTATTTCCAAAGGTTACATTCACAGGTACCAGAGATTATTTCTTCAACATATCTTTTGGGGTATGCAGTTGAATTAATGAAAAGCTATAATATATTTTTTGGAGAGAGTTTGGTTATTACTGAGGCCCATTAGACTGTGAGCATTTCAGTGGCAAGTTGTTCTTCTCTTGGGAAAATTTATTTTTCACACCTTTGTGCCTCACTTGATGTATCTCAGAATTGTGTGTGTGTGTGTATAAAACAACTTATTCACCTGAAAGAAGAGCCACCATCTTTCTTGAACTCATGGCCCAGTCACGAGAGGGCTAGACAGAAACCAGAAGTGGTGATGGAGAGGCAAGCAATGACAGCCATCTATCTCAGCATGGGCCTGAGCATTGTCCTACCTGCTGTTTATGGGGACTGCATAGCTAGGTTTCTCCTCAATTTCCTTGGCATAAACTTTTTTCCAGAAGGCTCATTTGTCAAATATACTCTTGGCAGAACCACTTCCTCTTCTCCTGATCCCACTACTATCACCCCCCACAGACATGACTAGACATGTTTAATCCTAACCTGAACACAGTGGACACCCCTGCCTGGTGTACTTCTTCTGAGAACTATAAAAGGTGTTAATGACAAGTGATAATTGCAACTTCACCTCCATCTCCAGCCAACAGACTTCTTTTAGGTGAAGGTTAACAGAAATAATGGGTTGACAGGAGTCTGTCGGGAAACTGATTTAGGCAGTTTCCTTCAAGCAAAATTTTGAAACAAAGGTATAAGCCAAGGTGAGTCAAAAGATAAAAATTCCATCTGTGGGACACATTGACAGTTACCACCTGGTAAACTCATTCTTTTAGTTCTTAAGCCACTAATTTTCTGTTCTGTGGACAGCGTAAATAAAAAATAAAATGTGGAAGGGCACCTGGGTGGCTCAGTTGGCTAAGCATCTAGCTTCAGGCCAAGCCATGATCTCACAATTTGTGGGTCTGCGCAGACAGCTAAGAGCCTGGAGCCTGCTCAGATTCTATGTCTCCTTTTCTCTCTGCCCTTTTCCTGCCCATCCTCTCTCTCTCTCTCTCTCTCTCAAGGATAAATAAACATATAGAATAGAATAGAATAGAATAGAATAGAATAGAAGAGAATAGAATAGAATAGAATAGAAGAGAATAGAATAGAATAGAATAGAATAGAAAAGAATAGAATAGAATGTGGGAATCAGTAAATTTTGAGAAAACAATGTTCAGGGGTGTGTGTGTGTCTGCCTGTCTATATTTGTGTTTAATCATTAAAGTTCCTTAAATTTATACAAGTGATCAGCACAAAAATGTATTTTTTAGTCTTCATATGTTTATAGGTCAGCCTTCTTTCTCCTACCTCAGACATGTGTTTTCAGGTAGGTTTACTGATTTGTAATCAATCAGCAGAGATATTCACTGTAACTTTGGTTTCTAGCCCCATTTGGAAGAACTCCAGCCTGGGAGAATCTAAACATATCATTCAGAGGCCTGTGATGTTGGAAAGAAAGGAGGTTTTGGATGATTTTTGTTTTTGTTTGGACTTGGGTCAGTGCCTCCCTTTTACAGCTGGAATGTGTGCTAGATGGTTTCAGATGTGTTTTGGAAGACTGACACAGGCCTTATGATAAGTAGCCACAGCAAGGCGTTCAGGAAACTGTAGGAGCAGTTTGGCATGTTAAGAAACATATCTCTTTATCAGTGAATATTAATGCTGAATAATGAGGCCATGGAAATCTTCCCCCCTCCACTGCCAACCTTGGCCCCTCAAGGCAACCTGTGCGAGGGTGCGAGCTCTTCTCTGTGGCTTCTCCACCAGGCTTTTACTCCTAGTAAAAAGGGTTCACTAAAGGGTTTCAAATCAAAGTCCAAGAACCCAACTTATTCTTGTAAAGGACATGAATGTCATTGCTGAATGGAAAGAAAATGCTCCCAATATGTAGAGATGTAAGAACAAATGCTGGAGGAGAGGTTAACTTTTTGCCTGCAGTATGCTAGTGATGATGGAGACTATCATGTGAAAATTGCCATCTGACTACTTTCCTAGGATGAAAAGATGTCTTCTAAAAGTATGAAACACTCTTGTGTAATTTGGGGGGAGAGTGTCTACTTGTCATGAATCCACTTGTTTCATACAGTAATGTCCACCCCTTTACGTTTTTTTTAAAATTTAGTTTATTAATTTCAGGATAGATAACGTACAATGTTATGTTAGTTTCAGGTGTACAATATAGTGATTCAACAATTCTATACATTACTCAGTCCTCATCAAAATAAATACACTCTTTAATCCCCATCACCTTTTTTACCATCTCCTAACTCCCCTCCCCTCTGGTAACTGTTCTCTATAGTTAAGAGTCTCGTGTTTTTGTTTTTTGTTTTTTGTTTTTTTTAATTTCTTTTTATCTTTGTTTATTTTTTCTTTTTTTTATCTTCNATCTCAGTGTGGTTTTGATTTGTATTTCCCTGATGAGAGGGATGCTGAGCATCGTTTCCTGTGTCTGTTGGCCATCTGGATGTCCTCTTTGGAGAAGTGTCTGTTCATATCTTCTGCCCATTTCTTCACTGGATTATTTTTTGGGTGGTCCACCCCTTTACTTTTGATCCCTTCATATAACTTTTCATCTTCTTTAAAGAAAAAGCAGGATCTAAAACAAGATTGTAAACAGTTATTTCAGAACAACAACCACAAGTTGAACTAATTATCAACATTTAGAAATCAGGAGATTGCACATAAGAATCTGCATTTCTTGCATCCCTTGTGAAACAGATACCTATGGCAGCACTAGCCTGCATTTCTGAATGGCAGAGCACAGTGGGTGTATGGGGCCACGTTTAGATGGGGCATGTGTCTTATTTCCACAGGCCAGCTTTACTCATTGACATGACTTTCCCTGTCCTTGTAGGCATTTGAATTTGTAATACCTCATCTATAGGAAAGCAACCTTTAATAGTTTTAATTTTCTTCCTTAAGATTCTAAGTTTTGTTTTTATTTTTGAAAGAGAGAGGGTGCAAGTGAGTGAGGGGCAGAGAGAGAGAGAGAGAGGGAGAGAGAGGGAGGCAAAGAGAAAGAATTTCACACTGATGGTGCAAAGCCTGAAGCCTCAAACTCACCTGAATTGAGGCTCAAACTCACAAATGATAAGATCATGACCTGAGCTGTGGTCACATACTTAACTGACTGAGCCACTCAGGTGCTTCTGTTTTTGTTTTTGTTTGGAATGAACCATAGCTATGGAATGGAAATGACCAGTGAAAATATATAAATAAATGGACTTTGCTAGAACCACAACCTAAGTGCTTTTGACAGTAATGGGGTTCAGAATTGCCCATGTCTGAAAGACAGGATGGGCAGAACTAGGTAGGCAGTATGTACTTTCCATAGATACATTTCAAGGGGGGATGTTTTCCAGATGGTACTATTGGTCTTGACTGCCTGGAACAGTTTGTTAAGCTAGAACTATGGCTTCAAAGGAGACTTTATCCTGAGCTTTGGTAACACATGTGGTCACCTGGCTAGGCAAAAGGGCTTCTGGGTCTTGTCATATTACACAGGATAAGAAAAATGGAATGCTTTTGGATTTAGTTAAACCTTGTTCTCTCTTCAACTTCTGCCTAGAGGATTTCTTCCAGAGGGGTCCTTGCTTCCTAGACTGAGATCATGCCCATCTTTCAGGTTTCAGTTGCTTATGGAGAAATCATAATTTTTGTTATTTTGAAAATATAAGAAAAAATATAAAAACTATGATAAATGAAATGCAACCTCTTTTCTGGTTTTTAATACCAAGGCATATGTCTCTATATGAATCTGTTTCTCACTCTTAAATGCCCCACCTTCCCATGATTGCTAGTCCTTTATGATTTATTTTATATAGTCTTTTCCCAGAAATCCTTTTATTCCACTGGGTCTTTCTTTCTTTCTTTCATTTGTTCATTCTTTCTTTCGTTCTTTCTTTTGTTCGTTCTTTTCCCTTCCATGCTGCTATGTTTTCCTTTTATTGTAGAATCTGTGTTTAATTTTCTAGCTCTCTGCTTTTATTCTTATTTTTCTTTTGTTAGTCTGGTCTCTTTTATTTTCTATTATTGTTTCCTTTTCTCCCTCTCGGTGTCCTCCTTCATGTGCTATTGCACATGGTTTGCTTATTTCTCTCTTGTGTTTAGTTTGTTTTATTCTCTTACCATATATTTATGCCTCCTGCTTAAAAACAAACAAAACACAAATGGATTCTTACTTGTTAGCTGTAGCTATCTCTCTAATTTCTTTACAATGACTACACACTATGGATCAGTTTTTATACTCTAACAAAGTTTAGTCCCCACCCCCAGTTTTCTATAGAAAATATGATGATGATGATAATGATATTGATGATGACTTTTAGGAAATAAAGATTCCTTCCATGTAGTAGCTTCTGGACTGGAAGCCGTTATGTTGGTCTCAATGCTATTTTGTTCCTTTGCTGGTTGCCTTACCTTAAAGAAGCCACAGTGTCTCTGGATCTCAGTTTCTTTATCTGTTACAGTTAAAGAGGATGAACTTCCTTGCTGCATCAAAGCCAGCTGAGAGCTTGTTAGGACTAAATTAGCTCAGGCCTCCCCCTTACACTTCCTGACCTCGAATCTACAGGTTTTATGAAATCCCCAGGTGATTCGCATGCTCATCAAATTTGAGAAGCACAAATTAGATGATTTCCAAGATTTTTTTACCACTTTAGTTTTGTTGAACATAAGTGAAAACTTATTTTAATTAGTGAAAGTAAGTGAAAAAATAAAGTGAAAACTACCTTGCTCACATGCCCTAGTAAAATTATCCAAAAATCCTTGATAAAATGTCAGTGACTTGGGGTCCTCCCTTAGGTCAACTAATTCAGAAGCTCTGGGGATGGTATTCTTTTCCATGTCGTAGGTAATTTTAATGAGTGGGCTAAGAACCACTCAGGTATACTACTTGAATGTTTACCTCCTTTTCTGATGCTATCAGCACTGCTTTCTTTTGGATCTAAGGTGAGTAATTACTGTGGAAGGAGAGGAACTCAAAACTGTTTGGTTTTACCTACTTAAACCCACCAGAAATTATTCTGGGGAGGCTGAGGGATAAAGAAATAATTATTGAAGATAACTGTATGTATTTTTATTGTGTTCAGGGAACAAAAGACAAGGTTTGCTCATTATTTTCCCCCCAAACTTCACTCAGATCTCTGACAATGGAAGTGTTTGTGGTAACAAGAAGGAAGTAACCTCTGATGAGTGATAGATATGACATTGTATCTCCAGAATTTTGGTGAGTTGGGGTGGATATTTCAGTGGAACCATTTCATTTCATCATAACATGGTGCTGGTGTTTATTGGATGAGCACAATTAGCCACATTCTGTGATTGGATTACCAAACATAAGTTGCAATTTATTTTTAATCATTTCAGGTTGTTGAACTGTAGCTGATTTAAGAAACATTGAAACCAACAGAATTTTTTTTCTAAAACATTCATTATAGTATCTTTAGTGTGAGAGCTGGGGAAGGAATTATCATAAAACAGTTTGAAGATGTGACAATACCATTATGGGAAAATTCTTTTATGTTACAGTTTTACAAGCCAGACCTTAAGAAACTATGTTCTTAAGGATTAACTTTACCTTTTAAATTATTTTTAAGGTTAAATTTTTTCCAGTGCTCAATGAGAACACAAGCAAATTATTGCATTTTTGGAGTGATTGAATTACTTGATTAAAATAAAGGAAAAATATAGTTTATGTAAGCACTTTTTTTTTGCTTAGTACAGCTCTTTGTTTTCTCAGTTTTCATGTCTTAAATTATTTCTGCATCATTAAGTTTAGCTGAGGAGCCAAAGTTCTGTCATTGCGGAAGGTTTTGGTGGTGTCACATCGAAGAAGAGAGATATTTAGAATAAGATGTCACCTTGGTCTGTTACTTGAGTGTTACTCCAAGAAGTTATGTGAGCAGAGAAACACTAATCTGGTAGGACATCTGTCTTTCCCATTGTGCAGCAGAATCCCCATGCAGAATCTTTAGTCAAGGGTGGGCCATGGCCTTATTTCATCAGGTATGCAGAGAGTCTCTAGAAGCTATGCAATTCTTACTTCACACATTGCTCAGAATCACATGAAGACTCAAGAAATATTTCCTCAAAAATTTATTCTAGCTCTGGTCAAAATTGTGAAGTAGGAAATTTCCTCTCTAACTGCATTCTTTCTTTTATTGAAACACCTTTCCCTATGTTGGTACTACTTTTTGTCCCTGGCACTTCAGTCTCTGACCTACTTACAACTGCTACCTATGTATGGTATCTTATTTTGGAATAACTTCTTCAAGCCACTCTATTACTATGCATTTTTTTCTGGATAAAGAAATCACTGAACTTACATATTTTTCTTATTAACAAGATATTTTTTACAATGTTTGATACATCTCCTCAGCTTTGTTGTCTTCTGTAAATGGGAGGAAGTCAAAGGTGAAAGGCTTTCCATCAAAAACTTGATTGGGGCATTCTAGTATGGCTGTTTGATTTTGGAGAAAGAAATTCCAGAATATTTCTTGAATCTCACCCCTCCTCATCTTTAAAGGAAATAATTCTGTATACTATAACTAAATGGAAATGTCAGGTTTTCCCCTTTTCTTAAAAATTTCTTAAAACTTTTCATTTAGAAAATATCTTTCCCAGGATTCCATTGAAATAGAATGAGCAGTGGTGGTATTGGGGGTAACAAAGTGATAGGTGGTACAGAAATATGGATTCAGCTTGGAAATCAAACATATCAGAAATAGTCTTTTTAATTATTTAATTGATAATTAAAAAGGGCATTTTGTATCTTTCTTACTCGTTGAAACCATCGTGTCAGATTGAAGTATGTTTGCTATGTGATGTTAAAATTTTGTTGCATAAAAAAAATAGCAGGTCACTCCATCTTACCTTTACCTTTACAAGATTGACTTTGTAAAAATTACCTTTATGGCTCTAGAATCTTTTTGATTTTGAATTATTAGCATCTTCTACATTCATATTCATGGATTTTGATTCAGTCTATATGCCACCAGATCACAAATATAGTTGGTTTGAAGCAATGATCTGCACCTACAAACTCTCACATCTCATGACAGTTAATATGTTACTTCTCATGCCTTTTTTTTTCTTTGAGGCTGTTGCTAGATTGTGGTGTGACCGCTTCAGTTAGAACATACTCCAGCCTTATGAAAATTCTCATACCCTTGTTAATGCTGTGGAAAATTTAAACAACAACAAAAATTGATGCTGGTTACATTGTGATTTCTCCTGAAAGCATTTGGAATTTGCTGTGGGTTAATGAAAACGTCACCCTCTACTCCGGTTCACAAGTTTTCCCACTGGCTGGTGGGATTTTTCCACTCTTTCCAGATTGCAGAGAAAAATATGAAATAATGGAACCAAAGCTTGAAACTAGAAGGCTTAGTTTTTGTCTAGTCAGATTCATAAAATTGTTAGCACAGGAACTGGAGGAGAGGATAAAGAGTGTTCTGATTCTTGCTGTGTCTGAACAAGGGAATTCTGCTCAAATAAGAAGACTAACAGGCATGTTGGGATGGGCTGTCCCATGTTTGGGAGCCTCTTGCGTGTGGGATAGAAAAGGAAAGCTACCTGGCAGTATCTCGTGCTATTTGAAAGTAGTGAAAACTCTCAGAAAGAGCTCTTTGGAAGGGGGCATGTACAAGAGATATATAATTTGCTTGTGGAGTGAGGGAGCATCCAAAATATGGGATCCTATAAAAGGATGTCAGACCTTGGTCGGTGGGGCAGAAAGGAGGATTGAGCAGCCCAGGAGTACCCTGAGGAACCCATTTTTAGAGTAGGTGATCCACAGCCATTTCTCTCCTCTAATACATCATTGAAGTATTATGTTTCGTCATCTATAACAGGGACTTCCTTGTAACACTCCTTACAGAAGTGGTTCAGAGCTAGGCCATAATAGGGTGTCGGTCAGATTCTGGGAAAGGGTATAATTTGAAAAAAATCCTGTTTTAATAAAAGAGGTGAGATTATGTAATTGTGGGCATCATTTACATAAAGCAGTGACTTTTCTGAGACAAAGTTTGATTCTTATGTTTCCATCAGCATTGGGAATAGGTGGACTCTAAATCAGTGAGGTGTTTGTTTTGCTTAAGTCAGTCTTTAAATTCAGTTTGTCCTGCTGTAAATGAAGGATCCCTCAGTGGTTATAAGTAGTGTCCTTAGAAAGGATAGTGGTGCCATAACTTTACACTTTTTTCCAAACTTGTGCTACAAAATCATCTCTGATCTATGTAAGATCAGGGAAAATGTACAATAAAGGAGGGGTGTGGAGGAGTTGGGGATACTAGGGAGGGTATAAATTTGCACAGAAGAGAAGGGAGTTTATAAAATATAGGCAGAATCAGAGAAGGCTGGCAGGAGGTGAAATGGGTCTGATAAGTCTGTGTGTGGTATATAGATATATATGATACACCATGAATCCTCACCATATCTTCACTCATCTTATGATTGGCCAACTGCCAACAGGTATTTTCTGAGCATCTACTATGTGCCAGGCATTGTTCTGGGTCCTGGAGATACAGCAATAAATAAGGTAACAGAATTCCTGCTTGCAAGGAGATCACAGTCTAGCAGAAGCATTCTCCTGCTCTTGTTGAGTTTGAAGTACCTATTTATGGCAAAGAGGCTTAAATGGGATTCTTCCAGTAAAATATATGATTTGTCTTGGCAAAACATTCTTGAGGAGAGATTAGGACAAGGGGGAAAAAGCATTGAGTAACATTCTCTCTGTTTCCACCTTTCTGTCAGGTCATAGATATAAATGACAATTCTGGCCCTTGTTCACCCTCACATAGCTCTCTGGAATTCTTTCCTATTCTCTGAACATGAGAGGAATGAGGAGGTTATTTGGAAAGTCATTGGTCTAAGGAGTTGTCCTGCTCTAGTTACCAGAGAATTCTCGAATTTCATCTGCAGAGACTGCAAGGCATGAGGGGCAAACATACTCTGAGGATTCAATTGGTGAGCAGACCCTAGGGATGAGAAGCATATGGAAAGTCAGCTTTATGATTTGCTTCTTTAAAAATAATAACCTGTGGGTGGATTTTAAATCCTCCTCTAAATACAAGGCTAATGTCAGTGACTGTTTTCAGGAAAACCAAAGGATCTCAACATTCCCCAATGTGTTATAGAAACTGTGTGGCCTCAAGCAGTGAAGTGAGGAATTCATTTTGTCTTCTTCCTCAAACACCCATCCTGGAACCCAGCAGAATTTCTGGCTGTGCATCTGGTCCTTGGTGCACTGCCAAAGTGATTTGTGTTTCACTATGGACTCTTTCTCTGGCCCAGGAGAATGTCAGAGAAAAATAGGAGCAAAGTTCTAAATGAGATTGGGTGGGTGGTGGTGGGAACTATTGCTTCTCAACAGACAGTGTGAGAAGCTCTGATTCATGATCCTCGCCACACAGAACGTGGTCCTATAAACTTGTTAGAAATGCAGATCTCAGATCCCCCCACATCCCCCGAAATCAGAAGGTTAAATTTGGAGCACTGGCCTAGGCAATGCATTTTCCTGCCTCACCTTCTGCCCCCCACACTCCCATGGTTTCTCGTTCCCCATAGGCTGCCCTCAGGAATGGCGTTGGTGGGTCCTGGGTGAGGGAATAGGCCACAGCATTCAGTTCTTTACTAAACTAGGAGTTCAAACCCAGAAGACTCTGAGTCACAGAAAACAAAGGAATGGTCTCATTTCACACACATCTAGAGTCTTTGCTGGTTAAACCTCAAGAAGCCCACAAAAAAGCCCCTAGACATTTTAGGGTGTGAATTTTGAATCCGTACTTCCTGACATCTGTTTGGCTGCCATGACCTTCAATTTACCAAAATATGGAAACTTCATTATGGCATTCTACCCATATAATGAGGAAAATGCTGGTGTTTGTCCCAACCCCAAGCCCCTAAAGCAATACTATCCCCAACCACACTTTCCTATACAGCACTTTACATAAAAAATAAACCAAGATATTGGTTCCCTGGAAGTTAATATAAATGAAGTTTCCTTTCTTATAAAATAGGAATAATATTCAGCTCCTTTGATTATCACAAATCTCTTGATTAGAAGTCAAAAGTCTTCGATTAAAGTTTTAACTAGCTAAACGGATATCCTCCTCATCAGTGTATATCCTCACCTGTTGATAGTTGGCCAACTACAGGAGTAGTGAAACCATTGTGAGAACTCACGGAATATCTTTTATTTTTAAATTTTTTTTTAATGTTTTATTTATTTCTAGGAGAGAGAGAGAGAGAGAGAGAGAGAGAGACAGCGTGAGCAGGGGAGGGTCAGAGAGAGAGGGAGTCACAGACTGAAACAGGCTCCAGGCTCTGAGCTGGCAGTCAGCACAGAGCCCGACGCGGGGCTCGAACCCACGAACCGCGAGATCATGACCTAAGCGAAAGTCGGACGCTTAACCGACTAAGCCACCCAGGCGCCCCTAATATCTTTTATTTTTAATGTTTATTTATTTTTTGAGAGCAAGGGGGCAGAGGACAGAGGATCTGAAGTGGGCTCTGCACTGACAGCAGAGAACCTAGTGCAGGGCTTGATCAAACAAACTGCGAGATCATGACCTGAGCCGAAATTGGATGCTTAACCAACTGTGCTACCCAGGCGCCCCTCGTGGTGTATCTTATATATGGTCCTGCTCTTTTAGTTCTTTGTGGATGAAAAATGAAGTCACTCTTACAACTTCATGCTATAATTGCATTTTGGGGGTTTTCAGAAAGAAAGAAATAATGATATAACAAGAGCAAATTGAGAAACAAGAGTGATAAATGGAGTGAATGAGAGGAATAAAGCATCTGGTAAGCCCCAACCACATCCTTTCCTGGTGGTAGTGATGGGGGTGCAAAGTGATTCCTTACAGAACACTGTGTCAAAAGGAGTCTCTTATATGTGCAAGGTTGAGGCAGCTTTCCCAGATTGGCTTAAAACTATCCAATTGCAATATTTACTACTGCTTTCAGTCAGTAGGGACACATATGAATATATCAATATTTTATATCATTGACTACTTTTCCTGTCTCTGTCAACCCTACTGTCTCAAACTCATAGCATTGTGGCAGTAATGAATCCAGGTCTTCCAGTCGAGAATAATTGAAGCAGTTTTTTTTAGACATAGACCAAGATATAGAAGAATGAGACCTTTGTATGGTTTAGTCTATTTTGGGATTAGAGTGCCCATGATCCTCTCCATTCCATTCCTACATATTTGGCTCTCTTTTTTTGACATAGCTTTAGTAAATTTCATGTGCATGTGTGGACATTTTTCATTCCCAGGTTTTGGCTTCATCGAGAAGTCAGTTGAGGAGCCAAAATAAGAGAGAGGCTTGCCGTTTTTGTAGTAGGAGTTAGTTTATCTTGTGATAGGACCAAAAGAGAAAAAGCTTAGAAATGCCCTCAAAAATCAGATTTAGCTGGCTGGATATTTTATGTAAATCAATTTGAAAACTTTGTATTAGCATTATTTAGACAGTAAAGGCAACAAACCTCTTTTCAGTTGTGTCTACTCTTATACGTGACTCCCCGGGCTGACGGCTTTCTGTGGTTCCTTTCAATCCTTCCAAAAGCCTAAGGAGTGGACATAATAGAAAAAGAATTTTAGTTAGTTACCATCCAAAAACAAGAACAACAATGTTCATGTTTTGGGATGGTAACTACGTAGTAACATTGGCTCATATATTTTTATTTAAGTACCCCTCAGACATCCTTGTTAGCATATTTTATTCCGGGCAATTGTTAGAACTGAAATTAGCCTAATGACTTAGGGCAGTGATTTTTATGTATCTCCTGAATTGAAGATTTGGTACTAACTGCCCTAAAATGGTTTGACTTTAGATATTCATGAGAATTACATGCACTGTTGTTCAACAGAAAGATAACCTTGCTCTCCTTTCTTCCCTCTCTCCCGTCAGAGATTAACTGAGGACACTTTTTACAATGTATTTAGTTTTGGTTAGGAAATAACATTACTAAACAAGTTTTGCTAGGTGGTATATAATCACTGAAAGGCCCATTTGTTCAGGAAGCAGGAATTAACGCCTCTACCTGGGTAAAAAAAAAATGGTATAAGACCTGAGGTATCTAGAAATGATGGAGTTTGGATTAAGCCCTTAAGCAGAAAAGGACAGGTCTGGAGGGAGAGCACCACTGAGCCGGCAAGCATAATGAACAACTGCTAGTCATGGTGAGTATCTGTTTATCTTGACCCAGAGAAGTTAAAATATCAGCACAATTCAATGTAACCTGCCTCCCTCACTCCAAAGGCCAAATAATATATTCAAGAAAAAGAATCCATTCGCCTAGCCATTATACATGACTCTACAGTTCTTGGAAATAAACCAAGTCAGCTCTGGAAACAGAAAACTAATCCAATTGACCACTTGAGGGAGGTGGTGGGTTATATTATTTGGAAAAAAGAACCCAGTTCATTTTTAACGATGTGCAATTTTAAGAACTTTGAAAAATCTGTGACCTGTGGAGAAGAGATCATCAGAACCTTGACAATGGCCTTTTCTCTACTTGGATCCATTCTCTAATTTTCCTACTAAATTAAAGGGAATAAAAGAGATTTATTAAACGCTTGTTATGGTCTGGTTGATGAATCACTTTAGAAAGAAAGACAGGGGTGAAGTATGGGTAGTTTATTTTCACAAATCAGTTTTAGTTTTTTTCTATGAAATAAATGAATGATAAGCCCATTCAAATGGTTGTTACAATTCTTCTTTTAAATTGTTTACTCTATTAAGGTGACAATACCTGACACATTGATATATGAACAGTGTTCGCTTGCCTGACATGAACATAAATTATAACATGAGAATGTGATGATCCTTCAACACTTCACTCACTCATCCAGGTTAAATGTAGAATTTGGAAAGAAATCAAAATTAAAGTTACATTTACTTAGACTCCCAACAGCTGTTTCTTCTTGTTTAAGGGTGACTGAAGAAAAGTTAGCTGAGATGAAGGGTAAAATGGGTCAATTCCAGCAAAACCATTTTATTATGTCAGAGCCAAAGGAAATCAAATCATTAAAGCCAGCCCTAGTTGTAGACACCGTCCATTCACTGAATTTTGTTTGTTTGTTTATTTATTTATTTTTAGTTTATTGTCAAGTTGGTTTACAAAAAACACCCAGTGCTCATCCCAACAAGTTGTTGTTGTTTTTTTTTAAACAGGTATCATAAAATATGCTTACTTGTGGGTTCATTCCTCATGGATTGAATGGCAGCATTATAAATCATGTTTTTTTCAAATGATTATGGAAATAGAAATTTTTAATTAGTATTTTATTTTCTATCAGTTTAATGCAGGTATACATACTGTAGAGAGTCAAACAGTGTAACATTTATAGTGAACAACAGCAGTACTCTGCTCCACCACTTGTCATCCCAACTCTTGCTATACAAATCAAACCACTGCCAATTTGTTTAGCTATTTCTTCTGGCCTATCACTCCAAGTATCTAAATAACATGTTTATGCTGTTCTTTCTTATATGTGTGTGATTAAGCCTCAGATATTTTCTGTTTCCACTTATAGGAGAAAGGAATCCAGCCCCTGCCAACCTCTCATGCCACTTGCCATGCATTTCCTATTTTCTCCTCCTCCAAGTACAGTTAAGTCATCATTTTTAGTTTAACCTCTGTTCGGTGTTAACTTTATTATTATGACTATATAAATGCTGTACACAGCTGAGTGTAGCAGGGTGCTCTGACCTCTCTTTGCAATTTTTTGTTTTCCTAAATGAAAAATTGCATTATTTTTTCATTAGCTTATTTACACATACTTAGTACTGATTCATCCCTCAGATCGCAAAGTGCTATCCAGCCCCTCTTAATACTGTCACGTATAATAAGTGATCCATCAGTTTTGCTTTTTGGAGTATCTCTCCTCCTTACTCCCAAGCCCTCTGGGCCCCTGCAACACAGGTCCTTCTAATGCCTGCTACTGCATTCTTATTCTGGGTCTTTCCTTCACTATCAAACTGGGGATTCTCTTTTCTCTTCTGTCTTTGTTTCTGTTTTCTCAATCACATGCTTTTCCTGGTTTATTCTCTCTTTTTTCTACAGCTCTTCCTCTGATTGGTTCCTAAGGAAAGTTAAATGAGAAGAAAATGTCTTTTTCTACCTTCACATTAAAGTTTGGCTTGGTATTTTGGAGAGAATTATTTTTCCTCACATTTTTAAAGTTGTTCCATTTGTTTTTATCTTCCACTTTGTTGTTATGGAGTCCAATGCTATTTGAGTTCCTAATCCTGCACATTGATCTATGTTTCCCTCTGGAAGCTTTTAGGATCTTTGGTTTATTTCTGGAGTTTTGCAATTTCACAAAAAATTATGTCATTTCACCTCTCATTTATTTTATTGGAGATTTAATGGGACTTTTCAATTTGGAAACACATGCCTTCTGTGATTTTTTGGTGTTATTTTTGTGTATTAATTATTTGATTTTTTCCGTTTGTTTTCTCTGTTCTCTCTAAAACTCCCATTATTCAGATATTAAACCTGAATTGTTTTCCAGTTTTTCAAATTCTCTTTATTGAAGCTATTTCCACAATTTTTTCTTTTTTTTTCATTATCTGGGTTATCTTCTCCATTTTTATCTTCCACCCTTTCTGTGGAATTATTTTTAAGTTTTTGTTTATTTTATTTAAATTTCAAGAGCTCTTCTATATCCTCCAATTATCCCCCCCCAAAAAAAACCCACCTATATAGCATTCCTTGTATATCAACAGATAACAATACTTTCTTTTATCCCTCTAAAGATACTTATTATAGTTTCTCTGAAGTTTTTGTGGTAGTCACTGGGATGTACCACCCAGGTCCCCCTTTTAGGAAAGGTTTGATGTCCCTGTTGCTGGGAGTGCTATGGACAGAAATTCTTCAGCTGTGGGCCCCACATTGATCATCTCCTTTCTGGGACAGTCCACATTCAAAGAGTGTTCCTTGTGGGATATGTATCCTTGGCCATATTAAGTTGAGCTTAATTGGCTCACCTCAGAGAGGTTCTAGCCCCAGAGACTGAGACTGAACCTATCAGCCCATGCCCATTCCTGCTTTTGTGCCTTTTAAGGACATGTCCTAGTAAACTCCATCTCAGAGTCATTATGCTTCCAGGGATACAAAGCTGTGACTATTTTCTTCTTTATGCTATATACCTCTTTCTTCTGTTACCATTTTTCTGTTTATTCATTTTAGACTTTGACTTCCATGCTAGAGGCTTTGTATTCAATTTCATTTTGAAAGCAAAGTTGACTAGAAGCTTAACATGTGTCCTTAGGGTCACCAGGTAGACAAAGTCAGGAAACCACCTCTTTCTTGGGTGTCCATAGGCAATTTCCTTCTTTCTCCTGCCTGGAGAAACTGCACCTGACTAGCAGCTTTCTGGTATCTAGGGGGAGAAGTCCTACTGTTCATATAAACATTTTTATTTAATAGTCTAGATTTTTAGTTTGGACTCTCAGCCCAATTTCAGTTCTGCCTGGCAAACCTACCAGGTATGGGAGGGGATAATCTCAAGGCATGTGGGTTTTTACAGTGATTTGGGGCATGTATCTTTTCCTTATACAAATGTTCACCCAGTCCCTTTGTTATCAACCCTTCCCCTCCCTTCCCCACCCCCCCTTTCAGAGGCACTCCTCCAATACTTGATCCCTTCTGGGGATCTGCAGAGTTGTGTTGTGGCTTTGAATTGTGTTCTTGTGGACTTCCTCCCTGTGAAGGCTTGGAGCTCTCTCCTCTCAGCAAAGTCACTTGCTGCTGGCCCTTTCACTTTTCATCTCACAATATTTTGTCAAAATTGATCACCTGCTGTGGTCTCTGCTTTCATTCTCTTTGTTTATGTGGGTTCGAGTCTTATTTTATTTTTTGTTGCAATTTAAGGGAAGCCTGAAAAGGAATGGTTATACACACAGTCTTTGCTTAAACTAATTTGAATCAGAGTACTTTTACTATACTGAATCAGTGGCATGTGGCAACGTTGATCCTGTTCTCTTTTTAGAAACACATTCTTGTTAGCTTCCAGGACAACACATTTGCCTGATTTCTTCCTACTTTGCTGGCTGTTCAGTCTTGCAGGATGCATTTCAGTCTCTCATTTCTCTGAAAACCATAAAAAGAAAATCAAAATGACACTTCTAAAATATATTAACCAAAGTACCAGAATTGGTATCTTTACATGACACAGCTGAATGACTAAATGCCAGATTTCATGTATAGCAAAGAAGAACTGTAAGACATTTCACAAATGAAAACAAAACACATACTTTTTGAAGATATTTAATACTCAAGCAAGTAAAATGGGTATGAAATTTCTCTTTTCTGAAATATTATTGTGAATTGCAAACACTTTAAAAATATGAACAAGTTTTAATTTACTGAGCCCTAATAATTAAGGAAGAAAAAATTTACAAACCCACAAATTGAGATTCATACATTTCTTGAGTTCTTTTCAGTTATAGTCTATTTCTGTGGACTATGGAATTTTGTTAAAACCATTTTCTGTGCAACAGCAATTTTATAAGCTTTGTAGAAATTAGGAATCAATATGTTTGAATCACTAATAAAACTTTAAACCTATGTTTTTTGAAAAAGGATATAGTGTGTGGTAAGTGGTTAAAGATAGTCTGGAATCAAAGTAATAGGAAAAAACATAACTTTATAGAAAAAACTGAAGTGATCATATTTTTTGATCGTTGAACCACAAAATCATGTTTTCGGAAATCTCTGTACAGATTACCTATAGTGAATAGGAATCAGAAATTAAAAATATACCTGAGTATATTTTATGCTTTTCAAATTTGAATGTGTGCCATAGAAGTAGGGATTGTGTACCAGTAGTAAATCCAAAAGACCAGTAATTGTTGCCATCAGCTGGGTGAACCCAATGTTACCTTCCCTCACTGGATAGTTTATCATGTTTACCAAGGAAGCATTTGGCAAGGAAAACTTAGTGTTAGTTATAACAAAATAATTCTTAAAATGTTAGTCTTCATATTGATTAATTTAAAGAACACAACAAGTTTAGGCCAGAGTTACAACATGTAGAAGTGGGAATGATACATGCACTTCCAATATAATTTGAAAGTTATAAAATGAATACTCACCTACCTTTCTTCAAAAATTGCATACATGTATAGCAATGCAAGTCTAAGACAGGTGCCAATGCTCCAGCCACTTGGCTACACGGTTCTATGGTTTGTGAGTCATGGGAATTGCTTGTCTTAATCTGCCCGCTAAAGCTCTGTCCTATTGTCTTTTCATGTAATAGAAACATGGCTTTAATGACAAAGCCCAACTAATTAAAAAACTTAATTTAATAGCTTAAAGCGCAAAGGGCATTCCCTAAGCAGTAAAATCTTTTGTTTGGAAAATTTTAAACAAATTATATTTTACTTTATGTTTTATTATTTATGTAATAAGTGTTTATAAGAACACAATTTTCTCAAGATTTAAGCTGCTCATTGTTCCATAAATAGGACACACATTTTAGAAAAATGAGTTTTTTTAAAGAAATATTTTAGTGATTACCTCTGGCTCAAAATATAAAACTCTGTTAGTGCTTGATGTTACCGGAATCTTGCCCTACATTATTTTTCGAATCTTCTCTGTAGGGTTAATAATAGAAATGCTTTCATTCCCAGTCACAGCCTTGAATTACCACTTACTTTGAATTTAGGTTTTGTGTCTGGGTGAAATTTCCCTCTGGCTTAATTACCAAGCTGGTAGAAATGTCTCACCTAAATCCTCTATCTTTTTGTTGTTAGAAAGATTCATAATCCCAAACCTTAGTATTTTCAAGAACACGTGATGACCTGTAGTCTCACTCCTACCCTCAGTTTTGAATTCCCCTGACAGTAACCTTGCTAAGTGTTGTCGCCCAACTTCTGTGTGGCTACTTCCAGTAAGGGAGACATTTCTGTCCATTTTAGGCATATTGGGGTCATGCTTCAGTCATTACCAGCTATTTTCACCTTAATACAGATTCTTACCTATCAAAGTGTTTTGTTGGTTGGACCACGGAGCAAGAAGACATAACCTTAAAGGGTTCAGGAATGTAAATTGACCAAGGTGAACTCTGACCTAAAAGAGAAGGGCACCATTGTTCCTGTGGCTTTGTGATTGTGTGGTTAATAGAAAAGATTGTCAGCCATGTTGGCATGGGGGTGGGGAAAGGAGTGTTTCCTGAGACTGGGATTGATGTTGGTGTCCTGTGAGTTGAGAATGTCCTGGGATTAGGTCTGTTTGCAGGAGAACTGACTCACTGAGATGGCTTCCTGAGCCAAAGTGCTCCCACACTTCCTTTCTTCACTTATTCCTTTATTTTAATGACTTCTTGTCACCACTTTGGGGTAAGCAATATGATCCCCTAAAAACATAGCAAGTCATCCTGTCAGACAGCAGATAACTTTAAGAGTGAACTCCTCAGGGTAAGGAGGGAAATTTAGAAGAAATTGTAGACAGTTCCTACTATCACTGAATTTACAAACTGATGGAGATAAGAAAGGAGACAACTGACTCATAAATAAAGCACGTAAAGCATGAAAGCTTTGTAACTTTATAGAATGACGTATTACATACTGACATAAACTCTAGAACTCATGCATTCATCAAAGCAGACTGAAGTTGGGAAAGGTTCTACAAAAGAGAAGAAAAGTATGATTATTTTTCAGGATTGTGGAAAGGCTCAGGGGCAAGGAAAAGGTGTTCTTTAGAGGGTAGGAGTTTCCTGAGATGACCTGCATCAAATCCCCAGAGAGTAAAGGGGTAAGGAAGCTTATTTATGCTCAGAGATTTGCTTGGGCAGCATTTCCTCTTCTTCCCCTTTCTCCCTGCCACCTTTCTGGTGGTCTTTTCCTCAAGAGAACTGGAGCCCTTCCTACCACTCAGGGGAATCTCCACACAGAGTTACTTTGTCTTGCACCTGGGCTAGTGGAGTTTGATTGTTGAAACCTTCAGCAGTCTTTCTCTCATCTCCCCCTATGGGGTCTGTGGCTGGGAGCCCCTAGCTGCTTGAGTCCCCATTCTCACCCAGTAGTAAGGCTCCCCTGCCAAGGATTGGGCACCTACAATATGGCAGTACCTTTCCTCTTGATCAGAGAATCCTTCACTCTGGGTGCAGTTAGACAGATAGCTTTAAAAATTCACTCTTAGAAGAATCATTCTTAAGACTCTTAGGACTCTGATGAAATGAACCAAATCGTCTATTAGTCTTTCAACCCCGAGAGCACCTTTGTTATTTTGTAGTTTCTGCCTAGTCCCTAGGTATCAGCCCAGCCACACCCACTGAGGATGCCTTTGTATATTCTGTAATTAAAAAGCCTGATTTCAAGCGCACTTCAGCTGGGGCTGTTCCCCTTTATATTAGTGACACTTCACCTACCCCCTACAGGGAGGTGAGGTCAGAGACACCTGGAAGCCTTAACAACAAAGGAATTCATATACCCCTCCCCTTCCCAACACCATTCACCCAGGCACTGCAGAGTTCTTGGACTGATTTATGACATTTCCTAATATAGCAGGGGTAAGATGACTTATTTTGAAAATAGAATTAAAACTTTCCCTTTTTAGGAGCAAGCACTACTTTGGCAACACCATCAGCCCCAAGCACATTAGTCCTTATGGTCAAAACATTAACAGGGTGCTTTGTTAACAAAATGTTCAGGTCATGATAAGGCCAACAAAGGAACTGTAAGACTTTATGAGCTGACTCTTTCCAAATAGTGCTCCAAGTCAAAAGTACGGGGAGTAAAATTTTCTCCAGTAAACAAGGCCTGAACCAGCGGGGTAAGAATTTTCATGAGTAAGCAGAGGTGTCAGGGTGTCGCGTTGAACAAAACAAGCCACCTCATGAAAAGTAGGAAACAATTGATAGGTCCACAAAGTGTGCAGCTCTCTGAAACCTGTGAGTAAAAGATCTGAGAAAGACTCACTAATTAGCTTTCTAGGGTAGCATAGGAGGGAGAGTGGGGAGCCCTTTAAAGAGGTCCCAGGGAGTGCTAAGTGCTGGGGAAGTTTATTGCCATGCTCATAAACAATGGCACTGGCCAGGGAATTGAGGTGAGGTCCTGTGAGCTGCAGAGCACCTGCTTTGAGAACTCATCTTTGTGAAACCTTCCCTGGTTTGAAACTCTGATTAGTTTCCTCTCTATCACCTCAGTCTTTTACAAGATTTGTAGGTTAATTCTTAGCCTTTACATGGTGGATTGTCTTTTTAATGAGAAGAAAGGAGAGGCAGTGAGAGGAGGGAGTGATGGGAGGTGGGTGGCAACTGATGCCAGTAAGCTGGGAGAGAGGTGTCTTTAGTCCTCAGTGCAAATCCTGGCTCTGGTGCAGATGTTATTAGATAATCTTGCAGCCTCTCTAGGATTCTCTTTTGTCATCTGTTAAATGAGGAAATAGGACAAGATATGACTTTGTTTTTGAAAATCACTAATAATATATTTACTAGTGCCCTAACACAACTTGTTTGGCTTTATAATAATCCTTGAGGTAAGTATAATAGAAAACATTCTCTATACCTTAAGAGGGGTAATATGAGAGGTACCTGGGTGGCTCAGTCAGTTGAGTGTCTGACTTAATCTCAGGTCATGATCTTGTAGTTTGTGGGTTTGATCCCAGAGTCAGGCTCTATGCTTACAGCTCAGAGCCTAGAGCCTTCTTTGGATTCTGTGTCTCACTCTCTCTCTCTGCTGTTTCCCCTGTTCACACTCTGTTTCTCTCTCTCAAAAATAAATGAACATTAAAAATTATTTTAAAAATGAGGAGTAATAACAGATTCAGAGCAGTCAAATGGTTAGCTTCTGAACAACAGCAAACATGTAGCACAAACTGGGGCAAGAACCCCGGTCTTTTGATTTCTAGTTCTTTGTACACGTCTCAAAAGCTGTAATTTAAATGGCCTAGATTTCCTCATTGAACAAAGTACATGAAGGCAAGGAGAGCATTCTATATGTCTAGTATGTAACTGTTATGTATCTGGCTCTAATTTTCTGTAGCTTAGTAAATAATGCTCACTGAAATTTTTAGGAGCTTGTGACAATGTTCTTACTTTCAAGTCCAGAATCTAATAATGATAATAATTAACAAATTTTTGAGCTGCTACACTGTGCTAGGATCATTACATACATGATCTCATATATTGTTTCTCATTTTGAAGAAACTGAAGCTCGATGGCACGTCACACCACCAGTATAGTAGAGATGGGATATGGACTTTAGGCTGCCTGTCCCCCGGGATGTCAGTCATTTGTCTCTCCAACCTTCTCTTTCTCTATATATCTTATTCTCAATGCTTCCTCCAGGTGAGAATTCATACCCTTTCTGGCTCTCTGACTTGCAAAGCAGCTAAGAAAGTTTATGACTCCAGTTAGTGTTGCAGGAGGATTCCGTGAGACTTGTGGGTTCTAAGAGTAGAGGAACTGTTACTGGCTCTTTGGTAGTGTTGGTATGGAGAAGTGAGGCTGCGTAGTAAGCAGGAGAAAGCAGGGCCCCAGGTGGCCTCGGAAAGTATTCCCTTGCCCCCAAGCACAAGTCAGGGATCAAGGAGAAAGAGGTGATGGGGATTCCAAGGGGGGCAATCTGTGAGGACAGATGTTCAAGAGGTGGGTGTCTCTCCCTAACTCCCTGATGAAATGGCACAAGGAGACAGATCTCCTGAAGTCTGAGGTTTCATTTGTACTGTCATCCTGGTGGACCTGGGGCTTGGAGTCCGAAAATAATTTAAGATACAGAAATTAAAAAATTTAATTTCTAGCATATATAAGACTAAGACTTAGATACACATTTTCTACAGAAGATTTCATGTGGAGACTAGTCATGGAGAAATTGACTCACCACTCAGTGCCCTATATTTCAGGCATCTGAACACAAAAGAACCCATGCCACAGGATCCAATACTACATTAAATTGTATTGGCTAGTGATTAATGTTTATCCCTTGAAATTAATGTTGTAAGCTTGATTTTCACTGATGTATTTTTTCCTTTAGCTTAAGTTGTTATTTGGCTCTATGGTTTCATAAGAGTTACAAATATAAACTACTTATGACTGGTTTTATGCTTGCACATATTTAAACAACATTAAGTATATCTAATATCAGTATTAGAGTACTTGAGATTATTTCCTTCTTCATCGCTCACTGAAGTTTGAGGGACAATGTTCTAATTCAAAGAAGTGATTCTAATTATAGTTTTTGTAGGTCAAAAAGGAGGAGACAACTTGGTAGGTCAGTAAGAGAGGTATTTTGGGGATAGTTCTTGGAAATAAGTCACCTTTCTTTGTCTATTCAAAATGTTCTATAGATAACTTAGATTTGTGTGGAAATATTTATTTGGTGATGAAGATTTATTGCTAAGTGAAAAGTAAAGTCAGTAAGACTGGCTTAGATAAGCTGTTTGGTTAGTGAAGCCTCAACTCACACATATACAATCAATTGCTGATTCTTTCAGGCACCCAGTCAGTGGGGAATTCATGGGGCAAAGGGAAGTCTTTCCAACAAATGGTTACAGAACAATTGCATATGGAAAATGTGAACTTCAGCTATCATTTCACATTATAAATAAAAATGAATTAAAGATGAGTCATAGACTTACATGTAAAAGAACCATAAATTATCTAGAAGAAAACACAGTGGAATGTCTTTGTGACTTTAAGGTAAACAAAGATTTCTTAGGACACAAAAAGCACAAATTATGAAAGAAAAAATGGTAAAATAAAAAATTTTCAAAATTAACTATGTTTAAAGACACCATCAAAAATGAATAAGTAAGCCACAAAATGGTAAAAAAATATTCACAATTCATATATCTGACAATGGATTCACATTAAGAATAGATGGAGATTTCCTACAAATTGAAATGAAAAGACAAGTCAAAAAAAGGGGGGGGAAGGCTTGAACAAGCACTTCACAAGAGAAGATATAAAAATAACCAATAACAGGGGCGCCTGGGTGGCTTAGTCGGTTGAGCGTCCGACTTTTCGCTTAGGTCATAATCTCACGGTTCATGGGTTCGAGCCCCGCGTCGGGCTGTGTGCTGACTACCAGCTCAGAGCCTGGAGCCTGTTTCAGTCTGTGACTCCCTCTCTCTCTGACCCTCCCCTGCTCACGCTGTCTCTCTCTCCTAGAAATAAATAAAACATTAAAAAAAAATAACCAATAACAATATTAAAAGGGCTTAGCATTGTTAGCAATTAGAAAACAATTCTTTATTTATTTATTTATTTATTTATTTGAGAGAGAACGAGAGAGCAAGCACACGAGCAGATAGAGGGGGAGAGAGAGAGAGAGAGACAGAGACAGAGAGAGAGAATCTTAAGCAGGCTCCATGCTCAGCACAGAGCCCGACACAGGGCTCAATCCCATGATGAGCTGAAATCAAGAGTCAAATGCTCACCTACTGAGCTGCCGTGGCACCCCAGAAAATGCAATTTAAAACCATAATGAAATATCATTTCATACCTAGTAGAATGGATAAAATAAAAAAGCTTGACAACTGCAAATTGGTAAGGATGTCGTACAACTGGAGCTATTGTGTTACTAGTTTAAATTTCTGTTCATGTTAAAATCTGTTCAAAATGATTTGATTTAGGGTGAAAGTTTTTTCTAGAAAATGTGTATTCATTCATGCACTTATCTAACAATTATATATTTAGAATTCACAATGGTTAAAGTTCTTGCTTTCAAAAACATACATATGGTTTATAAACTGAAGCCTTATTAAGTTAGCTACCATATAGATAGTTCTTTTTAAGCACATTTTCTTGATTTCCAAACACATGTATTATTCTTACAACCAATTTCAAAATGAATCTGACAACTTCAACTTGATTGATCTCACCAAGGAGTTTTATTGAATCAATGGTATGTTTATAGTTGAGAAAAGGCACTAAATAAATCTAGCTGTTATATTTAAATCAGGCAGCTGTTTTCTCTAGAGGAAGTTAAATTGAAATGTGAAAAAAAAAACAGTAAAAGCAACCACTTATGGATTTCCATGTGATTAAAGAAAAAAAGTCATAGGAATTGTAAACCCTTACCTTTTATTTATTTTCTTGTTTTGAGGAGTTGGTTCTTTTTGGTTCCTCACACATAGACTGAAAGCAGATCCTTTGAGTGCCAAGAGGTTAAAAAGGTGACTTGGTGAAGGGATTAAGAAACAGAGTGTGGGGTTAGACAGACCTGATTTCACCTTATTTCCCATTTAGTAGAATGGAGGTTAGTTTGCTCACTCTTACCTTCTGCTATGGGTCTCAATTACCTTCTGTGTAATGATGGGCGATGGTGAGGTTTAATGAGATTTCAGTTAGAAGGCACTCAGGACAGTGTTTTACATATTGTAAGTACGCACTAAATTGCAAATCTTATTAATTAAAATTTGCCATCCGATTAGTATCAGAGTCTTAAAAGTTAAGGTGAATGGAGCACAAGACACTTATGGCTGAGGCAGTTGTTATCTACTTAGAGATTAGTAGCTTCTCAGAGGCAACTTCACTAATGAAACTAAAGTAAATTCCCAGAGAAAACTCTTGCCTCTCAATTAATATTCAAGGCTGCTTAGTTAGGGAAAATTAAGAAGTCTCCCGATTTTACAAAATGCCGAATTTATTTTACTGTTTAACTTTTCAAATGTTTCATGGTTTAAACTTAAATTGGATTAGCAGCTTTCAAAAGTGATTAAAAAATAATAGTAGATGATAGGAAAAGTTTGCGGAGCTTCTAACCCAGTGAAACCTGTCTGTGGCCTCTTCTTTTTAATAAAAAATTTTTTAAAGATTTTTTTTCATGTTTTTTATTTATTTTGAGAGAGAGTGAGTGAGTAAGAGAGAGAGAGAGATTACATGCCTGTGAATGGGGGAGGAGCAGAGGGAGAGGGAGAGACAGAATCCCAAGCAGGCTCTGTGCAGAGCCCCATGTGGGGCTCCATCTCACAAACCGTGAGCTCATGACCTGAGCCGAAATCAAGAGTTGGACACTTAACTGTCTGAGCCACCTAGGTGCCCCTGAGCCACCCAGGTCTCCTTGTCTGTGGCCTCTTCTTAAACCTCATAACCATAGCATAGAGCTGATTGAGAGTTTAGGGATATGGGATTTTTGTTCTTGTTTGAGAGATGACTAAATTCTCTAGTAAATTGCATATGTAAATTGATCCAGTCCCAGAAAACCAAATGATACATTTCAGAACATACGAATTTTATTTTTGAAGATTATAACATATTGTTTATGAGACAATTTTCTGTCTTGGCATTCTCCCTACCAAAGAGAGAAAGTCACACATATTGGCCAATTCTATTTCTTTCACTCAGGTGTTTTTATTCTGCAATGGAATAGATTCACATTTAAGGATTAACTGAATAAAACCATAAGTGTGCACCTAGGAGCAAGTTATACTAGAAGGTAGTGTGAGTGACTTTGGACTTGTAGGCAAAGCAGTTCTGGTTCTATTAGTCTATTTCTGGCTCTACTGTGGCTTTTTGATCATGCTAACAAATGACTTTATGTTTTTGAGCTTCATCTGCTTCATTTTTACAATTATATATATTCTACAGAGCTATGGAGAGGAGCACAGGGATTGACGTTTCTGCTGAGATGTAAATTACTTTCCTAAAATGACAGAGGCCTAAAAAGAGGAACTTTGCAGAGCCAGGAGACTCTATGAGGCAAAGAAGGAAAGGGCATGGAGAAGAAAGCTGAGTGCCATCTAAGAAATGATGTCAGGAAGCAAGAACAGGGATTCTGGGAACTTCATGATCTTCCCATGTATGTCATTATTGGCCTTCATTCACTCACTGAACAACCAGAATTTGGGACTTTGCCAAGATTAAGGCACTTTGTTAGATGCTGAACTACAAAACTGATGGAGACTTGGTCCTTTCTTTTAAGGAGCTCATAATATACTGGAGATACAAACCAGCATTCTTACAATACAATGGGATAAGTGCAATGGAAACATTAGGGCATGATGAGTTAATCCTTAAAAGAAAGGACTTGCTTATTAGAGAGTGGGGAGGCCATTGCAGGGGAAGGAACAAAATGTAAAAGGAATAAATATGTAAAGAAGTGTGTTACCTGAGGATGATTGATTCGGAGTGCCTCGTGCGTGGTAAAACTGACCAGCGGGCAAAGCCCATGGCCACTCAGCTAGATCAATCTGCGACTCTGATGAGAACCGATGACTCTTCTTTAGAGCTTTGCAATGTATGTGTGTTTGTATGTGTGTGTGTGTGTAACTTTGTAGGAAAAGAAAATTGGAGAAAAAGCCATGCAAAGTGTCCATCTGTCAACATTTCCCATTCAAAGACTTTGGGAAGCACATCAAATAGGCAATGAAGTTTTTTGAGAAAGATGTCCTTAATTTTGAATGTAATTTGAAAGTCATTGGAACAATGAAGAATGTCAACACTTGCTGCTATGATATTTACCAGGAAAAGAAGAGATCAGAAATTATTGGCTTTGAATATAAAAAGCCTGAGCAGAGCTTAAGCAGAATGTCCCTGCAATGGAACATTTTTCATTATGTTTGATTTTATGTCTGTAAATGGTTACAAAGACATATTAGTGTTTTGTTTTTTAATTTTCTCTTATCAATGTGATTAAGAGTACCTCAGATCTCTGAAGGAGATGGTGGTGGTACCACTTTATAATCTTTGTCAATTTTACGGGAAAAAATATATTTCTTTAAAAAAATAAATCCACAAATATTCTATTGCTTTATTTATTCAAATCTTCTGTTTCCCAATACAATTTTACATAAAATGGAAAAATTGTTACTTACTTCCCTGAGAGTTAAGAAAAAGGAGGTCCCATATATCTGTGTCAGATTCTGAGATTCCTATTCCTTGTATGGCTAATACATGTAAAAACAGATTTCACTTTGCCTATAGTTCCCGTCATTGACTCTTTGTTTTTTATTTGGTGGTTGGGCAGAGTTGGGGTAGTTCTGATATAGTAGTAAGGTATCATATTGGATAGATTTGCCATATAAGTTCAAGTACAGTACTTTATTGTAATCCAAAATTTGTTTCCAGTTTGCAAAGGAGTGATTTACTACTCACTCATCCATTCTAAATATTTCTAAGGTTTTTTGCCCAAAGTGTAATATAACTTTAATAAGCATCCTTTAACTGTTACACCAAAACACCAACTGCAGTTCCTCATTTATCTATTTTAGGACTGCATTTACAATAAAATTTTACTTTTTATGTTTAATAATTGTAAAAATTTATAATCATATAAAATTTATGATATTTTGACTAATTATGTAGTAATAATATTTGACTTAATAACTAGCATATGTTTTGATTACTTGGAGGTATGTACCAGAAAATTAATTTTTAAATTTAAGATATTTAATATATTTTTGCTGCAAAGAAGTATAGAAGATCAGTAAAAGATTTTCAAGCATAAAAGTATTATGTTCATTACATTAGCTGTGTGGGAGGCATAGTGGAGATAGAAATTCAAGGAAGAAAAAGAATGATTATTAAGGAATAATAACAAGGTCCTTATTANCAGGCTCTGAGCTAGCTGACAGCACAGAGCCCAATGCAGGGCTCGAACCGACGAACCGTGAGATCATGACCTGAGCCAAAGTCGGATGCTTTACCAACTAAGCCACCCAGGTGCCCCAACAAAATTTTTAAAACTATATAAATATTTATAATATTCTATTATCTATTTTTCTAACAATTAAACTTCTGATAAAAATTATAGATATCAACTTAAAAATGTGAAAGGATACATAATATTTCAAATTGTTTTATGGACTACACTAGACAAAAATTTTGAAGCTTAGTATATAAACTATTTTGAATTGAGTTTTCTTGATTCCCAAAACATACATGCATCTATCAGTCAATCTATCTATCCCTATTAAATTACATATGTTTACTTTAACACACCTTCAAATTGTATGGTCCTGGCCACACTTCTCTGTAGTCACTTGGGTTTCTACCTCCACTTTTCTCTCTGGCCAGTTATCGCTCCGCTGTCTATTTTCCAGCTTCCAGCAGTTGTTGACGTCTTTACTTAGTTGTTATTTCTTTTCCCTTTTGCTTTGTCTTTTTGCATTAGAAAAAAAGTTTCATTGTAATTTGAATGAGATTTCCAGTGGAACAAAGAGTAATGAATTGTTCAGTCTGCCATGTTTTATTCAGAGTTGGCAAACTGTTTTCTAATTTATATGTTTTTACTTAACCATAGGGTAGGAACACTTTTCCAAAGTGTTAAATGTCCTTGTCCACCACACATTTTAAAGGCTGCATAGTAGTTCACATTACAGAAGGCTAATAGTGCGATTTCTGATACATAAGGTTTATGTATGTTCCCCTGATTTTTTTTATCCATTATTTTCACTATATTAAACAAAGCATACCTGCTTCTGTTCCTCTCCTTCCACATAAACACCCTTATTATATCACTGACAAGATCATTTATGAGCTTGGAATGTGGTAAGGCCACAGATACTTAGGTTTTTTATTGGACTTCTTTCCTATGAGTGTCATATCCTATCATATTTGTGTGATTAGAAGTATCACAATCCTGCTCCCCAGCTGCCCTCAGCTCTCCCAAGGTGAAAGCTCATAAAATCCAGGAGGCAATGAAGGACCAAAGAAAACATGAACACAAAGGACATATACCAGGTCTAACAAAAGGGCCTCTCTCAACAAGTAGACCCTTTCTTACGCAGGTGAGAAGAAATAATAAAAGCTCCTTATCAGTCAACTTGATCTGGAGTGGAGAAGAATGAATGCAGTCTTTGAAACAACTTAATAAGGCAGAATAGACTTGGTGGGAACATTTTAGACATAGCTTACATTCTACTCTTAACCTTTTAGGACATAGTCGCTGCCCTCTGTCAATTACTGCCATCTCTTCATTGACAAGCCTGATGGGTTATAAGTACAAGAATCTTCCAGATGCATGGCAGAGAAAAAAATAGACCTATAACACAAGAGTGGTGCTTCTGGTGGTAGGAACTTGGGGTCAGAAAGGGAGGAAACCATTGTAGGGAAAAAACAAGGCTGAGACTGCTTTCTATCAAAAGAAATTTGTCAGTGTCTCCAATTTTATGGTGAGATATAGGCAAAGATGTTCCTTTTGGGGGGGAACGGAGATGGGTTTTAATGGCTCTTCATGAAAGCTAAGAGAAAGTTCAATTTTTTTCTACTGTTCTCTATTTCTGTATCTTGTTTTCAGATAAATCTACCAATGGATTTCCACCTGAACCTGATTCTAATTTCAGTAACACAAAGCCTGGATTCTTTGTGTTCACTACGTTTATTCTCTTTCCATGAGCTAAAGCTGTAAATCCCACAGTGAAGCATGCATAAACACAAACGAGGCAGGATTAGACCACACTATTTAGTTAATCTGTTTACAAAACCCCTTCTTTCAGGCTGCTGACAGGCTGCCACAGAAATTCAGCAAATGCAATTTGCAAACCAACGTGAGAACTTTCTGCATTATGGGTAGAGAGATGGTAAAAAATAACTCCTGGCTTTTGTAAGCCATTTTTCTTTGAGAAACCCTTAGGGATATTTTCCAGGGTGAAAAATCCCTACAGTTAATGCTTCAAATCATCATCATGAAGGAGAAGAACATAACAGCATTTCCTTCCAAAATTTAAGCACCACAACCTCCAAGAATCTTGACGTGTATGGTTAAAACTACCAAGAAAGGAGCCTCTCCCTGACCTCCACCCTCCAGCTCATTCTCTAGCCTCATGTTTAAAAGGTTTGTGTTTTGGGATCCAATGACAATAATATTAGTAGGACTTTGAGTTCTAGGAGGAGAAACAAAGGATGACTTTCTATAGCATGTTCACACAAGTGGACATCCATTAAATAATTGGTGTGCAGCTGGGAACAAAAATGGCTTAACAGAGAGATGTTTCTATAACAGATGTGAACACCAAAGCCAACAAAGGACTCAAAGGCGGAGCACTTCAGATATGCTGTCACAATCATGTGATGTCATGAGCACCTGCTGTATAGGAAAATCCCTGTGGTAGAAATATCCTTGTGTATACGTAGGGTGACAAACATTACATTTCAGCTGTGTATTTAGATAAAAGATGCACTGATTCTTTTGTTTGTTTGTTTGTTTGTTTGTTTTTTGCAATATTTAGGACTATGGCTCTGCAGGCTGCTTTTTTAATGTCCCAAAAGATCATGTTTGCTTTGGTCAAAGATCAGATACACACCCCAATGTTTGCATTTTCTGCTCTCCCAAGTTGGAACGATTTGAAGTTGCACTCAGAGTCCAAATGTGCTAGACTCCTCCAGGACTCTTGGACCGTGTTGTAAATTACAGAATCTAGTTTGTCACAGAACAAAATTTTATTTCAGTGAAAACAGTGACCACATGGATATGTATTATAGGAAGATAACGTGCAGTAAACCGAAGAGAAACTAAAACTAGCAAGGAGTAGTAATGGTGGCAGTGTGGCAACAAGAGTGCGTATGTGCGTGGCTGGCAGAAGTTGGAAAGGTTAACCACATTGTGTGCTGGCTGTAATCACCATAATATTCTCTGGCCTTACAGTTTACCTTCTTCTCATCCAGAGAAGAGCAGTGTTATTTTAAAATATAATGTCAGAAACTTTAAAAACCTCACCAGCATATTTTAATCTCTGGAGTTTATACCTAGTTTTGAGTTCACTGCTAAGCAACATTTAGTGATAAAATATCACTTTTCAGTGTTTAAGTCTTCAACCTGGTCTAACATGTATTAGTAAAGACTGACTCATCATTGGCTTGTCCTGATTTTTCTGACGAGGGGTAGTTGTCTCCAGTGAAGCAATGGTTTTAAGATAACGATGTGAACACATATTCTTGAATAATTGAGAGCAGAGAGTGTTTAGACAGAGATTGTAGAGATCTGTCTGCTAACATGGTTTTAGATACAAACCCAAGTAACAATCCAAAATGAGCTGCCTGCCAATATCCTATTCCATAAGAAAACTTGGCATCTTTAACAAATGATATATTTATTGATTCAGTCTCCTTGGTAACTGCTGGGTCCATAGACAAGTGCTTCTCTATATCTGGGACAGCGATGACAGCACTTATCATAAAAGTGTTGAATATTGGCCATTGATTTTAAATAATGAAAGTTATGTTTCAAAAATCCTAATAGGAAAAATTTGACGTAGATTTTATTCTAAACTACTCTTTGGACAAATTACTTTCCTTAGATAAAACAAAGGTGAAAAAGTTGGCAGTTAAAAGGAATGCAATCTTTAGATTGTATATCCTGCATGCTGTCTGTTCTATGTGCCGTCATCATACGTACTCCATATGGGACCATTGCTTTCCAAGAATTGGAGAGCATTTCCACAGATGTCCTTTCCTGTGGATTGGGCCTAATTCTACCAATTACACAATGGACCCAGGAAATTATAGAATAAGCCTGCTGTCCTGTTTTCATTCAAATGATACTTCACAGACTTCTATCTTTCTCTATTTCTTTCTTTCACGAGGCATTTGGCCCTTGTATCTCTTTGGTTCTTCATGATAGTTTATATCGTGGTCCCTTTCTCCTTTTTCCTTTCCTTTTCTCAGAGCTTTTTCTCTATATTCTCTCTTTACTTTTCTTTTTCCTCTGAATTATTTGTGTGGCCCTTTCATTCAGTCATCTTCTCTTCTATTCCTTATTTACATGATTCAGTTATTCTTTTTTGCTTCCCATAAATTAAAATCCAATTTAGAGTACTTTTAAATTCTGTATTGGACTGTATGGATTGTACCCGTGGAAACTAACTTATAGCTTGTTCAATGGAGCTTAATCATATTGCATTAAATTATAATTATTATGGAGGCTTTATAACCCTCTCCACCATTCTATTTTATACCCCATAGGAACAGTCTTATTATTATTTTTTTTATATTTGTGTATGTATTCCCTCAAGTCCAACATGGAGAAGACGCCCTATAAATGTTAGCTGGATGCCAAATGAGTTACCATTATTTAATCTTTTTGCTAGTCACAGAAATGAACTAACCTAAAATCTATAACCCTGGCACATAACATGGTGTCTGGTATATAGTAGGTGCTCAATAAAGGTCTGTTTAATGAATAAATAATCAAAGACTATGATTATACCTAAAGCCTGTTTTAACATATTGTTGCTAGAATAAACATATTTTCTGTCCTTCTTAGGTTTATTGTATGCATATTGAAAAACTGCTTTACTCACAGAATTTTAGGACTTGATGTCCTCGCAGAATTCATTCACTTCCAAAGGCTTACATGGGCCTCCCTCATATTTTAAATCAACGTTTCTTCTGACGACCTATCTACATTTATTTCCACATTTTTTCTGTAACTTAGACCACGAAAAAAAGAAAACTTGGCTTGCAGCAAATATACATTTCCATGGAAACCAAGCCAAAGGCAATAGAAAAAGGAGGCATTGAATAGAAATGTCTCTTGATTGCCAAATTTCAGACCATTGCCTGATTTCCTTTAGTTTTGTGTTGATTTCTTTAATTCAATGTGAACACACAGACCAGGGCTTTTTAAATGAAAAAAAAAATTATACTGTGTTTGTTGATTTAAAACACGTACTTATGAACATATACAAACTTGCCTGGTATGGAAAAATAGCATTAGTGAATGAAGTTTGTGTTTCAATGTTATTTTTATGGAAGCTTCCTCTTAACTAGGTAAAATGTATATGTTGTGAAGTTAAACTCTCACTGACAGATGAGAACATTATTTCCTTATAGAATTAGGGTGATTTTTCTCCTACACAAAGTGTAAGGATAGTATGGTTGGACAAAATTAATAAAAATTTACAAATGATTATAAATTTGTGACATAAAGGATTTTTCCTGCCCTTCACCAAGAATATGGATGTCTGAGCAATAAGCCAGCAGATCTGAAAACTGGTGGTGTATGACCAAGTGATCCTGGCAGATCCCTTCTGAGTGAGTATGAAATCAGGGCCACATTCTGCACCGGAGACTTCACACTTATATGGAGCACTGTACTCAAAAGTACCTCAGGCTTGGTTTAATGTTCTGCTGTTGATGTCTTGACATTCTCAGTAATTTTTTTAACAAAGGACTCCACAATTTCATTGTGCACTGTGTCTTCCAAATTAGCTAGCTAGTACTGCTTGAGATGGGTAACTGCTTGAGACGGGTAACGTCATACCATCTTCAAAGTTAGAGGAGACTACTTGGATTTTTCCTAACCATTTTAAGAGCATAAGAAAGATTTTTAAAAAGTGAGTAGAAATATCAGTGAAGGTGTAGCCTTTAGTCTGAGACCTTCCAAATGTACTAGGAGTCTGTTTTACAGCTTCAGCCTATCCTGGTCATCACTGATTAAAAGAAATCCATCTTTTTTGGCTTTGAAAAGCAATTTATACATAGTGTTAAGGAAAGGGTTACCTCAAAACCAGCCTTGCACTAGTATATCTCAAAAACCTTGAAATATGCATTCCTGTTAATTTGTTAATTCCACCCCCAGGATAGAAAGTGCAAAGTTAGGTGTACAAACAAGTTCATTACAATGTTATTTATGATAGTGAATAATTGAGAATGATATAAATGTCTATCTATACATGAATAAATTATATGGTACTTAATGGATTATCAGTCATCATTAATATATTATAGATGTATACTATTAAATATTACAATCACATATAATACATTGTGTGTGTATATGTGTGTGTGTGTGTGTGTGTTTGTGTGTGTGTGTATAATGATCAATTAAAAATCTATGCATAGGTTAAAAGCTTTCAAAGTTGTCCAACACAATGTAGTTATTTCTGGGTGGTAGGATAATATGATTTTGGTTTTAGTATGTTGTTAGTGCCAGTTTTTCTAGAATGAGTTTGTAGGGCAGAAAATGTTAGTTAAGATAAACAACCAAAAAAGCAAGCAAAAAAATGACCATTGCCAAGCTTTGTCTCCATGCTTAAGAAAACTATTATGACTTTTCATTATTTTCCTTTATAAGATAATAGGCACTGAAGAAACAACCATGTGTTAAAGAGACAGTTTCAATAGGATATTATTTTCCTTCAGTTAAAGGTATTATAAACATCTTCATTTTCTTTTAGCTAGTCAGCTATAATTTACTGTTCTCTGGCCTTCTTCTGAAACTTCTCCAGAAGCTGTGGCAGGTGCAGGATGCATCAGCTCAGCTGTTACTGCATAAAGGTGCAAGAGAAGTGGCAAAACCCCCATCTGTGAGGCGCGTAGCTTGCCAGTTAGATACAAGAATTCCGGACCAGATCCTTATTCTCTGCTGTTAGACTATGGCTCTTTCTCCCAACCATGGCAGGAGAGAAGTGACTATACATACTAGAAGGTCTGTGAGCATTATGTTCTTTCAATTTCTTCTATCACCACAGGATATCCTGATAGATACAGCTCACTTAGCCCTGGACCTCACTTTAGAGGGCAGTGACAAGGTTGAAAGCTTATAAAACCATCCTATCTGTACTTATATGTGTTTGTTCCCTTCTATTAGATCTTGATTCATAGGTCAGTTATAGTTTAATGTGACAAATTGGCAAGAACCCAAACTTGTCTCGTGGTGGCCAAATTTCATTTTCTTGGGTGCTGATGGAGGTGAATTATGGTTCTTTGTTTCTACCTGAAACCTCTGCCAACGTTATGGAGTACTATGTGCTAACTAACATACAATACCATATATTGTAGATTTTGCCTATGTCAGTAGCAATACTTGTTTGAGCCAGGGGTTAGTTAGCAAGTTGGGCAGGTCTAGTTGCCCAAACCTGTTGACCTTTTGCTAGAATCCTTATGATAACTAAATTTGTTAATGTTTGTTGTAAAATATTTGTAACTAGGGATATTTTCTTTCCATTCAGTCTACATAGCCTTAAGAAAAAAAAAGAATTAAAGGCATCTGCGGATGAATTTACCAAATATATATGTATTTTTTAAATGAATGATGAAAAGTCTATTTTGAAATTGTGATTAGCAATGTATTTTAGTGCTAGCGTATTTGGACCCCAGTTTAGATTAAAACAGATACACAAATCTGAAATAAGTGCATGTATAGAGAGGGGATAAATAGAAAGACTTCATCATTTTTCATCTTCTTGATCTCCAAGGATGAAAAATAAAAAAGAATTATTAAAAAATTTCAGGTAAGACTGCATGATATTTTAAAGATTATTATCTACCAGTCATTAAGGGAAATTTACCTTCATTAATCATAACTTTGGTTTGAATTGTAGTCAGTTGAACTGTGTTTTGATTTAGAAAACACATATCCTCTTTCCCTGAACGTAATAAAGTGTAAACTGAAGCAGTATTGCTTTGCCAACTATCCTTGTCTCTATTTCTTCCTGTCAGGAGAAGTGAGTTTGAAGAGTACGTTGTGCTAGGAGATGCCAGTTATGGAGAACATCTAGGAGATAGGGATGGGACACACAAAAGGAAGGTGGCAGAAACCTCAGACAGACATACAGACAACAAACTCAAATATGTATCACATGTGAGAACATGTCCATACTCACATACGGGAATCAACCTTCCCATTGAAAGATATGGTTATTAACCAGGGTTCCCCATTTCAGGTTTTAGGTATGTTCCCATAAAAATAATGGTCTTAGGGGCGCCTGGGTGGCTTAGTCGGTTAAGCGTCTGACTTTCGCTTAGGTCATGATATTGCAGTTCATGGGTTCGAGCGGCTCTGTGCTGACTGCCAGCTCAGAGCCTGGAGGCTGTTTCAGAGTCTGTCACTCCCTCTCTCTCTGACCCTCCCCTGCTCACGCTGTCTCTCTCTCTCTATCCTAGAAATAAATAAAAAACATTAAAAAAAAATAATGGTCTTAAGTAATCATGACCACTGTTATTCTTTGGGGGTTTTGTTTCTGTTTAGAACTTTGCCTTTTAAGACGTGCAGTCTAACTTAGAAAATACCATTCCTCTGATCACTTCCCTGTCAGCCTGGCCAAAAGTATTTACATTTAGTCTAGATTGCTTGACATGATAACCTAGCCTTCCTTTGAGTTGGTGTTCATAGGGTTTACTCTATGTCAGTGCTTCTCAAAAATCATTGTCTTGTCTTTAGGGCCTGAGATTCTGCATTTCTAACAAACTCCTAGACAATGTCAATGCTGCCAGTCTGTGGACCACACTTTGAGTAGCCACAATTAGGTTGTTCCTCTTTACCTCATAGCACAAGAACGATTTAGTAATTCTATTAATGTTTTTCTCAACGGCTTGTAAGGTTAGAGTATGAAAAGGATTACATGAAGCCTAGTTGTGTCTAGTCTTCTAATACTCAAAACATATCATATTTTTGTTCATAATAGTTGTGGAGAAGCTCAGTTTAGTTTGCCATGGAGTATTTGCTGAGTGTTGGTTCAGAGATCCCAATACTTCATGTAACTCTTCAAGTCTCCCTTGGATCTGGGCTCCATGCCAAAGCACAGGCTTCCTTCAAAGCATACTGGTGTTTATAAATAAGGTTCTGGTTACCTTGTTGATGAAAGAGTATTTGACCTCTAGTCATTTCTTTGGGGGAAATTCACCTTAATTTAGCGTAACTTTGAATTAAACTCTATTTTGATTTGGAAAACACCTACACTTGTTTCTTGAGTGTAACAAAATAGAAATTGTTTCCTCAGGGAAATAAAATGTAAGTAAAAACAGCCTCTTTTAGCCAAGTATTCTTGTCTCTAGTTCTTCTGGGCAGGAGTTTGTCATATAATTTAATGTTAACCTTCACATCTATGATGTGTAAGATCTGTGGTGTACCTGATGTCGTCTGTCCAATGTAGTTCCTCCTTCCTCTGAGAATTGATTCTCTTCAGTTCTAACCAAGTGATTCTGGTAGGGCTTTTTCTGTGGTACTCTGCCTTGTCTCCACGATGGTGAACACATGACCAATAGTATCGCTACTTTCCACATTGTAAAGTGATTTAGTGCACAGAAGGGTAAGGTGCTCACACTGAGCCAGTCAGAGGCCTCCTGGGAATTGTTCTATATGGTGCTTTGTATCTGGGCCAGGAAGCTGGTAGGAGGACAGTCAGAGAAAGCAAGAAGATACTGATTCTGGTAGGAGAGCCTAAAGCCACTCAAAGACAAGCAGAGATGAAAGATGGGGAGATAGAGAAGGAACAGGTGAAGGAGCACTGAGTTAGCAGTTCTAGTCACTGAAGATTTCAGAGTTACCTTGATCCCCTTTGGCTCTTCTTTCAAATCTCTGGGCTTCTCATGGACCACTAAATTCCTTTTTGTAAAACCAATTTGAATTAGTGGTTGAACTGTTATAATCAACAGAGGCCTATTAAATATTAAACATGCATTTCTTTAGAACAGTAAAGTGAAGCGGTATCTCACTGTGGCTGCTGTATCTCATGGCCATGCTGTAGTCAGTGTGTGTAAACTCAGTTTGCAATAAGAATCAGAATTAATGAAGAACAACTGAAACATGACTTTGTTTGCCAGCTAGTGCATTACATTAGTAAGTGATACCAAAGGGCTGAAAAATAGAATGTAATCATTACAGTTATTGTCACAACAAGTTTGACAAAAGATGAACATTTTGAATACAAAGTACATAATAATGAACATTAAGCTTAAACTAAAGACATTGAATAAAGAATTAGAAAAATAAATCTTTCTGACTCGAAAAGCAAATGAGGTCAGGCTATTGTAAGATTGAATATAGAAAGAGAAAAGCAGCTTAAACTAATTTTAATAGAAATAAAGGATTGTTGGTGAGTGATTTCCCACAAAGAAGTTTTATTTTACTCTCAATAATACATCCATCAGGACACTTACCAATAGCATCTTGGGATCTCAGTGAGGAAGAGTGAAGGGAGAGGAAGCACCCCATGCTTGGAGGTAGATTTCCAAATCACCAGGAGGACTTTTCAAATTCCACATGCTGTTTTTGGTCCCTTTTTGGAGCTTCCCATATGCTTTTCTAGGGGGTATATTTTCCCATGCTAAATTCCACTCTCAGGTGAGAATCTCAATAAGCGCACAAGAATTATTGATGAGAATGTGTAATCCTTCTTAGATGTACAGATAACAAAGTCAGACTCAGTAAGAGAGCTGGTTCTTATTTAATAAAAAAATTGAAGTGATTTATATGAAAACCAAAACATATATAATGCAAACAAAGACACAATGGCTTCATCACTTACAAAACAGGCTGCAAAGATGACAAGTGGGTATAGCTGCCAATGAAAGAGCTAAGAAGCAATGGAAGGAAAGTGGCCAACACACTGGGAATCTATGCTGTACTCTATGAAGTACATTACATCTGTTACCTCATCAAGTTATCATAAAAATATTAGGGTAGGTATTCTTATATGTATTTAATAGATAAAACAGATTCAGAGAAGCAGTTTCTCAAGAGCACACGGTTGTTATCTAATAGAGGCTGGACTAAAATCTACTATTGTCTGTTCCCAGACCAATAAACATTCTAATTCCTCATGGATGAGCAACAAATAGCTATTGAGTGCCCATATGTATAAAGGGCTGGTAGGGTAAGACTAATATAGATAATTTACAATATTATTCATGTGTTTTGACCAGAAATAGATACAATATGCTTGCAATAGGAAAGAATTTATAACATAGTTCAAGTGTTTTCAGCAGAAATAGAGATAATATGCTTATGACAGATTTGAATAATATAGTATCAGCTTATGTTTATGGCCTCTTGCTTGGGTTATATAAAGGAAGTTATTGAGGAAAAATTCCTGGAGCAGTAAGGAAAATATCTTCAATCTTTTGAAATCTTCAATTTAGAGTATGTTAACAACTCTACAAAATGGTTTAACATTGTATATTTATATGACTCCATGCATGCCAATGTATATTTATATGACTCCATGCATGCATGCATGTATAACTGGTCAGATGAGTAGGGGGATTTTATGAGGATGGTCTCTAGAAAACAGAGCATCTAAGGCCTTCTTGCTGTATCCTAAGGTATGGATAAAAGAAATAGTAGAATTGTGTCCCTTAAATAATTTTAATTTTGTTGATGATAATTCTCTGCATAAAGCATCATGACCAAACTTAATCTCATGGAACAGACTTAATAGTAAAGAAACAACCCAAAACTGATTTCATAGTCAGAAGATTTGTGGGTCAACGACTCACTGGCTGAATGACTTTGGCAAAGTCACTATTATCTTTATCTTCACTGGTAAAATATGGAGGTTTCACTAGATCATTTCTTTTTTTTTTAATGTTTTTTATTTATTTCTAGGAGACAGAGAGAGAGACAGTGTGAGCAGGGGAGGGTCAGAGAGAGAGGGAGTCACAGACTGAAACAGGCTCCAGGCTCTGAGCTGGCAGTCAGCACAGAGCCCGACTCGGGGCTCGAACCCACGAACCGTGAGATCATGACCTAAGCGAAAGTCGGACGCTTAACCAACTAAGCCACCCAGGCGCCCCTCACTAGATCATTTCTAATGTCTACTCTATTTTGAAACTTTACTGTATAAATATTGATTAAATTGACTACTCAGGTCACATCAAACTTCTTTATTAAATTGCAGAATCTGAAACAGATCAATTATTTCAAATAGTTGGGTATATTATGGTTGAGCATACTGAACGATAAATTCATGGTAATAAAATAATAGTGCTTCTACTTCTGTATCTTGATCTCAGATACTTCTATCATTAAATATTGGAAATCTTCACTTTCTAGACACTCTAGTCTTCTCCACAGGCTGTCTTCTACTTTGGACATGGTGGTAAGCAGAAACCTAAGATAGCCCCCAAGATTCCCACCTCTGGCATGTACGTGCTGTGTATTCCTCACCCGTTAGTGTAGGTGGGACTTGTGAATGTGACAGGATTTCACTTCTATGATTAAATTATGCTGAATGGCAAAAACGAAAAGTTTTTGCAGGTATAATTTAGGTCCTAACAAGACAATTTTGTTAATCAAAAGGGTTATTATCCTGGTTGGGTCTGGCAAAATCAAGTGAACTCTTTAAAAGAGGGTCTAGAGATTCAAATTGTGAGAGTACCAAAACAAGAGAGACTGGAAGCTCTCTTCTTGACCTTGTAGAAGCAACTGCCATATTCTGGACAGGGTTACATGGTAGGGAATAGTAGGTGGCCTCTAAGAGCTGAGGACCTCAGTCCTATAATTGCAAAGAATTGAATTCTTCTAACAACTAGTGAGTTTGGAAGAGGACCTTGAACCTCAGATTAGATTGCAGTCCTGGCTGACACTTTGATTGCAGCCTTGTGAAACTCTGAGCAGAGGACCCAGTTTATCCCTGGCTGGACTCCTGATTCATGGAGATGGACATAATAGATGAGTGTTGTTTCAAGCTGCTAGATTGTGGTAATTTGTGATGCAGCAATAGAAAAAAAATACAACATGACTTCAATTATCACTGGATGACTCATAAATTGTATTTCCAACAAGGCTTTCTCTTACATATCCAACTGCCAATTTGACATCTCATGACTGTCTCAAAGGCACTTCAACTTCAGTGTGTTCAATACCAAACTCACGTTCATCACTTTTGAGCCAACTTCAATAAATAGCATTTATCATTCCATAATTTGGGAAGAAAAAACCTAGGAATTTTTGATACCTTTTTCAGTTTTATCTCTTTTATCCAATACATCAGAAATTCCAGTTAATTTCATTTCTTTGTGGCAGGTATTTTAGTCTGATTCACTGAACAACTACTCTACTCCATCAAATATGCCTTCCCTATACTTTCAAAGATGAAAAGCTAAAGATAACAATTATTTTTCTTTGTAGCTAAGGTTTCTCATGAGACTTAGGTTCTGGGAGATAGATGCATTCATGTGAATTTTATAAGATAGACATGAGCACTGAAAGGTGGCAGGTGTGATGAGGAGTTCAGACCATCTAGCAAGCATGTTGTGGAGATGACTAGTTCTTCTGGGGAAACTATGACAGTATTTGTACTGTCTGGTTCATAGTATCTTCAAGGCCATGAGGTTTCCACTAGAACAGTCAGTGTTGTATGGCTGGTTGTTTCCCTTTGTTGTAGTGTTTCTGGCCATGGAGTATTCAATTTTGGTGATTTGACCCTTCTACAGGTCACCTACTACCTTGAGATATATATTTATATTTCCCCACACACACTCTAGATTAGGTGTTTGGATGCATATTTTTAAAAACCAACCTAGTCTACCATTTTTTTTTTCCATCTCCACTACCACGATTATGACTATCCTATTACAAGCTATCATTATGTTATAGCAAGTTCTATGGCAATAAATAGCCTCTTAGCTGGATAACCTCTGCATCCACCATATCCCCTTATAACTTGCTCTCTACTTTTCAGCCTAAATGATTTTTTTAACATGTAATCCTCCCCCACCTAAAATATTCAATAGTTCCCCCTTGCTGTTTATGTACAGACCAAAATCTTCATTAGCCTATAAAGTCTTTCCCCCACCTAATTCTCTATCCTAATTTTATACTTCTTTTTTCCTTTAGTAACCGCTTCTGCTAGAAGCTTCTAGTCTCTTGTAGGTGCCATGTGCCTTACCACTGCTCTTTGCATATGTATACAGTAGCTTCCTCAAGGAAGCTTCTTGCTTTTCCAAGTTTCCCTAATTAACATCACTCTGTGACTTCCAGATCTAAGGTAAGTTAGCATATCCCCATGGAGGCATTTGCTGATCTCCCTGCCTTGGCCAATTATTTCATATGCTTTCTTGTGCCATCTGCCCTTTAGGAATTCCAGTTTGCAAAGTTGCAATTTTATATTTGTGTTACCATTTGATTAACAACTGTCTTTCCTGCTACATGGTCAGTATCACATGAACAGTTACTTTTTTTGTTTTTACTCACATTAAATTCCATCCATCTGGTGTAGGGTTTGGTACATAGTAGGTGCTTAATAAATATTTGTTGAATGATGAATCAATGAAGCATTTGTAATGTTCTTGGTATTCTTCTAAGTGACACACTCATTTTTTTCTTATGCACATACTAAGGCAGAAAGGATTATTCTATTCTGTCATTTAGGATAAACTAGGCAATGCTAAGGTAACAGATACCCCTGTGAGTCCAGTGACTTACAATGACCTCAACCAAGGTTTTTTCTTGTTTACACTTCATGTACAGTTATGGTTACCCTTATAGTAGTTATTCAATTATCTAGGTCAGATGCCCATCTTGCCACATGCTTCTGGATTTATTGCATCAGTGAATGTAGATGATGGAGAATCATGTATCGGTTTGTATCACCAGAAGTGACAAAACTAGGCAAAGCAACTCACTTGGCCATTTGTAATGACAAGAGGCAGAGACTTATAGTTATATCTAATGCTTGGAAGGAGAATCAGAATATTCTGATTGGATAAAATACTGGTCTAACACATTTATTATTCCCATTTGTAAACGAGTAAACAGGCACAGAGAGAAGCAATTTATTTGAAAGTAAAGGAACCAGAGTTTGAATTTGGGAAGTTTGGCTTCCCTTTCCCCTCCTAGAGCTCTATGTTATCTTTCTTTGTCCACATCAGGACCTAAAGAATCGTGGGAATTCTGGGAACAAATGGTTAGCTATGCTTCTGTCATTGCTTTTGCTCCCAAAGGAGGGGAGTAAAGCCAAATACTGTGATACCCAGAGTTTTACTCCCAGAAGAGGGTGGAATTGGAGCTTTTTTTCCCCCAGAAAAACCCTGACCAGACATACCATATACCATGGTAAGATATACGGTCATGATATACCAGCAGTCTCTCTTGGTCTCTGTTCTTTTTGAAAAAGTCCATTTCTACCCACCCTTCTATCAGTTAACACTGTAGAGAAAGAAGGATTTTGTCAAGCCTGTGTATTGCCAAATGTTATCCTAAAACATAAACTTTAAACAAAGCTGATCTTATTAAAAGTTTTTCTGATTGTACTTACCATTGTTTCCCAAGAGTCTCTTAAGCAATTTGTTTTTCAGTGAGAAAGACATTTCCTTGGGTAAGGTCACTTTGGTCTATTGGAAAAGTTTAAGAACATGGTGAATAATTATTTGTGAAGCTCTTAGTTCATTTAGGCTTTTATTAAAATCATATTCAAAACTAGCATTTATGTAATACAATAAAACAAAAAACTTAGGTATTATATTTTAACCATGAGATAAGTGGAAGAAGAGTGGGAAGCTTCAGATTGTTTTTATTAATCATATACTGGCTTTTGAATAATATATAAAATAAATTTGTGATTTTGACATGACTTATTAGGATTTATTTGGTCAATTAGCAAAAAATACCTTTTTTCAAAATATAGAATTTCAATCAAAGAACTCTATAATCTGGCTACCTCCAATCTCAATTATTTGAGGACTGACTTGGTATACAGTCAATGAACATTTTATAAACATTAATATTTCACCAGAGTAGTCATATTATCTGCCAACATTATCTTCTATGCTCACAGTAGAGTAATTTTCTCGCTTTTCTTCCCCTGATAATAAATAGAGAGGAATTATAATCACTCCTACATGAAATGTTTATCAGATTGAGTTTGTTGCCTATTCTAGGAATGCAAATATCACAGTAATTGAATAATGTTTCAAACATATTTTCACTAAAGATAGAAAAAGAATAACTGGAGGTCAATAGCATATAGTAATACTGAAGAAATTATGTGTGTGTGTGTGTTTATTTGCTGCCAGTATGCTTTTTTCTAGTTCTGAATTTCTAATTTGAAAACGTGTAGTTTTAATGGACCAAAGTGTACAACAGTCATTTAAGTATTTATCCTCAGGTATATGCTATAATAACTAGCAAAAACTCACAAAGAACTAAAACCATTCTGTAACAAGGACTTAGCCAGGCTTCAGTGTTTGCTTCATGGAAAAAAACGGGCAAATGTGCCATTTTCCTTGGAGCACCATGGGAAGAGAAAGGTTGTCCTTTCTGAATGGCATTGTCAATACATTGGTATTCCAGAATTCTGGTCTGCTTAAATCTCAGCTATACATAGGAGACTCCCACTGAAATTATCTAGAGAGATATATGAGCATCTTACCCAAGTAGGGTAATCTCAGCTCTTTGCCATGGAGACTGAATTTGAGCCTTTTTACGTATCTCTGTATAATATTTGGCTATTTAACCATATAAAAAATTGTTTTATAGATTTTGAAGAGAAGCTTAATCTCATCTTCTCTAATATTAATAAAATTCTATTCTACCTCCAGAAATTAATACCCTAGAAGACGTTTAGAATATTCTTCTGTTTTGTTACCTTACAGTGCTTGCCTCTATTTTAATTTAGCTAAAATGTCTTCCCTTTCTAACACTATTTACAGACCACCATGTCTATCTCTCATCTGTCTCTGTCTCTCTTTCTGTGTCTCTATTATATCTCCTTTCACATGACACTAGACTCTGCAAAGCCCCTTTGGAAATGAGACCACTCGCGGTTAAGTAATCCTGGGGTATGTGGAATGTAAAGACAACCGAGAACAAGGTAGTGTGTCCTGTTGTAATGACACATAAAAGCCATAAAACACCAGAGTGGAGGAGGGGGTACCAGTGCGAGAAGATGGTGGTGAGTTTTGCCATGTGCTGTTTCTCTCCAGATCTGTTTTTTAAAAGTCACTTCTGGCCCCTTGGCCAATCTGCACTTAATTACCTGTTTCTGCTCTATACCCCAGACGGCCAGCAGTGTGGCCTGTCTATTCCCATTCCCTCTGTGAGGCCCAGCTCTGGGGCTGAGCTGATGCATTACAAATGCCTGGTGGACCCAAATAATGTATGTGTCTGATGGGATTTTCCCTAAGCGGTCAGGATGCCAACTACAGTCCTGATCACTTTAAATGGCTTGTGATCTGAGGATAGGGAGATGCTCATTAGCGGCCGTAGGAGCCCAATATCAGGAACAGATTGAATCAAGTCTCTCTGCCAACACAAGCATTAATAGAGGGGACCATGTCAATAAAAGTTCCCAAGATGAATCCATTGAATGAGGCACTTATGGACGATTATAAACATTTTGCCCCGTGGTGACTGTCCTCTATCAAACCTACTCCAAGCCTGATAAGCGCTGCCTCTTTAGGGGTCATTAATTTCCCTGAAAATTTAAACAGCTGTCACTTGTGATCCTCCTCAGGTGCTCATGTGGGAGAGATTAGCCTGTGTTTATAAGCTGGTCTGTTCATTAAGCGCCTGCCGGTGTGGAACCCCCTCCACAGGCCTGCAGATCGCCCACACATAATTGGGGGCAGCCGTGAATTACACAGAGGCGCTGCAGGCAGCAAGAATGGTGTGGCCTTATTAATATCAGCTGGGGAGAATGCACGGTTTTAATGATTTCCAATAAACCAAAGCAAGTCCTCAGAGCTTCACAAGCATGTGGGCACTGACAGTTAAAGAGACTGCACAGGTTTGGATTTCCTGTAGTTACTATTAACTTTCTCATTAACATTTGAAAATCTTGGTTTAACCCTTTGCAGTGCCGTGATTCTTCAATAGTCTGCTTGCAAGTTCAAGTTACTTCTGATGCTTTTAATGCCTGCTAAGTCCTCAGATAGATTTAAAGGCTGTTATAGAAGAAAAAGATATTTCATGAAGATATGTGGCTCCAAATGGAGAAAGTACAATTTGGCTGTGCTTTCTAAATAGGATACTCATGTTTTACGTAGCATTATCCAATGACATAATCTTTTAATGAAATTTGCTGTGTTTCTGTATTCTCTGACATTAATGAATTATTGCAGACTAATAATAAAGTATTATATTTTAACATTTTTAACAGGAATTAGAAACTTACTGAAAATTCTTTGTTTGGAAAAACTTTAAAAAGATTGGACAGTTCATTTTTCAGTCTACTAAACATATAAATGAAAGATATAAGGAAGTTTTAAAAATAAATACATTTAAATATTTTTAGTAACAAAAATTTCTACTTTAAGAGTAGAAACAGTTTCAGATATCCTTTTCAGAATGCTCTCTCCATTGCAAGATTTGCTGTGGAAAAGTAATCATTCGTACTCGTTGAAACATTCAACTTTAAATCCAACAGAGAAATTATATGTTTATATATTTTTTAAAAATTTTCTTGGAAGTATACTATGGGTAGTCATTATAATTGCACTAAAAAGGTTGACAAATTTTACACATTTAAAAGAAAGGTAATTTACTTTTAAGCTTAATAATTCTTTTTAAGAACTTTGCCCTGAAGGAGTATCTGCAATGGCTCAGTCAGTTGGGGATCTAACTTCAGGTCAGGTCATGATCTCAATGTTGGTGGGTTTGAGCCCCCCATTAGGGTTTCCAATGACAGCTCAGAGTCTGGAGCCTGCTTCAGATTCTGTGTCTCCATCTCTCTGTCTCAGTCCCTCTCCTGCTCTCTGTCTCTCTCAAAAATAAAGAAAGAAACATTGTAAGAAAGGTATTTTTTAAAAAAAGAACTTTGCCATGAACTCACCAGCAAAACTTTTTTTGTAGAAAGATCTTCCTGATCTTTTTCTCCTGATTCAGAATATTCTAAAGATTCTACTATTTTTGAAAGGCTTAATTCTATAAAACTTGTCATACTATTGACATCCTATAGCTTGAAGACCTTGACTTCTTTGCTACTAGCTTGGTGTCTGAACAATGCAGGAAGAGGTCTCTTGTACAGTGCTATCTCTGTAAGCTTAACCTTGAATCCTTATATTCTTGTGAAGGCATTGGCTCTAGTAGTGATTATATTATACAGTTGTATAAAGCATTGTTTTATTAAAGAACTTTTACACTATTGAGAACCTTTCTTTGTTTCATCTCTGATGACTGATGGAAAAGAGTAGTTATTTGTACATTTCATCTAAAAAGTCTGACAGATGCATAAGTTGAGACATGTGGGAACATTACTATGTTCATCCGACTTACAGCAAACCTCCCATACTTGATAATTTGATCTGATGCTTGTTTTGCCAAATCAGCAGTGTTTTCTATGTACTTTCCGAATCTATTTGTTGATAATCTATTTGCTTTATGATTTGTCCGTATATTCATTTCTATAAATTGTAGCAGATATTTTTACTAGAAAGAGAAAGTGTTTCTCCAATGGAATGTGTCTTTCACTGTTAACTAAAGAACCATAGAAGTGACTCCTAAATATTTGTCCTTCAATTTAGTAAAATGTTATAATTTGCTGGCTTGGTGGTAGCCTGGTTTTAAGTATCACTGAAAAATGATTATGCCATATTTTAATGCTTATATTAAAACTGCCTTGCTTCCTATAATCATGAAATAATATCTTACGGTACAATATGCCCTTACCATGAGGTTCATGGATGAAAATTGTGGCTGTTCGTTGTTAAAAATAGTAAAAGTGAATCCATATTTCAAACAGTATTCTTGATAATTTTGAAGGTTTCAGACTGAAATCTTTTTATACATGACTAGATGAATTTTTAACTATAAAATGTGGTTGAGAGGGGCACCTGGATGGCTCAGTAGGTTGAGTGTCTCACTTTTGATTTCAGCTCAGGTCATGATCTCATGGTCATATGATCGAGCCCTGTGTCAGGCTCTGCGTTGAATGTGGAGCCTGCTTAAGATTCTCTTTTTCTCCCTCTGCCTCCTCCCCTGCTCACACAGTCTCTCTATCTAAAAATTAAAAAAAAAAACCAAAAAATGTCTGAAAAAAATTTGTTAGAAGCTAAAACATTAATTTTGCCATTTTTCTAGTGGTTTGCTTTGTGTTAAAATTATTAGAATTTTTGAATCTGTGGATAATCCACATTTGCAGAAACTTTTAAGTCCACTTGACATTTTGTGAGGGTAAATTCATTTAAAACCCATTAATTGGTTAGTCCATTTAACTAGGTCCACAAAAACTACAACACAATAGAATACACTGGAAACAAGTACATTAGACAGTACATTGCTGTCACCCCTGACGTGTTTTTCAAATGTCTCATCTCTTTTCCAGATACCTTGCTCATTGCATTTGGCAGAGGGCTCTGACATACAGATGGAATGATGGGAATGGTGTTGATCTGTGTAATAAAGCTGCTTTCTTGTTGCCTAATAAAATATAAAGTTCTAGTATTTTCCACCACACCATGACAAATTGTCTTTCACTAATGCCACTTGGGGAGCTATTTCTAGAAAGAAAATAACAGTGTGTTTGCCTTACAATCTTTTATCTAGTCCTGGCTCTGGCTACCAGAGTCTTTGTGACAGTGGGCAATGATATGAATTCACTTACTGCCTTTCTGGCTTTGTGGATCAGCTTTGATCTAGGAGATAAAAGTACATAATTGTGTCAATACTACCCAGGGCAATCTACATATTCAATGTACATATCAAAATAACACCAGCATTCTTCACGGAGCTAGAACAAACAATCGTAAAATTTGTATGGAACCAGAAAAGACCCTGAATAGCCAAAGAAGTCCTGAAAAAGAAAACCAAAGCTGGAGGCCTGACAATTCTGGACTTTCAGCTGTATTACAAAGCTGTAATCATCAGGACAGTATGGTACTGGCACAAAAATAGACACTCAGGTCAATGGAACAGAATAGAGAATCCAGAATGGAGCTACAGATGTATGGCCAACTAATTGTTGACAAAGCAGGAAAGAATACCCAGTGGAAGAAAGACAGTCTCTTCAGCAAATGGTGTTGGGAAAACTGGACAGTAATATACAGAAGAGTAAACCTGGAACTCTTTCTTACTCCATACACAAAAAATAAACCTAAAATGGATGAAAGACCTAAATGTGAGAGAGGAAACCATCAAAATTCTAGAGAAGAAAACAGGTAACAACCTCTTTGACCTTGGCCACAGCAACTTCTTTCTAGACATTTCTCCAGAGACAAGGGAAACCAAAGCAAAAATGAACTATTGGGACCTCATCAAGGTAAAAAGTGTCCGCACAGGGACAGAAAAAATCAACAAAACTAAAAGGCAACTGATGGAATGGGAGAAAATATTTGCAAATGACATATGGGATAAAGGGATAGTATCCAAAATGTATAAAGAACCTATCAAACTCAACACCCAACAAAACAAATAATCCAGTGAAGAAATGGGCAAAATGACATGAAAAGACACTTTTTGAAAGAAGACATCCAGATGGCTAACAGACACATAAAAAGATGCTCAACATCACGCATCATCAGGAAAATACGAATCAAAACCATAATGAAAAATCAACTCACACCTGTCAGAATGGCTAAAATTAACAACTCAGGAAACAACAGAGGTTGGTGAGGATGCGGAGAAAGGGAAACTCTTTCCTACTGCTGGTGGGAATGCAAACCGGTGCAGCCACTCTGGAAAACAGTATGGAGGTTCCTCAAAAAATTAAAAATAGAACTACCCTATGACATAGCACTACTAGGTATTTTTCCATATGATTCAAAAATGCTGATTCAAGGGGCATAGGTACCCCAATGTTTATAGCAGCACTATCAACAATAGCCAAGTTATGGAAAGAGTCCAAATATCCATTGACTGATGAATGGATAAAAAGATGTGGTGTACACACACACACACACACACACACACACACACACACACACATAAAGGAATATTACTCAGCAATAAAAAAATGAAATCTTGCCATTTGCAACATCATGGATGGAACTAGAGTGTCTTATGCTAAGCAAAATAAATCATTCAGAGAAAGATAAATATCATGTCTTCACTCATGTGGAATTTAAGAAACAAAACAGATGAACATAGGGGAAGGGAAGGAAAAATAAGATAAAAAACAGAGAAGGAGACAAACAGTAAGACAAGCTTAAATACAGAGAACAATCTGTTGTTGGTTGGAGGTTGGGCGGGGGAATGGGCTAAATGGGTGACAGGCATTAAGGAGGGGACTTGTTGAGATGAGCACTGAGTTGGGGCGCCTGGGTGGCTCAGTCGGTTAAGCGTCCGACTTTGGCTCAGGTCATGATCTCACGGTTCGTGGGTTCGAGCCCCATGTCGGGCTCTGTGCTGACAGCTCAGAGCCTGGAAACTGCTTCAGATTCTGTGCTTCCCTTTCTCTTTGACCCTCCCCTTCTCACACACACACACACTCTCTCTCTCTCTCTCTCTCTCTCTCTCTCGGAAATAAATAAAACACACACACACACACACACTAAAGAGATGAGCACTGAGTGTTATATGTAAATGATGAATTACTAACTTCTATTCCTGAAATCATTATTATACTATATGTTAACCAATTTAGATTTAAATAAAAATTTAAAAATTAAAAAAAAGTACATAATTGCAAGGTAAATTTTCTGGTGATACCCCTATTGCTATATCCAAAATGATTTTTTAAAAATTGGATGTTTTAAAGCATTTATTATTGGGGGATATAGTAAATATAGCTAGATGCTCCATATTCCATGAATATATTTGTGAGGGAGAAGCTTGATTTTTTTAAAGACTTCTAAGATGTCCTATATTCTCCTAAAAATCTAAGAGATTCCCAGGGAGCAAGTGACATCTGTGCCCTTTCGTTTTGTTTACTCTAATGAAGAAGAAATAGAAGAAAACCCCCAGACTCATTGAGAGACTCCCTTTTAAATAAAATATGTCTTGTTAGAAATATGGCTACTTTAAAAGAAAAGATCTGAGATTCAAGTGTGTATATAAAATATCTTAATCTTTAAAAAGTGCAACTTATTCAGTAAACTAGACTGTTTAGTGTATTTAAAGGACAGAAGTAACTGGGCAGTGGTCCTTGTTCTCCTGAGGGACATCCAGTAAGGCAGGAAACTGGTCAGCAGGGACGAACCTATATCCCAAGGATTAGAAAGAGACATTTGGATCTATATTTGGAAATATTTCTCACCATTATACTTTTACCAGATATGTTTTGTGGACTCTCACCTCAGTATGATGCTTTGTTTCAGTGGAAATCAGAAATTATCAGAGGGGCACCTGGGTTGCTCAGTTGATTAAGCATCCGACTTTGGCTCAGGTCACGGTCTCATGGTTTGTGGCTTCCCACCCCACATTGGGCTCTGTGCTGATAGCTCAGAGCCTGGAGCCTGCTTTGAATTCTGTGTCTCCCTTTCTCTCTGTCCCTCCCCAGCTCACACTCTGTCTCTCTCTCTCTCTCTCAAAAACTAAATAAACATTAAAAAAATTTTTTAAAAGAAATTATCAGAGCCAAAAAATAATATATAAATTTACAAAGTTAACAAATAAGCAAAATGTAGGATCCATCATTTATGTGAACTACCCCCTTTCTTGGAAAGTTTTTAATACTTCCTGTAAGTAGTCATAATTCAGAATGTCAAGTCATGTGGTGTTGGCAAAAATCCACACTGAATCTGTTTCATTTTTTTCTTTCCATTTGTTTTTTGTTTGGATTCTCTTTTGATGACATTTATTGCTTCATAAAGTTTATGCTCTTCTTTCTCTCATAATTGCTTTGTTCTTCATGTTTTTGTTTCTCTGAAGGGAGAAGACAATGTGGGAAGGCACGGAACAGAGCATAGGGTTTTAAGTATGGGTAGATCAGGGTTGACCTTTGTCTTGTTTTAGTTTCCTCTAAACCACATTGAGAAAATCCAATCTGTGCCTCAGTTTTCTTACTGTGAAAGTTGATTCTGTTGCTTGGGATACAGGTTTGGCTGCATGTTACCCAGACCCAGAAAATAGGGACTTAAACTAAATAGTCATTTATTTCTCATTCATACAAAGCATGGGCTTGATGTGACTGTATTCTGGGAAGTCATCAGAGCTCCAGAAGAGATCAGAAACCCAGGTTCTTACTACTTTATTGTACTAGTGTCTCTAGACTATTGTCCCCATTTACATGGTCTGAATGACTCATTCCTACCACACTGAATCCAAACTAGGATTTTCCTGTAGGAAAAGGGAACACAACCTGGAAGTTATTCCCATTGCTTCTATTCACATTCCATTGGCTACATATAGCTGCAAGGGAGCCTTATATTAGATGTCTATCATTCCTGGCTCAAAATTGGGGTTTTGTTATTTCAGAAGGGGTGAATAACTATTGGGGTTTAACTAGCACTGTCTGTCATTGATGGGACTGACTTAATGTTAGCTGGTAGTCACAGTGCCTAATGCCCATTATACTTTTAGGGACCTAAAAGTAATTTTAATTTTAATTTGTTTTAAAATAAGAAAAAAAAAAGAATATAATGATGAATGTTAAATGGAATCCAGCCTGGATTATATTTGTCTTTATTCCAATGCAGTCATGATGTATAAGTTTTTATATTTTCTTATAGAGGAAGAGGACCACAAAGGAAAAAGCGCCTACGGACCACAAAAGTCATGATGTAAACTAAGTCATAGGAATGACAATAAAGCCTTGCATACAGTATTGTAGAGGTAGAAATATTGTAGGACAAAGTAGATATTAAAATTACTTTGGGGCGCCAGGGTAGCTTAGTCAGTTGAGCGTCTGACTTCAGCTTAAGTCATGATCTCACAGTTTTGTGAGTTTGAGCCCCTACATCGGGCTCACCCACTGTCAGCGCAAAGCCTGCTTCAGGTCCTCTGCTCCCCCTTCTCTTTGCCCCACCCCCACTGGCACCCTCTCAAAAATAAATGAACATTTAATAAAGAAATAAATAAATAAGTAAAATTACTTTCCCTTCATTGTCATTTTGCCTTTAATTCTTATATTGTCACAGGTGTATTTAGTTTAAAGATGTAATTTTTTCTGAATTTAGCACCACCATCTTATTTTTCAGTGCACCTCTTTCAGATATAGCCACATCTACATTGCTAATGGGGAAATAGCTCATCTAATTTGAGGACAACCAAGATGTGTGTGTTTCTTCAATCTCTTATCTATTGACTTGCCTTTAGTCCTTAGCTTAAAACATTGACTCTGGGGTGTCCTAGTAAGAAGTTCAACAAACAGGTTAAGGAACTTTCAAAATAGAATGTGAAATACTAGATCTTTATCTGCCTGGGAAAATAAACAGCAAAATGTTACAGAATTTCCACTGCAAGGTGGAATTTTATTTACTATTTTCATATTTATTTAATTTAATAATTTAAATGAATAGCTCCTATAACCAGAAGCACATAATAAATATGGTTTTAAAGTTTAATATAAACTTTGAGCAGTTAAGATTAATAGAATTTGTTTTATTGAGTAAGATGGTTGTCTTTTGACTGAGAGTAGATCCCAGGGACAGAGATCATGAGATAAGAGCAAGTACTTCTGGAAGGGAATCAAGCAGGTACTAGATTGGCAAAGACAGTCTGTTTCACCTGTTGTTTTATTTTTTTCAAAGGTATTTACAGTTCATTTGCTCTACTTAATAACTTGTATGTGTTACATATATATTAATATAAATAATGTAATATTTGGTGTATATAAATATTTATTTTTTCAAGAAAGAATATATATTTTTAAAATAATTTCAATAGCTTTTCACATGACTTTTTTTTCCCGTTAGACCCAGAGAGTACAAGGCCAGGTTATGACAGTGATATACATAGAAAGAACTTTTGTTTTAATTGGAATACTGTTGACATACATTGTCACATTAATTTCATAGTGAAAAACATAGTGAAACAACTAGTCTATATGTTCTGCTGTGCTCACCACAAGTGTAGCTACCAACTGTCCCCATACAGTACTATTACAGTACCATTGACGGTATTCCCTGTGCTGTCCCTTTTATCCCTGTGACTTACGCATTCCACAAGTGGAAGCCTGTATCTCCCACTCCCCTTCACCCATTTTGCCCATGTCCCCACTGCCAGGAGACTGTCAGTTTGTTTTCTGTATTTATAGGTCTGATTCTGCTTTTTATTTGTTTGTTTATTCATTTGAGTCGTTTTTTTTAGAGTCCACATATAAGTGAAGTCATGTGTTTGTCTTTCTCTCTCTGACTTATTTCACTTAGCATAATACCCTTTAGGTCTGTCCATGTTGTCACAAATGACAAGATCTCATATCTTTCATGGCTGAGTAATATTCCATTGTGTATATCCATATATATCTATATAGACAGATGATAGACGGATAGATAGATAGATAGATAGATAGATAGATAGATAGATAGATAGAGATAGAAATAGCGATATACGTCTTCTTTATCCACTCATCTATTGGCAGATACTTGGGTTGCTTCCATGTCTTGCCTATTGTAAATAATGCTGTGGTAAACAGGGGTGTATATATCTTTCCAAATTAGTGCTCTCACTTTCCTTGGGTAAATACCCAGCAGTGGAATTGCTGGATCATGTGGTATTTCTATTTTTAATTTTCTGAGGACCCCCTCAATACTATTTTCCAGAGTGCCTGCACCAATTTACATTCCCATCAACAATGACCCAGGGGCCCCTTTTCTCCACATTCTCACTAGCACTTGTTATTTCCTGCCTTTTGTTTCTATCCATTCTGACAGGTGTAAGATTGATATCTCACTGTGGTTTTGATTTGCACATCCCTGATGATTACTGATGTTGAGCATCTTTTCATGTATCACTTGGTCATCTAAATGTCTTCCTTGGAAAAAGATCTATTCAGGTCCTCTGTCCATTTTTTAACCATGTCATTTTTTGTTTGGTTGGTTGGTTGGTTTAGTTTGGTTTTGGTTTTTGTTTTTGTTTGTTTGTTTTGTTTTTTGGTGTTGAGTTGTAGAAGTTCTTTATATATTCTGAGTGTTAACCCCTTATCAGATATGTCATTTGCAAATAACTTTTCCCACTCAGTAGTTTACCTTTTCATTTTGTTAATCGTTTCTTTCACTATGCAGAAGCTTTTTATTTTCAGGTAGTCCCAATAGTATATTTTTGCTTTTGTCTTCCTTGCTTTAGGAGACATATCTAGAAACATATTACTACAGCCAAAGTCCAAGAAATTATTGCCTATGTTCTTTTCTAGGAGTGTTAAGCTTTTGAATTTCACATTTATAAGTCTTTAATCCATTTTGAGTTCATTTTTCTGTATGGTGTAAGAAAATGGTCTAGTTTCAGGTTTTTTTTTTTTTTTTGCATGTATCTGTCCAGTTTTCCCAGCACTACTTATTGAAGACTATTTTCTCCCTATTGTATATTGTTGCTTCCTTTGTCATAGATTAATTGACCATATTGGTGTGGGTTTATTTCTAGGCTTTCTATTCTGGTCTATTGACCTGTGTGTCTATTTTTGTTCCAGTACCATACTATTTTTATTGCTAAAGCTTTGTAGTGTATCTTGAAATCTGGAATAGTGATACCTCCAACTTTGTTCTTCTTTCTCAAGATTGCTTTGGCAATTTGGGATCTTTTGTGGTTTCATACAAATTTTAGTATTATTTGTGGTCTGTGAAAAATTTTGGTATTTTACCAGGGGTTGCATTTAATCTATAGATTGCTTTGGGTATTATGAATATTTTAACAATATTAATTTTTCCAATCCATTATCATGGAATATCTTCCCATTTGTTTGTGTCATCTTCAATTTCTTTTATCAGTGTTTTATAGTTTTCAGAGTATAAGTCTTTCACCTCCTTGGTTAAGTTTATTCTTATGTGAGTGAGGATGTGGTTTACTGTTGGTGGGAATGTAAGTTGGTGCAGGCACTCTGGAAAATAGTATTGAGGGGGTCCTCAGAAAATTAAAAATAGAAATACCACATGATCCAGCAATTCCACTGCTGGGTATTTACCCAAGGAAAGTGAGAGCACTAATTTGGAAAGATATATACACCCCTGTTTACCACAGCATTATTTACAATAGGCAAGACATGGAAGCAACCCAGGTATCCGCCAATAGATGAGTGGATAAAGAAGTGTATATCTCTATCTCTATCTATCTGTCTATCCAGCTCTCTACCTGTCTATCATCTTTCTATATAGATATATACAATGGAATTACTCAGCCATGAAAGATATGAGATCTTGTCATTTGTGACAACATGGACAGACCTAGAGGGTATTATGCTAAGTGAAATAAGTCAGAGTACTGGCCTTCCTGTACTCTCTGAGCCTAAAAGATGTCTAAAAAAAAAAAGTCTCTGCTTTCAAAGCTTAACAAATTCATATTTTTTCTTGTCTTTGTCTGGCAACCAAATAGTATTTAACAGTTTTACCAGCTCTAACTAATCCCTTCCATCTAGGCAGGGATGGCTGTTTTCTTTGGCCTGATTATTTGGAGTCATTTGCATGAAAGTGGTTGGTTGCAAATATGTTTGACAGCTGAGTCCCTCTTCTCTCTGCCTTGGCACTGTAGACAGAGCTTGTTAAGTTATTCTATGTGAGCATGTTGGCACCCAGAGTATGTTTATTTGCACATGTCACAGGGGTCTTATTCAATAATTTATTACTTTGATTCCTTAAGTAGACACTTGTGACCTGAGTTAGGATTCCTCTAAATGGACTTAACCAGCTATACAGGAAATAAACTTTCACTCATGTCAGGTTAGGTTTAGAAAATGTTTGCATTAGCTCTTAAATATTTGACATGGTATAGGATATAGCACATAGAACACAAAGGCAAGATTAAACAACCTAAAGGCTCTTCTATGATGATTTCTCATTGAAACCCTTCACCTGCTGGTAATGTTCTTGAATGAGAGTGTTTCTACTTCTTCATCATGAATATGATTACACACTCTGTAATTTAGTGTTACCTTCTTATATTACTTGATTAATATTCAAATTTAATTTTACATCTTCTTCTTTGTATCTATGAGGTAAGAAATTATCATGCCATAGATTACTACTATTAACACCCTCTTCCTAATCATTTCTTAGATTGTATAGATGGATGTAGTGGGGGTGAATCTTTTGTTTTTTAGTTTTGAGAGAGAGAGAGAGTGCAAGCAGGGAAGGGGCAGAGAGAGAGGGAGACACAGAATCTGAAGCAGGCTCCAGATCTGAGCTGTCAGCACAGAGATTGACACAGGGCTCAAACTCACAAGCCATGAGGTCATGATCTGAGCTGAAGTCTGATGCTTAACCAACTAAGCCAGCCGGTTGCCCCTCCCTTTTGTTGGGGTGGGGGGGGGGGGATGAATATTTATTTACCATATTGAGTGTAAAGAATGTAACTTTTAAATTTTTATATAATTCATCTATCTATTTTGAGTTCTCTTTCTTTTATGGTGGGGTAGAATAATGATTTCTATTAATTTGGGATTTCCCTACCTTCACATTTTTTAGGGTATACATCTAAGAATATATTTAAGATTCTGTAGAGGATATGCTGTTCCAAGACATTGGGGAAGGGGATTCATGTGGTCTGTCTGTTACATGTCAATGGAGAGAGCAAATGAGATTTATACTCTCCTAATTGACCTTAGGGCATGATTCCACATGGTTTGCTGTGAGATGTCCTTGGTTCCCTAGTCATACCGGCTATGGCTTTGAGGGCTCTCTTTCCTGCTTCTCCGTCATTCCTAGAAGCAGGGAGTCTTCCTATTCCTCTCTGCTATGCTGAGACATTGGCATATCTGTGAGGCTGTTCATGGTCCTTTAACCTGGAGGTGTCATAGAGCCTTTCTTTTCCTGGATACTTGTCTACCAAGAGAAATTTGAGGCAGGGTGGGGGGAGAAAGGGAGAGAGAGTGATTATTGATTGGTGTATCCATAAATGACTCTTAGAAGAAGCATTGACAGTTTTTGGTTCCTGTAGGCTCTTCCTGGGAACCAAGTACCTTTTGTTTTGGTTCTCCATAGAAATATGCCAGGTCTGTCTCCCTTGAGCTCTTCTCTGGAAAGCAGCATGTAAAATTCTCCCTCTCTGGGATCCAGGAAGAGTTTGGCTCTCATTACACCTCCCTTCTAGTCTTTCTCCATCTCCTCTGCTGGAAAACTTTTTCTAGTCTGGATAGAAATTAGGTGACCTTCAGTTTTAAATTCTCTATCAGAAACTTGGAAACACTTGCCTTAAATCAAACCTTAAATCAAGGAACACAGGGAAGATAGTATGTTCAAATTAGGGGAAAGAAAAGTAAGAAATACCGGGGGAAAAAAGGAACATGGGTGACTATCATAGAAATATGATCCCTCCTTAATTACCTGTGCATGTTCCCACTATCTGAGCCCTCTGAAAATAAAAAGTCTTCTTTATTATTTCTGAAATTTTCTTGAAATTGAACACAGTTCACCCAATCATCCAAGTGATGGTTTTCTAAGCATCTTGCCTCTCTTTTTCTTCTTCATATTACTTCCTTCATCTTTAAAAATTACTCCATGGCAATGAGAAAGAATGAAATCTGGCCATTTGTAGCAACATGGATGGAACTTGAGGGTGTTATGCTGAGCGAAATAAATCAGGCAGAGAAGGACAAATACCATATGTTTGCATGTATAGGTGGATTAGGNTAGTCTGGATAGAAATTAGGTGACCTTCAGTTTTAAATTCTCTATCAGAAACTTGGAAACACTTGCCTTAAATCAAACCTTAAATCAAGGAACACAGGGAAGATAGTATGTTCAAATTAGGGGAAAGAAAAGTAAGAAATACCGGGGGAAAAAAGGAACATGGGTGACTATCATAGAAATATGATCCCTCCTTAATTACCTGTGCATGTTCCCACTATCTGAGCCCTCTGAAAATAAAAAGTCTTCTTTATTATTTCTGAAATTTTCTTGAAATTGAACACAGTTCACCCAATCATCCAAGTGATGGTTTTCTAAGCATCTTGCCTCTCTTTTTCTTCTTCATATTACTTCCTTCATCTTTAAAAATTACTCCATGGCAATGAGAAAGAATGAAATCTGGCCATTTGTAGCAACATGGATGGAACTTGAGGGTGTTATGCTGAGCGAAATAAATCAGGCAGAGAAGGACAAATACCATATGTTTGCATGTATAGGTGGATTAGGAGGAACTTAATGGAGGACCATGGGGAAGAAGAAGGAGAAAAATAGATGGAGAGAGGGAGGGAGGCAAACCATGAGAGACTCTTGAATGCTAAGAACAAATTGAGGACTGATTGGGGAGAGGGGAAGGAGGTGATGGGCATGGAGGAGGGCACTTGTTGGGATGAGCACTGGGTGTAATATGGAAACCAACTTAACAATAAACTATTTAAGGGAAAAAAAAGTAAAAAAAAAAAAAAACTCTATCAGTGTGTGGGGGAAGGATAATAAAGTAGGGCAAATATTCAAATCACTAGTTTTTTTGTTAAAAGCCTACCAGAGAGAAAGCAAAATTGCTGTCAGGGTTTGGGCTCATTCTGTGAATTTGTCTAACCTAAACTATGCCTTTACTTAGAGCTGTTTATAGATACACAGGCAAATTCTCTCTCTCTCTCTCACCCCATTCCTCCCTGTTTCTTTCACTTTCCTTAAGAGGGGAAGTACCTAGAATAAATATGATCCTCAACTCTAATGTGCTCATAGTTGACATAATTGGTCAGTGTTGGTACTCTGTCTTACTGAGTCTAGTGACTGAGTTTTTTCAACATCCTGCTCCATATTGTCACTGTCAATAAGAGCTGACATACAAGATGAGATCTGTTCTATAACCTTGCCTACTGGTTAAAAATATGTGCTCTGATATCAGATTGCCTGGGTTCAAGTCCCAGCTCTACCACTTACAAACTGGAGAAATGACTTAGCCAGAACATTTAACTTTTCTTTTTTTTTAAGTTTATTTATTTTTGAGACAGAGAGACAGAGCATGAGTGGGGGAGGGGCAGAGAGAGAGGGAGACACAGAATCTTAAGCAGGCTCCAGGCTCTGAGCTGTCAGCACAGAACCCGATGCGGGGCTTGAACCCACAAACTGCGAGATCATGACTTGAGCCGAAGTCAGATGCTTAACCTACTGAGCCACCCAGGTGCCCCAAAACATTTAACTTTTCTAAGCCTCAGTTCTTTATGGGGTAATAATAAGACCTACCCAAAAAGTTTTTGCAAAAGTTAAATGAAATAGTCTATATAATGAGTTTAGAGTATTGCCTAGCAGTTAATGCATGTTAGATTTTATTATTATTACTGTTACAATTCATATAAAGTGTTTTCATTTGGAATATCCAGAGAAAGGTTGACCTATGATTCCAAATCTGTGAAAATCTCATTTGCCTACTGTTTCATAAATTTAAAAAAGGTTTTATGATTTCTTTGGAAGATTATGTGAGTAACAATTCTTGGAATCCTTGAATGTGAAGGAAGATTGGCTGGACCAGTTAACGATTAGAACTAGAACAAAAGATATTATTGTCCATACCACACCACTTTATTAGGTGTCAGATAATTGTACTGTGTGGACAGAAACCCTTGTTTGTTTGTTTGTTTTTTTGTTTTGTTTTTTGTTTTTAAGTATCTAAAGAATCCATTAGTGGTAGGAAACCTTAGTTAATTTGAAACTTTTCCTAATTCTGGCAGAATTGGACAGAATCTATGTCCAGTATCAAAAGTTACAGTTGAAATGCTCAGACTAGAAGTGTGACTCTTCTATGTGGAATCAATCTTTAAAAGGGTAATTTAAAGCCAAACAAAGGGCAGACCGGCAGAGATACATATATCCACTTAGAGACAGATGGATTGAATCTACACTTGCATTGGTAGCCAATTAGGTAAGTGAAAACTTCTGCTTTGAGTATTTTAGCTTCAAAAACTTGATATAGCAGAAGTTTGATTAGAGTAACTGAAATTAGAAATAGGAGTATATTGCTATGTTTCCACTGGAAATTGGAAACTGCTGTGGTTCTTATTTCCTCTCAAGATTTTTTGGTCTCCAATTTTTTGTAGGGAGAGATAAGTGAAATCTGAATACATTGTGTTATAGCAAATAAGTCAAATAAAAATTTTGGTAAAGAGGAGGCCCAGGGTTGAGTTCACACTAAGGTGAGCAAATCATTCATTTATTAATCATTCATTAATATTCATTAATTCTTCCCAGTTATTTAGGAAAAATAATTAGGAAATAGTATTGGTATAGTAGAAAGATTACCTTAGAACCAGTTCTAGATCATTTATGCATTAATTAATTAATTAGTTAAGTTATTGAGTATCTATAGTTTCTTGACATTGGGTGGAAAATTAAATATGGTGTAAAATGACAATAGTGAGTAGAGAATACAAATCTGGAGACCAGAAGAGAGATAAGAGCTTGTCACGTATAATGGGTTCACTAGTTTAAAGTGAAAGCTGCATGGGAATAAGTGAAAATCATTCCGAGAAAATAAGTAGGAGAAGAGGAGATAGACAATGATGGGACATCAACATTTGGGGAAATGTTTCTGACAAGGAAAGAAGTCAGCACTAATGGAACAAATAAATGTCAAAGAAGTGGCAGAGTGTAGGCTGAGGGAGAAAGCTTTGAGGTTGAAAAACTGGAGTTTCTGATTCAAAGTGACAGGTTAGATGTACATATCTCTTCTCCTTCCACAAATCTCGTTGAAATAAAATCTGAAAATACCATGGATAATATACTTATAGCAGTTCTCAAATGCAAACTCATAATCCTGATGAATTTCTGAAAAGATGGAAAATATGGGATATATTAAGAAATACAGGAGCAGGGGCTTAGCTCAGCTGTGCCCGCACAGAGGCTGCCATGGAGACAGAAAACATGGTCTATGATGGCGGTGCCCCTGAAATGGTCCCAACCTGAAGATAAAAGTTCCAGTTTCATGAGTGGGCAGAAGTTAGAGATCAGGGTTGGTGCTTGTTGTCTGAACAGCTATGCAGTGAGCACCTCTTCTTGCCAAAAAATTAAAAAAAAAAAGGTTTGAGATTCCAATGATAAGCTCTCTGCTCTCTACTCATGCAGTTTAAAGGAAAGTTGTCTGTGGGCTCACAGCTCAAGTCCATACCTCTCATTGTAGGGAGCTCAATTGAAGGTGTTCCTGGTGAGAAATAAGATTACCTACTGGCAGAAGGAATCCAGGCCAGAGAATGTCCCAGGTGAACTAGCCTTCAGTTCATGATTTTACATAGACAAAAATCATATTCAAAGAAAAATAATCATATCCCCCCCCCACACACACAGTCAACATGAACCAATGAATCAACCCTGAAAAAATCAGGTTATTCTGAACACAGAATATAATTTTATATATCTTCATAGAAACTAAAGAACAATAAGGACTTATTGGGAATACATTGTAAAACACAATGTATGAAACAGAGAAAAAATAAAATGAACTCCTGGAAAAGAAACCTGAAGAAATCTCCCAGAAATCAGGCTGCAAGAAAAAATAGAAACATGTAGAAGAAAATTTTAAAGTTTTAGAAGATCCAGCTGGGGAATTATGATCCTTCAAAACATTTCAGAAAGAGGACAAAATATCCTAAAGAAGTTGCCAGAGAAATAATAGAAGATAATTTATTTTTTAGACATAAATGCGTATATTCTCGGCTTCAAAGTCACATAGATGAATAGAGGAGCACATGAACAAAGAAGAAAGACTTCATCTAGAAAGAGATTTGTGAAAGGTAGAGAGGATCTCAAGATCTTCTACTTATTGCCTCTGATAAATGGGAGTCTACCTTCTCATTGTATGCTTGAAGACTGAGGTCAGAAAAAAATGTGATTGGGAACCTAGAATTAAATGCCCAGCCAGACTACCAATCATGAGTTCAGGGAACCTAAGGACATTTTCAGACATAAGACTTAGAAAATTTTACCAGTAAGAGACAATTCTCTTTGAAAGACTTGCTTCCTATTCATCCAACAAAACAAGAGAGGAACTCAAGAAAGGGGGAAAGTGAGCCATGAAACAAAATACTTAATCTGTGTGTCATGTTTATGTAGTAGAATATTCCTGTCTTTAGGAATTATATATGATAGTATTCAGAAATGATGGAACAAGCCAGCAATTTACTCTCAAATGGTTCAGAAAAAAAATGTTTTGTATAATATCTGCAACTTTTCTGTAACTTTGATTATTTTGAAATAAAACAATTTTTAAAAATAAAATGAAGAGGGCCACCTGGGTGGCTCAGTTGGTTAAGCGTCTGACTTTGGCTCAGGTCATGATATCATGGTTCGTGGGTTCGAGCCCCGTGTCGGGCTCTGTGTTGACAGCTCAGAGCCTGGTGCTTGCTTCTGGTTCTGTGTCTCTCTCTCTCCCTCTGACCCTCCCCTGCTCATGCTGCCTCTCTCTCTCTCTCTCTCTCTCTCTCGCTCTCTCTCTCTCAGAAATAAATAAAATATTTAAAAATTAAAAAAATAAAATGAAGAGAAGAAACTATAAAAGGTAAAAACAAAAACAAAAACAATGTCATCTTTTCAGAAAACCGTCCCACCCAAAGTGTGCCCATCTTCCATCTTCCAGGCACTTCCTCAGTGAACCTTTCCAGCATCATCAAGCATTGACTTTTCATTCTATATTTAATGTTTACATGTTTCTTACCTTTTGCCTCTGCCTCATCAACAAGAGTAAATTCTTCATGAGGATCCCCTGAGTGTGAAACAATACTGAGAACATATTGAGTTCTGGATAAAGATTTGTTCAAAGAACTGAAAATCTTGTTATTACAGACAGTACAAATAAGTAAAATATCACTCTTTATAAATTATTAATCCTCTGCAGGTACTAAAATTGCATCTACTCAATATTGCCTGCTTTATGAGATTACCAATTTTCACTGCAATTTCTACATGAAAAGAAATCTACTCAAACACTACTTGTAAGATTTTCGTCCCCTGGGATTTTCTTGAAAATGAGATGTCTTCTGCACGTCAATCCAAGGGAAAAAAATTTTAATTGCTAGGTTGCTCTCTTAAGAGAACTGGAAGAAATTTTTTAAAGAACAAAGTATAATAAAATACTTAAATAAATAGCAGAAGGTATTTAAAAATTTTTTTCTCAAATAGTTTATTGTCAAGTTGGTTTCCATATAACACCCAGTGCTCATCCTCACGAGTGCCCTCCTCCATGCCCATCACCCTCCTTCCCCTCTCCCCCGTCATCAGCCCTCAGTGTGTTCTCAGCATTCAAGAGTCTCTCATGGTTTGTCTCCCTCCCTCACCCCAACTATCCTTCCCTGCAGAAGATATTTTAAAAGGCAAAATAATTCTAGGATGATGGTTATGTAGCAAGTCCAGAGTGCAAATTAGAACAGGGAATAAGACAGCTCCAGGAAGAATGTTTCCTAAAAAAGAAAGAATTTCCTGTAATAAAACATGTGATTGAGAAGCTAAGTGACCTTAATGATAAGAAGAAAATATAGCATCATAAAAACAAACAGGGGCATCTGGTGGCTCAGTTGGTTAAGCGTCCAACTTTGGCTCAGGTCGTGAACTCACAGGTCATGAGTTGGAGCCCCACATCTGACTCTGTGCTGACAGCTTGAAGCCTGGAGCCTGCTTCAGATTCTGTGTCTCCCTCTCTCTCTGCCCCTCCCCCGCTCGCACTCTGTCTCTCTCTCTCAAAAGTAAATAAACATTAAAAATATACAAATAAATTAAAGCAATGTGCTCTCCCCTTTCCCTGTTTGTTAGCTATGTGTTCCTTCCAGCCACACCATTAGCCAGGTGATGCATGTCCATTCATTGTCTAATCAATCATACTGCTTGATTCTGCATTCAAATAATTATTGTAAATGTTGGTTTTTTAATTACCTATAGATGAAGGAAATAATTATTTTTAGTTATTAGAGGAGAATATAAGTGATATAAAATAGAGTATAATATAATATGACATATGCCTAAAATGAATGAGTCAAGAAATAAGAGGTTGTATTTTATTTGAAGACAGATTAGCAAGTAGAAAAGCTTAATACACAAAAACATGCCTTTTAGAGTTTGAAGTGTGGCACTGTGGGGATAGGGAAGAGAGAAAACAGTATAAGTCAGCAAAAGTCACTCGTTCTTCATGATGGGGGTAGTAGTTGGATACAGTATAAGCTGATAAATAAATGAATGAATATAAACATAATGGATATAACTGCCAAAAGAAATACACATTTGTATAAGTGGTTATCAAAAGTGAGGATTGAGAGTAAAGGACAGTTTATTTTTCATTTCAAATCCTCTCTTTCAATTTGGATTTGAAATTTGAAATTATGTACTAAATGTACACAGAAAAATATCTGTTTTGACAAACTTCAGCTGTGGACACTGATTCTCCCAACAAGTGGGATAGTGAGGAGAGGGCTTGATTCTACTCTTCAGTGTAGTTTCCAATTATTATTATTTTTTGCAATGAGTCTATAGTATTTTGTCACTGAATAAAAATTGTATGTAAAATGATATATACATATCATTATATAATAAGATAATCAAGACAACAGAGTTAAATGCTAAATCAGATAAGGACTAAAAGATCGCTGGATTTGGCAATTGGGAGGAGACCTTCTGAGTACAATTTCCGTAGAGTGTAGGGACAGAGGTAAATCTGCAAAGGAACCCCCTTCCACAATGAGGAGTGAAAGAGAGTGGGGACAGAAGATGCAAGCATACAACTATTTTCTAGAAGCTGTGATGAACAAGGGAAGGGAGAGAATGTGTAAAAGTTAAGTATCTACCATTTGAAGAACATGACTATTTAACAATCACTTAGATAAAAATTAGAAAGTGCTATGTCTAATACCTTTAACTTAAAAATGAAAAGCTCATGATATATAAAGAGTATTTGAATGGTCACATAAAGATTTTCAAAGAAAAGGTAATAACCTACATATTTTTGTTTTGGGTGAGGTCAGAAATAATACATGTGTCTGGGGCCTTATTTTTACAGTTTTAAGGCTATTCCCATCTCCCTTTGTTTAGCCTATTTTTTCAGAAATGCCTTTCATAGCCATTACCTACAGAGGATTCTAAAACTATTGGGAAGTAATATGTCTCTATATTGCACATGTCTGAGGCATCTTTGACTGTATCTGACCATTCACAGATATTTCTAAAAAGGCAGTGAAATATCAGTATTTTTAAATTTCATTTCATAAGGTTATGCTACATTCAACTTAATTAAGCATAAGGTTATGCTACATTAACCTTATTAATTATGCTACATTAAACTTAACATCCAGTCCTTAGCTATTATGACAAATGCACTAAGTTGATAAAGCATCTATTTTTCCTATCCAAAAATGACTACTGAATGAAGCTTGATTGTCCTTAATAACTAAACGACTCCTTGGATAAAGCCACGGTACTTCTACTATTTCATATTGGCTTTTGGGGCCAGATGCAATTTGTGCAGTCAGATTGGGTCAAGGAAAAAAAATCTGAAGTCATTTCCGCCCTCTTCTATCCGCTCTTGTTCTCATTTTCTTCTTCTGTCCTTTGCATTGCCCTTGCGCTTATTTAAAATGCCCAACTCCTAATGTAGCTAATATCTTGCCCAGTGCTTTCACACCCCAACTTTCAGCAAAACCTCATCTTTAGAATGAATCAGAGAAACTCATCCAACCTGAAATAAAGCTAGTACCATGCCTGGGCTTATTAAACCCCTGATAAATATTAAATGCATGATGAACATGTACACGACTAATGAAGTTTCTTCTGGCTGGTTTAACAAATTACCACAAACTGTTCACTGATCCTGAGGATCAGGAATTCAAAAAGGCACAGAAAGGAGTGCTCTGCTCTGCTCCATATGTTTGGGACCTCAACAAGAATGACTCAGACAGCTGGGGGTGACTCAGGAGGCAGAGTTGGGACAGTTGGGACTGGGAGTATCCCTCTCAAGATGGCTTCAGTCACTTGTCTGGTGTGGCTGTGGTTAAAATAGGCACAATGCTTAATCAATACCTAAGATGCCTTCCCTCTTTACAAAGGAAAAGAAATAAAAAAGCCAAATAGTGAATAGATACCATACAAGTAACTGTGGGCAGATAGAGAAAATATTTTTAAGAAAGGAACCATCTAGGGGCACCTTGATGGCTCAATTGGTTAGGCATCAAACTCTTGATTTTGGCTCAGGTCATGATCTCAGAGTTCATGGGTTTGAGCCCCACACTGGACTGTGTGTGCTGACAGCATGGAGCTTGCTTGAGATTCTCTCTCTCCCTCTCCCTCTGCCTCTTCCCTGCTCACGTTCTCTCTCTCTCAAAATAAATAAACTTTTTCTTTTTCTTTTTTAAAAAAAGGAGCCATCTAGTGATACATTAGTGATACATAAATGACTGAAGAAAGTTTCAGAAGCCTCTCTTTAGGATTTTAGAAGGACTTTATTTATTGACCTTTTTCAGACTACTGAAAGTATTATATTCCTAACTTTTAAGTTTCTTTATGTACTTTCAAACATTTATTTATGAAGTACATAGGGAAAAGAGAAAGAAACTAACATTAATTGATTTTCTTTTCTGTGTTCTAAGATCCCAAGGACTGTACTATTGTAATTTATGTGTGTGATGGTCAGAGCTGGGATCAACTCAACACAGAGACCAAATGAGAATGCATGGAAGTAAGTTTACATATCATCAACTACCTCTATAAGAATTATAAATTCAATATCTTCGATTAAATGAAAAAAATTTAAATAGGTATAAAATGCTATATTTTATACCTACAATATTCCTGATTGTATAGAATATAGCTGCTAATTCATCTGATATAATATATGGTATTTTTTTAGTATATTATTTATTATATGATAGTTGAGTTCCTCAGAATATTTGTACTATCAGATATTATCTTACGAAAATAATTTTTTTCTAATGAGGGAAACAAGGGACTGTGCAGTTTCAGAACTGCAACATAAAAGTTATATTTTTATGTTAACATTAATGATAAAACTGTTTCTATCTGTAATTGTTATGGCAATGCATCAAATTTTTTTAAATGTGACCAAAATAACACATGAACATTATCGAGCATATCCTGAAAAATATATAAGACTAGACCAAATGTGAGTTTCCAGATCATACATAACATAGCCTGTTTTCATAATGAGAACACTACTTTGGGATAAAATGGTTTTAAAAATAAAAATTAACAGTAAGTTGCCAAATTGTTTACAATGCCAATGGTAGATAAAAGAATGCAATTACTACTGAAAAACTGCAAATCATGAAAAAAAAAAGCACTTGTGTAATCTCATTCACCAGTCAAAACAATACTCTGTTGAAGGCTGTGCAAAGTCATCCTGGTTAATGGTCACAGGTGGCTGCGGGGGAAGGTTTTATAGAAACTATAGGATATATACCTGTAGTCACATTGCAAGGCCCTTTCTCAAATTGACTTAGCTTATATTTCTGTCAGGGTACTATAGGTCTGTCAACTGTACTACATCTGGGAGTGAGAAAAAGCCATTAGTTAAAGTTAGATTTCTTCCCAGCAGACCTAGAATTTTTTCATCTGTCTATGTCAAGCATATATTCTAATACATTGATTTATTATGGGAATTCCTCCCAGCTTATCTCTGATATTAAAGCTCCATCCCTGGTNATTCCTATTTATTTATTTATAATTTTTAAATTTTTAAAATTTTAATTTTTTAATTTTTTTCATTTTATGGACTTAAAATTTTTTTAAAAATACGGTTTATTGTCAAATTGGCTAACATACAGTGTGTACAGTATTNGCATCAACCCTCAATTTGTTCTCTGTATTTAAGAGTCTCTTATGGTTTGCCTCCTTCTCTCTCTCTGTTTGTAACTATTTTTTTCCCCTTCCCTTCCCCCATGGTCTTCTGTTAAGTTTTTCAAGTTCCACATATGAGTGAAAATGTATGATATCTGTCTTTCTCTGACTAACTTATTTCACTTAGCATAATACCTTACATTTTCATCCTGGTTGCTGCAAATGGCATGATTTCAGTCTTTCTCATTGCCAAGTATTGGGATCCTATCATTCCTACTGAGATCAGGAACGGCAACTCTATGCACTACACCACCTTTAGTATAGAGAAGATGGCTGCCACAGAGCTCTTCAAGGTGCTGGTGTCCCTCACCCATTGGGTTAAAGAATGCTTTGGTTAAGGGAGTGACCTTTTAGATCTGTGGAATGGGAACGGTTAAGTGCTAGTGATGACATAAAAAATGCTGAGTCAACATGGCACATTTCTAAGGATACATAATAGGATGGATTTGAAATCTAGAAAATAAAGAATATCATTTATAAATATCTTTTGTGTTTGCCTCCTAGTGCCCTAGAAGCTGTTAGCTTAACATAGGGCAGAGTGGCCTCAATCTGGGGGTATGTGCATGGGATCATAATCAAATATTTTAAGACACAAAAAATTTTGAGGACTACTTATCACAATTATGCTGCATCACCGATGAAAAATTATGGTTTATATTTGCTCTCTCTATACACAACCTTTTCTGTAGATTTGTTGGTCATTTCTTTTCTTTTTTTTAATATTTTTATTTATTTCTAGGAGAGAGAGAGAGACAGGGTGAGCAGAGGAGGGTCAGAGAGAGAGGGAGTCACAGACTCTGAAACTGGCTCCAGGCTCTGAGCTGGCAGTCAGCACAGAGCCCGACGCGGGGCTCGAACCCACGAACCGCGAGATCATGACCTAAGCGAAAGTCGGACGCTTAACCGACTAAGCCACCCAGGCGCCCCTTGTTGGTCATTTCTTAAATAGCAACTAATACATCCAATTGTATTTTTGTTCAGAATTCTTTGTGTAATAGACTGATTTTAGTTAATGGTAAAAATTAAAAAATAATAAGGGTAAATGATTTTATCTCACCAATATTTTGTATACCTTTTTCCTGCTTTCAATCCTGTAGCTAGGATTGAAAGCAAACATCAGTGGCTCTCTTTAGCACCTTTGATGTTAAGTGATAATGTGTTTCAATTGGTCTCTTATTCCTTCTCTCTCTCTTTCCTCCTCAGAGCCCTTCTGGCAGGAACAACTATTGTGCCATAGCCTCCTACCATTCAGAGTAAAACTCTAACCTCTAGCTGTTCTAGCTTGGTGTTTAAAAAGTAAATTCCAGCTTTGAGACTTCCAGGGAAAAAATAATTTATTTCTCTAGTAACAAATTATGCCTTTTAAAAATCAAATATTCTTGCTTTCAGATCATTGACTTACGTTAAACCTAGTCTGAAACTCAGCCAAAAAATGTCAGGAATGATTTTTAAATTCCACATGATCTCTCCTCCCCTGGTGCAATGAGGCTTGGGCTCTTGGACTAATTTTAATGGTGGAGTGTCAAGGGAAAGGAATGTTAAAAAATGAGAAAGGAGGGGCACCTGGGTAGCTGGGTCGGTTAAGCCTCCAACTTTGGCTCAGGTCATGATCTCACGATTCGTGGGTTCAAGCCCCACGTTGGGCTCTGTGCTGACTGCCAGCTCAGAGCCTGGAGCCTGCTTCATATTCTGTGTCTCCCTCTCTCTCTGACCCTCTCCTCATCACACTGTCTCTATCTCTCTCTCTCAAAAATAAATAAAACATTTAAAAAAGAGAGAAAGGACAAATAATTAAGTGATATTTCAAAATAACATACTGCTCCATAAACTCATGTGTTATAACACTGACATAGAAAATGGGACATAATGTTATTTTATGTAAAGAATTAAGTCCTCTGTATCAGTTATCTAATGGTGTGTAACAAGTCAGCGCCAAACCTAGAGGCTAAAATGGTTTAACATTATTTACCTTTTATGGTTTCTGTGGGTCAGGGATTTGGGAATAGCATGGCTGGGCAGTTCTGGCCCAGTGGTGTCTCATGAGGTTGCAGTCATCTGTCAGCTAAGAAAGAAGTCAGTCTAAAGACTTGACTGATACTGGAGGATCCACTTCTAACATGATTCCCTCACATGACTTGTGAGCTGGTGCAGCTCTTGGCCAGAGTTCTCCATTGCTCTTCATAAGGGTGTTTCCACAGGACTGCTTGTGTGTCTTTAAGATATGACGGCTATGTTCCCCCGGGTCAGTCCAAGAGGTGAACGCTAAAGCTGCAATGCATTTTATGACTTAACCTTGGAAATCACACACAGTTACTTTTGAAGTATTCGTTTAGTCACACAGATCAGCTTTGATTCAGAGTAGGAAGGTGCAGTACAAGGATTTGAACACCAGGAGGTAAGGATCAGTGAGGTTCATAGCCTGCTCTCTGCTGCCCGATGGTGGATATCTCTACTGAATACAAAATATACTTACTCCCTCCTAAGAACTCCAAAAGTCTCTTCTCATTACAGCTTCAGCTTGAGGACCAGGATCTTATGATGTAAATCAGGCCCAGGAACAGATGAAGCTTTTTATACAGACTTCCTGCAGGAAAGCTCCTCTAATTCCTACCAGCCTGAGGACCTGTGAACTAAAGAAAAAGCAATCTGCCCTCCACCTCCACCCAACATGTAATGGTGAGATGGGAAGAAGATAGCTGCTTTACGTTCAAAAAAAGGAGGAAATGAGAGGCACATGGGAATCACCAGTTCATAACAGATCTGAAATCCAGTGGGGCGCATGCTGGCACTTCCCTGATAAGCTCTCATTCTGCTGCTTCCTGGAATTGAGGCTCTACAGCTCTTGTGTCTACTCTTTTTGTTCCAATCTCTGAGTCATCCTTCTCTCCCATCTGCCAGAAAAAGTAGTTTGCGTTTCCATAGTTTTCTTGGCCTGCTTTGTATTTTCGATTCTAAAGATTCTGTTCTTTTTGTACTATCCCTGCCCGTTTTAGTCCAATCCGGTGGTGTTTATACTCCTACAGTTCTCTTAAAGCTTTGTGAGTCTTCCTTGATGATTACCAGGGTTCACTCTAGAGACAAACCCTCCGAGATTAGCCCTGCCCCACTGTGGGCTTCTGCTGAAATTCCTGAGGGACAGCACCTTCGAAGCCCAATTATTTCCATGAGAGGATCAAGGATCCTGAGGCACCAAAGACCCTGGAGGACCTTTATACTGACTACAGGTCTTTGAGGCACTGCCTTACCCCTTCCTGTGGTCTCAATAAAGAATTTTACAGTCACACCTTTAGTTTTATCTTTACACCATGTTTCCTAATTGGGCCTTGGATTTGGTCTATTTAGAGGGAGTTTCTTTATTTTAGCGTAGTTTGTAGTCTGGAGAGACCACAATTCCGGTCTTTATAACAGTCCTGCCTTTTGCTTCTCTCTCCTGTTGCATTTTACTATAAGCAGAAGCACCTCTAGGACACTTTCAGTACTGCCTAGAAATCTCCTTGACCCGATCACCCAAGTCATTAGGTGCAATTTGTACATTTCACCTTATCATAGTCAACAATGTTGCTAAACCCTTTGTGGCAATATAACCAAGATCCCTTTTCTTTTTCCAATAGTATTTCCCTTATTTCTTTTTTGCCTTTACCAACAACCTTGTAGAAGACTACAAGGTTCTTATAAGATTTCTGTTAAGAGTCTGTTCAAACCCTTTAGATTTTCATAGGCAGGTTTTTCAAAATTCATCCAGTTTTGATCTTCATGAGATCCCTAAGCCACTCCTGCATTTTAGGTTTTTGTTATGGCAGCACCCACCTCCAGCCACCAAAATGTACGTTGATCATCTATTACTGTATAATACATTACCCCAGAACTTGGTGGTTTAAAACAAAATAATCATTTATTGTCTCACACAGATTCTATAGGTTAGGAATTTAGGCAGGGCACAGAGGGAATAGTTTTTCTCTGCTCCATGATGTTTGGGGTCTCAGCAAGAAGATTCAAAGGCTGGAAGTTAGAAGTACTGAAGACTTGTTCATTTGCATGTCTAGTGGATGATGCTGATGTTGGCTGGAAGTCTAGCTGGGGCTGCTGTAACAGCCACAGTTTTTAAAATCTCCCCATAGCCTTTATTTCTTTACAACATGGTGGTTGGATTTTAGAGACCTAGCTTTAGAAGTCACTGCTGTTGTATTACATTGGTCTGGTCAGTCATAAGCTCCCATGCAGATCTAAGGGGAGAAAATATAGATGGCACCTTTTGCTGGGAGGAGCATTGCCATATTGTAAAATGAACACATCGATGCGCTAACATATAGATATTTGTATAGGGATTTAAAAAAATTTTTGGAAAATACAATCTACCATAGCCAACAAAGCTTTAAGTCCTGTCAAATATGAAAACACTCAGGCGCCTACGTGGCTCAGTTGGTTAAGCATTTGACTTTGGCTTGGCTCATGCATTCAAGTCCTGGTATTGGGTTCTGTGCTGACAGCTAAGAGCCTGGAGCATGCTTCAGATTCTGTGTCACCCTCTATCCCTGCCCCTCCCCCACTTGAACTTGCTCTCGCTCACTCTCTCTTTCTCTATCAAAAATAAATAGACATTTAAGAAATAGAAAAAAAAGAATGAAAACACTCTCAGGCACATCAAACCATATATCATATGCTTCCAATTTACTAATGATATCATATATATATATATTTTTTAAGGTGATGTTGTGCCCGATTCGCGAGTTCCCAGAGACCTCCAAGGAGCCAACACAGATGCAAATACAAAAGGGTCTTTATTACAAGCCTCCAGCAGGGGCTCATCTGCCTACCGGTGTCGTGGCAGCAAGATGAAGCCAAGAACAATAGCGAATAGGGTTTTTAAGGAGTAAGAGATGGGGGTGTTACAGTACATGTAGCATCATCACATAAACACCAATTACAATTACAGCTTTGACCATTCAGTATCTGTGAGGTGTTCATTACTTTTGGTGGGACCCAATCATGACTTTTGAGAATCCTTTGAAAATGACCTATTATGAGGTGAGTTCAAAGGGCCCACATGGGGTTCAGGCAAGCGGTGAGAAATTGGCTAGTTTGTATCTGCAGTTCCTAGCCTTGACTCAGACCATAGGAATGTTTTTTGATTAGCTGAACTGAGGGCGGTCCGAGGATGGCTTTAGCCTTGAACAGTCGGAAATTGGGACTGGGATTGGGGCTATGTGCAGCCCGAGGTTTCTCTTAAGGGAGGACTTAATTTTTGGCTCTTCAGTGACATCTGAAATTCTAATTTTGCTGAAAGAATTAGATCATGACTATAATACTGACAAATAACTGAAGGTAACTTAATAAAAATACAAATATAATTTGTTATTATATTCAATGATAAAATTTAATTTAATAGAATTTCGAACTGTAAGAGTATTAGAGTGAATATTAAAGACTTGTGTTAAAACTGTTAGATCTNTCAAGGAGTACCACTGGTATTGATGAGCCTATATGTAGTAGGGCTCCCTTAATTGGATCTAAGGACTTGTTTTTGCATTTTTAATCCTGAGCTTTGAATATGTTGGCTAGAGACTCAGTTACTCCTCATTTGTTGTTTTGGGGGAAATATAACTAGATGGTCTGTTAGCTTTTCAATTAAAAAGGACAAATAACCTATGTGATCTGTCATCTTTTTATAATCAGTGATTCCATGTGGGGGAAAAGTCACACTACTTGCATGTAAAAATAATTTAACCTTTAACATTAAAATGTCTGGCAAAACCTAAAAAGCATCCATCATGAATGCAAGATACTTTCAATAAAAAGTAAGTTGCATAAAAAAAATAAATTAAAAAAAAATAAAACTGTTAGATCTTTGGGTGCCTGGGTGGCTCAGTCAGTCATGTCCAACTCTGGATTTCAGGTCAGGTCATGATCTCATAGTCTGTGGAATGGAGCCCTGTCACGGGCTCTGCACTGACAGCTGGGAGCCCACTTGGGATTCTCTCTCTCCCTTTCTCTCTGCCTTCTCCCCTCCCGCATGTGCTTGTGTGCATGAGCACTCTCTCTCTCAAAATAAATAAACTTAAAAAAAAGAGTCTTGAATTTTTTAGAAGACTTTTGCCAAATAATCAGAATAATACAAATTTTTCTTATCTTCCATTTAGAACATTATATAAAATTATATAAAAGCTGAATTTTTTTTTTACACATACATTTTCACAGTATATAATTAACCAAAAGAGAAGACCACATAGAATATAACTCTATTTTGGTGGACATTTGCATAAAAAGGGAAATCTCAGCGATTTGTGCATATTGGTTCCAAGACTCTAAATATATCGGTGTATAGAGTATCCATGTCTCTGCATAGGAAAGGCTGTATCGTACATATACAGTGTTGTGGGAGATAGATCCTTTTTGCATTTTGACTTTCACTGATTATTTGGACATATATTTGGTCTGTAATGTAGGCCCTTATAATCCAAAGTGTGGTCTGTGAACCAGCAATAATAGCACCAACTGAGCTTTTTAGGAATGAAGACTATTATTAGGTCCCATTGGACCCACTGACCATAATCTGCATTTTCATAAGATCTCATGCTGACTAGTACACCGAGAAGCACTGAGACAGACAACATTTTTTAACATAAATATTTTCAGATTTCAAGATGGGTATGCAAATTTACTTATGAATTGGACTTACTATGATTTTTTTAAGGTTATTTATTTATTTTGAGACAGAAAGAGAGATCATAATCAGGGGGAGGGGCAGAAAGACAGAGAGAGACAGAGAATCCCAAGCAGGCTCCACACTGTCAGCACAGAGCCTGATGCAGGGCTTGAACCCATGAACCGTGAAATCATGACCTGAGCTGAAGTCAGATGCTTAACCTACTGAGCTACACAGGTGCCCCCAAATCTTACTAAATATATTTCATAGTTTTTTTTAAATCCATGAGCAAAAGCCATTTTTCTTTGCTTCTTTTGATTTGGAAAGGGGGGGGGAATCAAGAGTTTATTTTCTAAACCTTTTCTTTGAAAAATAGTTAGCTTCAACCTTTGATCTCCGTTTGACTGGGTAGAAGTTTTGTAAAAAAGAAATTTAGAGGCAAAAGTTTTGGAAATGAATCAGGTAGGGAAGACAAATTTGGTTCAAATATCTATGGATTAAGAAAATGGAGCATAACAAGACATTTGAATCTGAACATTTTTAACAAGATTCCTTCAGCTTTTTCTTAAAAGTAAATATTTGCATAGTATCTCTGCACACAGGAGCTCTGTTGGCTCTTTCAAACATGAAAAGAAAAAAAAGGCAGTTACCTTTCACTCTCTGATGTTCATTACTTTATGTTCTTTACGGAGATAAGAGCCCTAGCTACATTTGCCCTAAGTGAGAATCTTCACTCTTTACATCATTTCTCAAAGGTTAGAAGTCCAGGCTGAAATGGCATCATATTAAAGGGGGACAAAGCAACAAATTTGAAAATCAAATATTTAGGTTCATAGAAGACTCTTTTTTTTTTCTTTTTAAGTTTTTATATAAGTTTCCATTAACATATAGTGTAATACTAGTTTCAGGTGTATAATATAGTGATTCAACATGTACATACACCCAGTGCTTTTCACAACAAATATACTCCTTAATCCCTATCACCTATTTCACCCATCCCCCCACCTACCCTCCCTCTGATAATTATCAGTATTTTTTCTATAGTTAAAAGTCTGTTTCTTGGTTTGTCTTTCTTTCTTTTCTTCCCCTTTCGTTTCATTTCTTAAATTCCATATGTGAGTGAAATCATACAGTATTTTTCTTTCTCTGACTGACTTATTTTGCTTATTATAATACTCTAGTGACATCCATATCATTGCAAATGGCAATAGTTGATTCTCTTATGGTTCATATATATATATGAATATATATATGAATTATATATATATGAATTTATATTCATATATATATGAATATATGTAATATTCTATTATATATATGTTATATACATATCACATCTTTTCTTCTTCTCTTATGGTTGAGCAATATCCATTATATATGTATGTGTGTTTGTGTGTGTGTGTATATCATAAAGAAAATGTGAGATATATATGTATATATACATATGTATATACATACATATGTATATATACATATACATATATATACATATACATATACATATATATCTCACATCTTCTTTATCCATTCATGACTCAATGTATATTTGGGCTCTTTCCATATAATGGTACTAAAACATTGGGGTGCGTGTATCCTTTTGAATTAGCATTTTTGTATCCCTTGGGTAAATACCTAGTAATGCAATTCTTAGTAATACAATTGCTGGATTGTTAGAGTAGTTCTATTTTTAACTTTTTGAGGAACCTCCATACTGTTTTCCAGAGTGGCTGTACAAGTTTGTATTCCCACCAACAGTACAAGAGGGTTCACTTTTCTCCACATCCTCACCACCACCTGTTGTTTCTTGTGTTGTTGATTTTAGCCATTCTGACAGGTGTGAGGCAATACCTCATTGTAGTTTTGATTTGTATTTCCCTGATGATGAGTGATGTTGAGCATCTTTTCATGTGTCTGTTGGCCATCTGTATGTCTCATAGAAAGCCACTTCTACAGGCTTATCTCTTAAAGTGACTTTAAATCCTGCTTCCTTTAGCATCACGGCTTGGGAGCTCTTGAGGGAGGGAAGAAAGTTATGAGGATTTGGGAGAAAAGATCAGGATTTTATAGGTTACTGATTTTATGGCTGAAAAGGAGTAAAAAATAGCTGGGTCAACATTTGTTCTGATACCTCTTAAGGAACTGGCTAACTGATAAGGCTGAAACCTTTGAAAAATTGACTGAAAAAATAGTAATTAAAATACAGTTTGATAAAATATTCACTACGTTGGTATGGTTTTATCATTAAGACATTGACACTTGAATACTAGATTATTCATTTTTTACTGAAGACTTTGCAAACATGACATAAACTATTAGGAATGTTTAATAGAAATTGGAGATTTTCTGCTAAAAGAAGACAAGGGATAACACAGCTGGAAAGGACTTGGCCTCTGGATTTAGACACAATTTAAAATATTGGTTCTGTCAATAGTGATGAATCTGGGTAAGCTATTTGACTTCCCTTTGCCTCGCTTATTAAATGGGGGTAATAATGCCTCCCAAGGTTATTCTTAGGATTACATGGAAAGATAGAGACTACAGTATCTGGCAAAGGCAGGTAATCATGAATGTAATCAGCCTCCCTTCCATTATACTTACTGATTTTGATGATTACATATCTGTTACTGGGGCAACCGAATTGGATGCAGAAGGATAATCTAAAACATTACATCTTCGAAATCAGATAATTCCTGACACTGTGAGAAAACTGGAAATTTGGTCCATTGTTGCATATGTTAGTTAGATGTTAAGGTATAGTTTCTTTAGTTTTTAATAGTTCTGTGTTAAATCCAAATTCTACAAGATGCTCTGTGTCTGAAAACTCTAAGGGCAAATGATGTGGGAACATATTCTTGACTTTATTTCCTTTCTGGAGTATCTCAGTTCGAAATATTACACTAAATGATATAGTTCTAAACACCTTTAGAACTCTGTCTGTCCCCTTTCTCTATCTGCTCTACTAACTGCCATGTCTCTTACCATCTCTCGCCTGAATGCAGATAGTAGCTCCTTCTTTGTCACCAAAGAAGTTTTTCAAACTTAAATCAAATTCTACCATTTGCATGATAAAAGTGCAGCAATGCTTTCCATCACTCCTAGAACAAAATCCAAATGCCTTTCTCAGGCTTACAAACTCCTACATGATCTTTCCATAACCACATGCCTATAGGCATCCCATCTTCCCACTCATCCACTATTCTTCCAGAAACATTTCAGTCCTACTGTGCACTTCTTAAAAGTGCTACATTTTCTCCCACCTCAGGGCCTTTGCAAGAACTCTTTTCTTTCTACCTGGATTGATTTCTTTCTAATTTTTACATGGCTGGATCCCTCTTACATGTTAGATTTGGCCCTTCTTCACAGAGACTTTCCCTTACTATCGTATTTGCAGTAGTCACCTGGTTATTTTCTTCGCATAGAATTTACCTCTAGGGGCGCCTGGGTGGCTTAGTCGGTTAAGCGTCCGACTTTCGCTTAGGTCATGATCTCGCGGTTCGTGGGTTCGAGCCCCGCGTCGGGCTCTGTGCTGACTGCCAGCTCAGAGCCTGGAGCCTGTTTCAGTCTGTGACTCCCTCTCTCTCTGACCCTCCCCTGCTCACGCTGTCTCTCTCTCTCTCCTAGAAATAAATAAAAACATTAAAAAAAAAAGAATTTACCTCTAAAATCCTTCTCATTTATATCTATCTGCCTACCTACCAATTTTCCACCTTCATTTATTATTTCTCCCACTAACGTGTAGGATATTCTATATAGGGGACTTGCCTTTCTTCTTATTCACTGCTTTCTCCTGCACTTAGACTAGTGCTTGGCATAATTAGCAGCTTACAGGTATTGTTGAATGAACCAAATGGCAGAGCTCTCCCTTCCCCATTTCTGTCTTTATTCTTGGATACGAGGGAAATAGACTGATATAGAGAGGCTAGGAAAAGTAAGACAAAGATGCCATGACTATGCTTTTTATAGGAAAGTTTCTACTGGTTAAACTTTAATTTGAAGATGATTTTATGCTACCAGGAAAAAAAAATCTTGAAAGGAAGGTTTATTTTAGTAAACAAGTAAGTGTCTTACCACCAGCAGCAATATCTTACAACTGTTAATCTGATGAAACTTGGCCTTCTGAGTGATTGCAGATGTGCTCTGTTGTTTGACTGTAATTTGGTAATTGATCACTGTGCTGATGTTTACAGCTATAACCTTTTAATTTCCTTCTTTCTCATTTCTATCCACCATGCACTATCACATAGCACACAGTAAGTTTTTACTTATAAATTATAAATTCCTTAGAATTAAACAGCTTGTATTTTAAATTAATTTTTTAATGTTTTATTTATTTCTGAGAGAGAGAGAGACAGTGTGAGCAGGGGAGGGTCAGAGAGAGAGAGGGAGATACAGAATCTGAATCTGAGCTAGCTGTCAGCACAGAGCCCAACGCGGAGCTCAAACCCACAAACCGTGAGATCATGACCTGAGCCGAAGTCTGATGCTTAACCGACTGAGCCACCCAGGCACCCCAAACAGCCTGTATTTTAATGGCAATGTTTGACATCTGTGCTATAGTTAATACTCTGCAAAATGTTTTCACATTTATTACTCCATTTATCTTCTAAAATATTTTATTTATAAACTGTGGGGTTTTTTTTTCATATATTGCCTATGTTCATTTATTGGCAATTCCTCTCTTAGCATCAAAGAAGTGAAAAGATTTCTGGAAATGTTGTATATGCACTTTTTCTAAACTCAGTATTAATTTTTCCTCCACCCATGAGTTAACTCTTGAGTTTTCTGATATATTTTACCCCTTTTGATCATTCTTGTGTCAATGTTTTTTGATACGTCTATGGGAATTTTTCCATGCCAATTAAAGAGATCTTTAAGTCCCAACCAGTGTATCTTGTTTCATCGATTTCTCTCTTTTGTTTAATAAACCCCATGCAAACCTGTTTGAAGCTTTTGTGCTCTTTCCTGTCTAGTGTTTAGAGCTTTGACCTTCAAAGCTTCTGGCCATGGCAGAGATCAGGTGTGGTCTCTGACCTCTTAATTTTTTGCAAGGTTTAAATATTTTTAGTTGTTCTTCCTTTAAGTTCACCATTTTTTACTTTATAAATATCAAGGTTTTCATATACATATATGAATATGTATATATGTATGTATATACATATATATATATACACACATCTTGACAGAATGCAATTCTGGATTTCAAATTTTGGTCTTTTTTTAATTTAAGTTTGTCTTTTCTTCAGCAGATCTTAGGTATTCCTGTTTCTTGTAATGAAATATTTTGTCTTACTGGAAAACTTTCTCATCTAATTTTTAGCAGAACAGGAAGAATTTGATTTCTGACAAATCTCTTTCTGCCCCTTCACCACTTCACCTTATTATAATCTTCCTCCCTTGAGAAATTAATTCTCCAGAATATTACAGTGTGTCCTAGGCAATGTGAGCTGCTATAGCAAACTATTATAGGCTTATAAGCAATAAGTGGCTTATAAGCAATAGANACCCCCCCCAACTGTGTCCTCACATGGTGAAAGGAAAAAGAGAACGCTCTGGGGTCTCTTTTATAAGGGCATTAATTTGTGAAGTCTACCCTCATGACCAAATCGCTTACCCATCTCCAAATACCTTCACATTGTGGATTAAGTTTCAACAAATGAATTTTGTGGGGAAACAAACATTCAGTCTATAGCACACAGTAAGGCAATTTTGAATTGCTACAAGATGACACTTCTCTTTAGTAAAGGAGTAAAGTGAGTTGCTTTCTAGTAAGTTTGTTTTGACTTAAATCCATGGAATGGGCCATTAAAATGTTTACCTGTTCATTTGATGCCTGTCATACAGAGATATAGCATGCAAGAAATTAATGTCTTAACTTTTTTCCCAATAGTCTTTTCTACTATTTGCTGAGCTCAGCCCTACTGTCTCATCTTCTACAAAATTTTCTCTGGGAAGCCTCCTCTGACACTTTATTTTTTAAAAATTTTTTTTAATGTTTTATTTATTTCTAGGAGAGAGAGAGAGAGACAGTGTGAGCAGGGGAGGGTCAGAGAGAGAGGGAGCCACAGACCGAAACAGGCTCCAGGCTCTGAGCTGGCAGTCAGCACAGAGCCCGACGCGGGGCTCGAACCCACGAACCGTGAGATCATGACCCAAGTGAAAGTCGGACGCTTAACCGACTAAGCCACCCAGGTGCCCCACCTCCTCTGACACTTTAAGCATGGATTAGATACTCTTCCTGTATGCTTCCATAGTACCCCACACTAACCCATCACATATCATGTGCATCTTTCCTTTTCTTTCTTTCCTTTCCTTTCCTTTTTTCTTTTCTTTTTGTTTCTTTTCTTTTCATTTCTTTTCTTTTCTCTTCTTTTCTGTTTTTAACATTTATCGGTACACACCAGAAATCTAGGGAATACACCTTATTTTTGCTATACTCCCAGCATTAACAAAATACATGCACATGCTGAGTACTTAATAAATATTATTATATTTAAGTTCTCTGGTTGTTTTTGCCTCTGTAGAGTTTTTTTTTTCTCTAAGCCCTCTTTTAATCTTGCTGGACTTTTCTTTTGAGCAAGACTCCTGAAAGAGTCATATAATCATGCCAAGTAACCTTTAATTGCTCAATAGCCTTAAGTTTCTAGTAACTATTTTCTCTTCATTTTAAAACCGTGTTAGTTTCTCATCATTCTCAGCACAATTGATTGTTAAATCTGTAGAATTCTTAGAGACAAAATTCACCTACCAATCCCCCTTCCCCATTTTATTTTTTATTTTATTATTTTTTAATGTTTATTTATTTTTGAGAGAGAGAGAGAGAGAGAGAGAGAGAGAAATAGAAAGCAAAGAGGGGAAGGGCAGGGAGAGAGGGAGACAGAATCCCAAGCAGGCTCCATACCATCAGCAGAGAACCTGATGTGGGGCTCAAACTCACAAATCGTGAGACCATGACCTGAGCCGTAAACAAGAGTCAGATGCTTAACCAACTGAACTACTCAGGTGCCCCCGGCACCTCCATTTTAAAGATGAGAACACTCAGGCCGAGAGATGTCTGCATGGGTATAATTAATTAATTTGCTTCTTCGGTGCAAGAACCTATCTCCTGTGTCTCTCACTGTGTCACATTGCTGTAGTTCATTCAAAGCAAGAGCCAATCAATGGCTTTCTCAGGAAATCCTCATAAGTTACCAAAAATATTACAGTGAAGTTACCAGCGGAAGGACTGTTTCTCTTCTTCAGTAATCTGATAATGCTACTCATCTCTTGAACTATGTAATGTTCCTCTAGATGATTTACTCTTTGTGATTCTTGCTTTGGCATTGGTCTACTGCATTTCCTTTCCTTCCTCCTACATTAGGGGCAGAGATTTTCCTCACGGAATCATCATACCTAGATGTTGAATAAGACACACTAGCTGGAGGAGACTCTGTCACAGGGATGATCCAGGGTCTATCAAGCATCGAAAGGAGATGAAGTCATTAAATGTAAGCAATAATTGCTGCAGATCACAGCATCACATTGCCCATGTTTTCGGCCTCCCTTCTCAATCTTACCACTGCCTCAGCAGATCCTGTGCTTCGAATCATTTTGCATTTGGGTGGATGGTCAGCTTTCTTCCTGCTGTAATTCCCTCCCGTATATTCTGGACTACCCCTCTCTTGCTCTGTTTTAATCACATCAACACCCCTATTTCTGATTTGCATAAATTTCTTACAATCTCCTACTAGCTATTATCCCTTTCCTATTGTCCTCACTGTCAAAGGTTTATTCTTTATTATAATTTTATTGGGATTTCCAGTGTGAAGGGAGAGTTGTGTTCAGCTTATTGCCATTTTGAGCTGTGTTTTCTCTTAAATAAAAATTAATTTGCTGTGCTTGGTTTTCTGTCGAGATTCTGAAATATTTACCTATTATTTATGCTGGTTCTCTTGGGGGAAAATAGTGAATCGTAGTTGTGGACCATGTGCCCCCTCTGCCATAGAATTAGGTGATCCCCATTTCTAAGCCTAAAACTTGTACATCTTTAAGTATAAAATAATATTTTTAGTTGGCAAAAATATTAATGTCTCAGCAATTGTTTCCTCTGTTGACTGTAATTTAATTTATTAAAATATTATAAAAACAAAAATATCCACAAAAAATATGCAAAACTGTCGTGTGTAATATCTTAATGTTGTGTGAGATCCAGATGTGTATGGATATGGAGAGATTATTAGAAGTAAGATTTATCTCCAGTTATAGGAACTAATTTTTGGCAAAACTTGGAAGATTTGGTTTAGATAAGTATCCAAGTGCTTGGCTACTGATCCCAAACCTTATCTGAACTATCTACACCTCTCAGTTCTTGAAAACTGGGTTGGACATCTTATGAGAACAGCCTCATCTGGGGCATTTGGGTATGTCTGATTCCAGCTGGAACCCAAAACTGCAGAGAGAGGCAAAAATGAAGAATAATTGGGGGAAAATGCTGAACTTCCTCAAACCTCAAAAAGAGGCTTTAGTAAAATTTGGAGCAAAGGTCAGGGATTATGAACAGCTTCTATTTTAACTGGCTGCATTCAGCCATCCTTAAAAATTTCTATTTTAATCTTCTCAATGAAGGGTCATTAATATTTCTTTGTTTTGGGGTGGACAATATAGTGAAACATTTTTTTTTAAACAGTTAAACTTTTGGTTTACATGTCACAAGAATTGGTTTTACATGTCACAAGAATTTGACAGTAGATGATTGTTCCAGAATGGCAAGGGGCATATCAGTGATCATTAACACATACCTAGGTTTGGCCTGGGGCACTGCACCAAATTGAGCCTTAAATCAAGTTGTGGGAACACCATATAATATATTTCATATAAAACTAATTCTAAAATTCAGTTTTCTAACTATACCACAGTAAGGACAGGTATGCCACTGAAGAATATGCCACAAAAACCCTTCTGCTTATACATTCCAAAATGGCCCTTGGTATAAACTGAATCTATCACCTTCAAAGATGAAAAAAAAAAAAATTGGTCTCAAGTACTAGTTCTAAACGTCAGCCTTGTTTATTTCTTTCACATCTAGACACTGAAGGACCTTTGAGTAAAAATGGTGTTCCTCCTCCAGAAACCCTTCCATTAGCTCTTCCCTTTTATGAATCTCTCTCTCTCTCTCTCTCTCTCTCTCTGGTTGGAAAATCCTTCTCAGAGGCATTTAATACGCCCAGATCATCTCCATCTATTTAAAAATAATTCCTCTCTACCACTTTCCCCTTGAGCTACTCTCAATCCTTAGTTATCACATTTCTGGGGGAAAAAGTTGCTTAATCCATTTCCTCACATTTTCCATTGAAATGCCCCCTGCTAAGGTCATCAATAACCCTGTCAACAAATCCAATAGAACTTGTTTTATTCCTTATCTTTTTTGAACTTTCAGCAGCACTCAACATTGTCCATACAATCTTCTTCCTAAAAACTTTCCTATGAGTAAGAAATTTAAGTTCTTGATTTTCCTTCTATCTCTGGAAATTCCTTCTCAGCCACTCATTTCTTCCTTTGTTCAAATACTGGGACTCCTCATGGACCTCTCTAGATCCTTTTCTCATTTTTCTTTTCTATGTAGATTATCTCTACTGTTGAGTTTAATTAACATTTGTACACCTACAATGGGACTAGTATTCCTGAACTCTGATAAAAAAAAATTGGCCATATATTATTCCATCTCAGATCAAATTTTCTGGTAACAAATCATTAAAACTAGAAATTAAAATGGAAACCACATTCAGTATGACTTAAAAGCAAATGGTATTAACTTTTTTAAAAAAACCAAGTTCAAGTATTTCAATTAGAGCTATCCCACTAATTATATTATTAGATCTTCTATCATCTTTACTTAATTTTTGTTCACTTGACCCAATATGGACTGAAATAAGTTAATTAAAGTTTGCTTTTACTAATGTGTTTATATATATTCATCTTTGTGTTTACTGTAGTTTTCTCAGTGTGTTGAGCCACATTATTTTGTGTTTACTGTTCATACTTGCTTTATATATTCATTGTGAATTGCATTATTTTTGTAAAAAGATGCCTTTTGTCTTGTTTAATATCTAATGCTTCATTTTAATCTTTAATAGAGCTTAAAATACATTCCTCTGTGTATCAGTTTTCTGTTGCTGCATAACAATTATCATAAGCTTAGTGGCTTAAAACACCATCCATTAATTCACTCACCAGTCTGTATGTCAGTAATGTGAACAGTGTTGCTGGTTTCTCAAGGCTGAAATCAAGGTTTAAGACTTAGTTCTTGTCTGAAGGCTCTGAAAAAAAAGCTGGTTCCAAGTTTACTCATGTTGGCATGACTCAGTTCCTTGTGTTTCTAAAACTGAGGTCCTTGTTTCATTTTGAGCTATCAGCTCAGGGCTGCCAAGTGGCCCCCTTCATTTTCAAGCCAGAAACGGTACATTAAATCTTTCCAGTGCTTCAGATCTCTGACTTTTCTCTTCTACTAGCTGGAGAAAACTCTCTGCTTTGAAAGGGCTCATGTGATTATTTTAGGCCTGCCTAGATAATTTCCCTATTTAGGGAATATGTGTCATGTAACATAATTTAATAATGAGAGTGAAGTTCATCATATTCCCACTCTAAGAGCATGTACGTCAGGGAGCAGGGAATCTTGGGAGATATCTTGGAACTTTGGTTACCATACTATTCCATTTGTGGGCATTTTTATATTGTATATATGACTATTTTTATTAATCTTTCTGAATCAACTTTTAAAGTATATCTTTATTATAAATAACATGTAGTAGGAATTTACTTTGTGATCCAAAATGAGAGGTTTTTCCTCTATAATATGAATTTACCCCAAAGTATTGATTTATTGATTTATGGACATGGTATCTTAATTCTTTCAGCATAATTTCGGTTCCACTATCTACCTTCATTGTTTCCATGAAAAGCTCTTCACTGTTTTATCAATATTTCATATTGATTGTTGTTTTTTCTAATAATTTATAAGCTTTATATTTAAATTTCTCATGTAATCTTAATTGCCATATCATTTTATAGTTTTATAATTTATACTTTTTAGCTCTTATGTATAACTTTACCCAATACATTTAATCTTCTGTTTCTTTTTAATAGCAGCTACTTACTCATTTGGTCAAACATTTACCAGGTTTCCAATGGTTAATTAACACAACTGGAATGATTCTTGCTGAGAGCCAGGAAATTTGATCTTAGCATCAATAATATTCACCTTTTTATGCCAGCTGTGAAAAAAAGAATTATGTATTAGAAACAGTATATATCATTCTTTTTAAAGTCATATCACCAGGACATAACTTAGTTAATATTAAGGTCAAAAGGAATATATGTCTATAATTTGTTGGAGTATGATCTCCTATCCATGTTCCCATAAACCCTTTGCCTAATTTCATTTCAGGGAGAAGAGTCTAAGGAACTCAGGATTATGAGCCAGTCTTTTAAACAAAAATTCTTTATTGACAAAATAAAGCTCAAAGTCAGAATTTTACCCTTGAAAATGATCTTAGATGATCTTGAATCTAATTTTTATTTAATGATAATAATCTAATATAAATAACAATCTTGTTAGTATTTCTTTTTTTTTTTTTAGTTTTTAAAATTTTTATCTCTGAGTGAAAAAGAAATGTGAGTGGAGGAGAGATGGAGGGAGCCAGGGAGTGAGAATCCTAAACGGGCCCCATGCTCAGTGTGGAGCCTGACATGGGGCTTGATCTCATGACATGAGATCATGACCTGAGCAGAAGTCATGAAGAGTTGGACGCTTAACCAACTGAGCCACCCAGGCACCCCAGTATTTCTTTATATTTTATACATGAAGAAACTGTGGTTCAGGTAGGTTAAATGTCCTACCTAGGTGACTCGGCTGGGCTAAAACAGTTTGCCTGACTTCTAAGTGCATGTTATTTCTTCAAGAAAGTATGATGCCTTTCATATGAAAAGAGTTCTAAAGAAATTCCAAAATCAGAAATACTACTTGGACCACGAAGAATGTGAATAATAAACTACTGATCTATGACTTGAGTCTTTTCTTACCATATTCCCATTCAACATCAGAACTTTCTAACAGCTTGGGTATGCGCACTGTAAGGCTTTTATGTTTAACAGCTAATTTAATAGCCAGTTTAACAGCTAGTAGCAGCTTTTTTCATGTGGTTTTAAGCTTTTTAAGATATTATGAACTTGGATTCTCTACTCTTGTGCTAGATGCAAGAATCCCTATATTCAGTTCTTATTTTGGGCATCAGTTTTTTACTGCAGGACTGTTCTCTTTGTGTGGTTTGCTTTTTATAAAACCGGTCCATCTTTCTTTTTCATCTTCTAGGTGATAATAAAAATAAGGTGCAGGGTTTCTTCCTTTCGTGTTCTATTATTGTTCTAAACTGTATGTTAATATCACCTTAAACAGAATCAAATTTTATTTTCATTACAATAGTAGTCGACTGTTTCTAGAGATTTCAACAACTTTTCCTGGCCTCATCCTATTTCTATAAGGGGACTGTTGTTGTACAATGACTTCCTTTCATGCCTGATCATAGTTTCTTTAGAGCCTGAGTTAGATTCATGACAGCACTGGCTAACAGTTCAAGATTATAGATTTTCTTCTTTTCACCATCCCTCCTTTACATGTATACATAAAACAGTATTATGAGTGTGTTGGTGAAAATGTACTAGAATTAAGAATGACATGGAGATGGGCCATTATTATTAATTTTTGTTATGGTAAACTGTTATTTCATATTTTGTTATATCATGTTTTAGACCCTGTTTCCACATGGACCTGCCACTGCTAGTTTAGAATTCTATAATGAGCATTGACTTCAGGAATGAGTCTTCACTTTGCCACGTACCAGCTGTGTGAGGTTGGGTGGGTCTCCTAACCCAAATGGTGTCACAATGTTTTTATAAAAACATTGATAATAAGCTTTTGTTTTATAGTTAGTTTGCAAGTATTAAATTATTTACTGAATATATGATATAATGATTATGACGAAGGAGAGGGTTTAGGAGAAAGCTTGGTACATGGTAGGGCTCAGCAGGTACTAATTTCATTTTCTTTTTAATCTCTACTCCTGTCTTTAATTTCAGGATTTGTGATTACTGGTCCAGTATAGTCCACCTGCCTGAAGGCCTTCTAGTCAATCTCTTATACTCTTTTTTTAACTCTTGCAGGTGGAAGATATTACATGCAGATCATATGCTTGAAAAGGAATAAGTGTGTGCATCTTGTCCCCAGTTAATTTCTCCTTCCATTAAATTATGATGTTTGGGATTAATTTAGTCATTGTGCTAAATCTACCATGGTGAAAAAATTCTGTGATAGATACAATAAGGAAAGCTTTGGAGTGAGGTTAGAAGATGGTTAGGCAGTTTTGTTTGTTTAAGGAAAATAAGCAAAAAAATTTTTCATAATGCCTTTTGGAGCAGTCTTGTTCATAATTGCTTGAGATATTTCAAGGTGCTTTGCTATAAATCTGAAGACTTAAAAACATTATTTTACAGTCTGGCCCACTAAGAGTAATGACCTCTCCCGTTTCTTGTTTTTCTGGGTGATTAAGAGTTTCCTGACTGGCCCCCGGCCATCTGCCCTGACTTTTTTTTTCTTCCAAGGATTTAGAACCATATTGTCAAAAATAATCTCTTACTCTGAGAGATTTTTCTAGCCCCAGAAGATAGAAAGTGTTTGCTGCATGTGCTCAGAGCTTGCATGAAAAATCTTATAAGTGATGCTTCTTATTGATGGTAGAAAGCAGGCCCATCATTTATGCTCCTTTAACTAAATTAGGTGTAAATTATTTCAAGGAGGCCAAAGTTCTTCTCTGAGCCCCTGTGAGGATAATTTCACAAATACACAGCAGGTCCCTCCAACCACATATTTTGGGCAGAGAGAAGAAAATAAGATGAAGAAGTGAGCTATGGCCTGGGGCCAGTGCACACCTCTCCACAGGGGGTTTCCAACATGTGGGTGATTTTTAACCAAGCTGATATAAATCAGACTGTGTGGAGCAACGACATTTGGATCACTGTGTTGGGAGACGCCTGGATAGTGTTACGCTTCCCTCATTAGGAGGGACTGGAGCTGAGCTGGGGAGTTGAACTTTTAGTTGTATCAAAATAACAGTGTGGGAGCAAAGTAGAGGCTGGAATAAGGAGGTGTAGCCATCATAACCCTACCTATACAAACAGATTATGCGAAATATCCTGAACCCTTGTCCTTCAAGGTCATTTATTTGGAAACTGAGCTCAAGAAGAATTTGGTCCATGTGTGTCATGGTTTAAATTTTCTGGGCAAGACTTGAGCCTCATTCTTTCTCAGTTGAGGTATTCTGCCGAAGTTGTCTATACTCCCAAGCCCTATCAAAACTAAGTTTGGGGGGTGCCTGTGAAGCTCAGTTGGTTAAGCGTCTGACCAGCTCAGATAATGATCTCAGTTTGTGAGTTCAAGCCTCAAGTTGGGCTCTCTGCTGACAGCTTGGAGCCTAGAGCCTGCTTCAGATTCTGTGTCTCCCTTTCTCTCTGCCCCTCCCCCACTCATGCTTTGTCTCTCTAGCTCTCAAAAATAAATAAACATTTAAAAAATAAATAAATAAAACTAAGTTTGTAATGTGTGATAAAAGTGCTTGTTAGTGTTCAGGAGCATTTTTATTTAAATCAAATTATTTTTTATTTATAACTATTAACTGTTTATGAAAATCGGGTGTTGAAATTCAAAATTAGGTGTATAAAATAAAGATACAAACTTTCCCAAACCAAACAAAATTTTAAAGATAGCAAAGAATCATACCATAAGGAGAAAGAAAAGTGGCAAATAAACCATAGTAAACTAAGTAATTATAACATAAAATAATATGATAGAGCTGGTACAAAACATTAGTTTTTGTGAATTGTGAATGGGTCTAAATCACTTATTAAAAGACAAAGAATTTCGGGGCACCAGGGTGGCTCAGCCAGCTTAGTGACCGACTTCAGCTCAGGCCACGATCTCATGGCTTGTGAGTTACAGCCCTGCGTCAGGCTCAGCGCTGAGAGCTCAGAGCCTGGAGCCTGCTTTGGTTTCTGTGTCTCTTTCTCTCTCTGCTCCTCCCCTACTCACACTCTCTCTCCCTCAAGTATAAATAAACATTAAAATTTTTTTTCAAAAAAAGGAGAAAGATTTTCAAACTGGTTGATAGAACACAACTCGACACATTTTAGGAGGCATGCCAAATATACAAGAGATTCAAAAAGGCTAGAAGTAAAAGTACAGGAGAAGATATAGCAGGCACATAAAGAAAGCTTAACAAATCAGGTTAGATCTTGATGTCAGATAAAGTAGAACTGATCAAAACTATACACTGTACAATTTTCATATTGGCCCCAAATCCCACTTCTAGGAGGCACTGGGGCAGAGGGAGAGAGAGAATCTTAATCTTCTAGGAATTTACTCTGAAGTAATGACACTTCCAATTATACATAACTATAGCATGTAGTTATTAATTATAGCATTACTTGTAATTGAAAATTATTATATGTGTAAGTATAAGAGATTTATTGAAAAAACTGCATGTGCACAGTGGAATACTACCCAGCTATTAAAAAAAAAAAAAAAAAGAGGAGAGGCTCTGTGAACTGATAGGAAGTGATTTCTAGGATGGGTTGTTACATGAAAAAAGCAAAATATAAAAGAATCTGTATATTAAGTTACTTATCATATAAGAAATACGGGGTATAAGGAAACAAATGTGTATCTATTTACTTTTTCAGAAAGAAACATAAAAGGATAAGTCAGGAAACTTTGAAAGTGGTTACTTGTAAGGGAGGAATGGGATGAAAAGAATGTGAGAGGGGAGACAGGTCTATGAGTAGATGTTTATGTACAGGGTTGGCATTTGGAAGCATATTAATATTCTACATATTTAAAAATAAAATTAAATATCAAAGGATGGAGTAAAAAAAAAAACCAAACTGATTACAAACAGTATTTCAAGTACAGTTGACCCTTGAACAGCATGGGTTTGAACTGTACAGCTCCACTTATACATGGGGCTTTTGGATAAATAAAGCACAGAGTACAAATGTATTTTTTCTATGATTCTCTTAATAATATTTTCTCTAGCTTATTTTATTGTAAGATTACAATACATAGCATATATAACATACAAAATAATGTGTTAATAGACTGTGTTATCGGTAGGGCTTCTGGTAAACAGTAAACGGCTAGTAGTTAAGCTTTGGGGGACTCAAATTATATGCAGATTTTCAATTGTATGGGGGGTTGATTCCCTTAACCCCTTTGTTGTTCAAGGGCCAAATGTAATTGTATTTCAAATAACTATATTGAGGGGATAAAAAGAACTAATCCAAATAATTTGCATATAGTAATTTGACTCTAAGATTAAACTTTTAGTTTTCTTTTTTCTAGTTGTATAAATGTAGGAATTCTAAAACTGTTGTTTATTATAGAAGCAAGCAAACCATGGTGGGAGCCATGGTTTTCACTGTGGAGACACAAATATAGAACAAGGATGTCAAGGAATTGATGATATCAGAATGACCTCATGGTTTCTAATATATATCTTTTCTAAAAATGTCCATGTCATGAATGACAAAAAAAAGCAGAACTACTTTTCCAGATTAAAAGAGACTAAAGGAAAATGACTTCTAAATGTACTACTGGATCCTAGACAGGGTCATGGACTGAAGGAAAAAAAAAATATTACAAAGTATGTTGGAACAATTGGCATATAGACTATAGATTAAATCAAACTAGATAAAAGTATTTTTATCAATGTTACACTTACTGAATTTGATTTGTACTGTGCTATGTAAGCAACTGTTCTTCTTCTTAGGACATACATTCTCAGAGAGAGAATGGTAAAACAAATTTTGTAAAACACTAAAAAATTGGACATATTTTTAAAATAGTTTTTTGTTAGTTTTTGTTTGCTTGTTTTTAGAGAGACAGAGAGAAAAGGAATATGAGCAGGGGAGAGGGGCTGAGGGAGAGAGAGAATCTTAAGCAGTTTCCACGCTCAGCATGGACCCTCCATGGGGCTTGTCATAACCCTGGGATCATGACCTGAGTCAAAATCAAGGGTTGGACGTTGAACCAACTGAGCCACCCATGCTCTGCTAAAAGATATATTCTTTAATTAACTTTAAACATTTCTTTAGGTTTGAAATGATTTCAAAATAATAAGCCAAAGAAAAAGTCATACATAACATTCTGAATTTATTCCTTGATTTTTTGTTTGCTAATAAAAATAAAAGGTATCTGTGTGTTATGTCACTATGTTATTCTCTCATGTTTCTTAACCTTTATCCTCTCTATGATTTTGTGAATACTTGAAAAACATGTACGTGTTCTTACTTTTTGGTGCCTGTCATCTTTTGATTCTTATAGTTGCATTTCTCAGATACTTATTGATTTAATTCTGTATACATGTAAAGCAAGTGTTTTTGAAGTAGTCTCTTAGTAGGCTCCAAACATGCTTTCATCACACATATATTTAAAGAGATAGAGTAAGTTCCTTCTGATAGAAAGTAAATCATATGAGATTTGGTTTGAGACAGTGATTTCAGTTATTTTAGTAAAATTTTAGGGCAAAGCTGACCTATGTGTTATTTTAATAATTTCCACTTACCATCATTTTGTTTCCTGATTTCTCAAATAGTTTACTTATAGATCACCCATGTTTAAAACTTTTAATAGAGGGGTGCCTGGGTAGCTCAGTTGGTTAAGCATCCAACTTTGGATCAGGTCTTGATCTCACCATTCATGAGTTGGAGCTCCATGTCAGGCTCTGTGCTGACAGCTCAGAGCCTGGAGCCTGCTTCAGATTCAGTGTCTCCCTCTCTCTCTGCTCCTATCCCACTTGTGCTCTGTCTATCTCTCAAAAATAAAGAAAAGTTAAAAAAAATTTTAAATGTCTTACAGAATTTTAATGGCCATTAAGATATATATCAAAAAGAATCACAGGTAAAAATATATTTTTGATAAATATGATAAATATGGTTAAAATGTGTCATATTCACATTTGCCTAAAATAAAATTGACAGGCATTTACCAAAATACTGGTTTTAAGATCTTACATATGTCATCTATTACAACATTGTACCTTTAGGGACTGACACTGTTGTCAAAGAATGTTGTATAGAATGGATTGTACATGAAGTGTCAAGGGGTTGAGTAATGGAAAGACCCATTTTCAATTATGACTATAAGAAGGTCATAATTTTATTTTACCTAGCAATAGGGGCTTAAAATTCTCTAACCAAAGTCTTACAACTTAAAAAAAGAAGAAAAGAGAAGATCTCCAAGAAGTTATAAGGAGCAGAGCTGATCTCTTAAAGAGAATGCATCTCAGAACAGTTAGTTTTTTGAGAGGCAAAGAAAAAACAGATAGGTTAATAAGTCTGTCTGTGAACACTGCTAAGAGAACCAAAAAAGAGAAATATCAGAAAAGGTCAGACTGTGTTGGACAAGAACACAAGGCATACAAAAGATGACATGGAAGGGAGAAGGACTATCTCCAGACTCACCACTGGATAGGGCTTATCACCAGTTCCTTAATGAGAAGAAACTAAAGATAAGTATCAGAATGCTGACTATTATATAGTTAGTTTATATAGAGGTGCAAAATAGAAACATAACTCTTATAGAAGATGGGTTTAGTCATGAATAAATCTCTAAGTCATTCTCATAAAGTTTCTACTTAAAAGCCCATGTAAATATTATACAAAGATCCTTGGATGAGGTGGAGCATGCTTTATAGAAAATTCTGGTGTCAAAGTAACCCAAACCAAATAAATGACCCCTTTTCAGAATCCATGTTCAAGGGGCTTCTTTCTTTCTTTTTAAAAATTTCTGCATACTACATTTTGTCCTCTGAGTATACTTAATTATAAGACTTGACTTTACTATAAAAGTTGGGTTTTTTTGTAGTCTTAAAATCATCTGTTGATGGTGGACTAGTGAATGCTTTTCAGTGTTAAATGCTTTATGAAAAAGCATTTTTCATAATAATATTACTAAGATTGAAAGCTATGTTTGTGTGTGTGTTGACAAAGAGTTAGCGTGACTGATCTTTGCCATATAATTTAAAACAGAATAAAGGCATTCTAATAATTAGATCTTTCACATCACACAGGAATTTCTCTGTCTACTAACCTAGAAGTTGTCCATATTATATAAATAACAAAACAATACCAAGAGCCTTTGGTTTCTTGGGTAAATTGTGCTTTGATTCTGTGATGAAGTATATTCTATTTGCTTTTCCTTGAAAGTTATTGGATATCAAATAATGCAATGGCAGAAAGCTTAGAGTATAAAAAGGAAAAAAAATAATTCTGATAAGAACAGCAACAAATTTATTTTACTGTCTAAATTGCCCTTTACTTTCCTCAAAAATGTCTTCCCATTTTTGAGTCCTAATTTTCATGACTTCCATATCTTCTTTTCCACCTCCTTTTCATCGTTACTTAACTTTTGCCAAAACATTTGAACTGGTGTTTGGCAAAAACAGGTTCCCAGGAATGAGGATAAAAGGAAGCTGACAATTACTGTGTGAAGGAGACTTTACATATTTTATTTCATTTATTCCATACAGGAACTCTGAGGTTGGAATTATGTCTCCTTTATAGATGAAGAAACCAAGGATCATAAATGTTAATTGTCCAAGGGTAACAGTGCCAAGGAAGGAAGCTAAGATTCCATCCAGAAGTGATCTGAATACATTTCTGATCTGAAGACATATGCTATTGTATTCCAAAGCCTTCTACTTTTCCAGCACCTTTAGTTGAATCAATCTTACATTTCCAATTTTACTCCTTGGCTTTTTCCTCTGCAATTTCCTAGGGGTCAATGTCTAAATTGGAAATCAGGGAACCAGAGCAGTCCACATAGACTATGTGTGTGGTTGAGACAGCTTTGAACACCATTTTGAAGGCAATATTAAATGCTGATTCCACAAAAAGGGCTATTTATTGAATCACTGCATGTAGTCACACCTTGGATTTTCTTTGGTGGTCTTCCTTTTAAATAATGACAAAGTAAAGCCTAGTTTGTTTTATGAGAACTGAGAAGGTCACAGCACAAGGTGGTCTTAAGTTTCAGAAAAGTTGAGTTTTTGTTAAAATAGATTTTTTTCCAATCCTTAAAGTCGCACTTCTGTGCATAAATAGAAATTTTAAGAGTCATATGTTTTCAATGGACAGTGAACTCCTCAGTAAGCACTCCTGGTCATTTGCCTTTCAGTCATAGTAACTGAGGAGGTCAGATCAGTGATGAAACTTACTGTGTTTGAAAATCAGTTGCTCTTTGCCAACTTTTTCTTAGATTTAACTTTTATGGATATAAGAAGTTACTAATAGCTGTATTACCAAGTTCCACAAACTTGCTGCTTTCTGATTAATTTTTCACTTCAAACACATGAGAACTGACTTTCTACATTCCAATATGTATTTCCCTAGGCATAACTGGATGAAAAGAATTAAACTCAACTAATATATATTTTTTTCTTTTTGGCTTGAAACATTCCCAAGGCTTTGTGAAATATGGGCTCAGGCTATGTTAAAGGTCTAATGGTTAATGGTTAAAAAAAAACATTTAAATACATATTAAGTTGGCTAGTCTGATAATAATTACAGCATATACCTACTAAATTTGGTATATTTGGGTTTTATTTGAATAAATTTAAATAATTAATAATTATTAACTTAAATGCCTTTTAATATTTAGTCATGATCAGTAGGCTACCTAGCTTTCCTTATTTTACTCTACATTAAATATTGTAATAAATAGGAAATAAAATAGTAATCAAAAATATTTCCTTTTCACAAAATAAAGTTATTACAGACTTTAAGTTGAATTGATAATTATTGCATTTAACCTTTCAAGTGAATTAATAGTTATAAATAAAATGTTTTATTGTGTGTATTTCCTAGTAAGTTGATTTTTTTTAATTTAATAAAATACATGAAGGTAATTACTTCTCACTAGAGTACTCTTGATAAAATTTCTCATTTGAGATAAGCATCGCTTGCCATCAGAACTCAATTAGGAGAGAGAAAAAAAACCACACAGTAACTTGAGGAGATCTAATGTAACGTATCATTAACTATATCAGGGATTGGTAAAGTGTGGGATTGGCTAATACGTAGTGAAGAGAACTCTAATAAATACATGAATAGAAGACATAAGAAGTAGTCACTACTCCTTAGTGTGAGATAGACCACTCAGTGAGGAGTTCCGTTCTACTAAGGCTGCGATCTAGGTCTTGTTGGAGAGACCATAGACATGGCTCACTGGATGGTAAAAATGTCACGTGATTGCTGCTACACTGGTGCAATGTGCGGGAAATCCACCCTGTGGTGCGCTGAGGGAAGCTGTTCACAGGGAGGTTTCTTATCAGAAATACTCTGAAGTATCACACGAGGGGTGTGCCAGGGAAAGCTGATGGCTACTGGTAACACTGGCCGCTCTGCCCCGTAGGAGCCTAGTGCTGGAGAAGCTGCCTGTGCTGTGAGAGCCTGCCTGGTGAGAATGTGTAAACCCAGAAACGGAATTTTCTCCCTATCACTATGCCTCTCCAGTGTCCTCTACTGAGAGAGCTGCAGTGTCAGCTGGTAGGAAAAAAATATGTAGAGGATCCAGATCTATGTTCATAGAGCAAGCAAAAAAAGTGAATTTGGAGTAAAGAGGTAGTAACAACTGGCACAGTATTCGATTTTTAAAAATGGTTCTATTATATTTTAATATTGCCTGTAGCCATATCAAATTTTGGTTTCTTTATGTTTTTTATTTATTTTTGAGAGAGAGATAGAGACGGCATGAGCAGGGGAGGGTCAGAGAGAGAGGGAGACACAGAATCTGAAATAGACTCCAGGCTCTGAGCTGTCAGCAGAGAGCCCGATGCGGGGCACAGACCCACAAACCGTGAGATCATGACCTGAGCCAAAGTCGGATGCTTAACCGACTGAGCCACTCAGGCGCCCCTCAAATATTGTTTTTGACATGGACATAATAACACATTACTATAGATCCATATACAGGAGCAGATTTTATTTTAAACAATTCTAGAAATCAACATTCATATAAGATAGTACTGGTTCAATACTCAGTTAAACTGCCTTAGTTCCTGACTCTGTTCCTACCCATTCTGACTTTGGGTGAGGTTTCTCACCTCTATGTACCCATTTCCTCATCTGTAAAAAAGGATCAACATGGGTTGTTGAGAGGGTTAAATGAAGATAAAGTATATATAGCACTTAGATCTGTGGCTGGCACAAGGTAAGTTCTCAAAAACAGCTACTGTTTTTTAAATTAACATTTTATATTTATCAAACTGGGAGTTTATACTTTTTAAATGATTTTACATCAACATAATTTATTTTCCAAGTATTTAGAAACTCATGAGGCCATGATTTGTTCTTTAGTTCATGTACCGAATTCTGATTACAGCCACTGTGGATGTAAATGGGAGCTGATCATGGCTGCAAATGAGAATTACATTTTTGAATGTCTTAATTTCAATGTTGATTAATCAAAATGCAGAATAAATATTCTATAAATAAATGCAACTTTTAGTTATGGGTGATGTAGTCATATTGACACATGCTGTTAAAATACTTCCTAGGAGACGTGGTTCAAGATGGTAGTGTAGGGAGATCAACTCACTTCCTTCCATGGACCCAACAAATACACAGCTACATCTGGAACAAGTCCTTCTGAAAGGAACCTGAGAACTAGTTGAACACCTGATCGACAAAGGATCAAAGAACCACACTGAGACAGGTAGGAGGAGCAAAGACACACTCCTGCCAAAAACTTCACTCTCTATGCAGTGACCCATATTCAGGAGGGATCTCAAAGAAACAAACAAAAGGCAAACAAAAACATAAGTGGAGCTTCTATCTAAGGAGATACAGAATAGGAGGGTGGAAATGGAAAAGTGCTTTATGGAAGGAGGGAGATGGCTTGTGAAATGATTCGTTATTAAGGAATGCTATGAATGACAGTTATCATTTTGCCCTTTGCAATTATTCTTGCATTTCTTGGAATGTTTATTAATTACGACTAATAAATTTATGGGTTAACAACCTCAATTTGCATATTAGAAAGCCTCAGTATATTTTCAAAGATCCAAAATAGCTTTCTCTAATTCTTTATTATTGTAATTGTTGCCACTTTGAAACCAGTTCCCTGGTTTTCTACACTTTTAAGTAGCTCTTCATGACCTACATTAAAATCTACAGAATCTTTACCATTCTCTTTCGATGCAACTCTCCTAATGGGCATGCCATATCGTCTGTGGCTGGAACTTCACTTCCAACCACATAGGTTTCTAAAAAATTCTCTTTTTAGATTTCACCTCACCCACTAATGACTTAATACTCATCAATCATGTAGCAATGTGGTAATAGAAAAATGTTTTCATTCTTCCAAACATTGGCGTCAGTGTTTAAATTTTTTCCATAAGTGTTTATGTCATCATACCTTGGTTTGGAAGGCTAGAAGAGAGTCATATTAGGGAAAGGCAAAACCATATTAGCTGACACTTTATCATAAAAATGGAAGAGCTAGTGCATATTTGGTATATTGTTGGCAGAGCCTTAAATTCACAGTTATGGGAAGCAATATATTTTTATACTTTTGGCTAAAACATTTATTAAAGCAGTCTCAAAAGAGATCTACCACCAGCTACACTTTCATATATGTCTGCCAAAGAAATATGGCCTCTTGGTACCCTGCATTTTGTGGAATGGTAAATAAGCCTGACTTAAATACCCTGTCAACTGCACCACCCTAAAGTTGAGGTCAGTTTGGTTTGGGCCACCTGAAAACTTGTTCTCTCTCTCCCTTAGGTATTCTCACTAAGGCAATTTCTTCAAACCAGTTTCATTTGGGGCTGAATGTTATTTTAACCTTCTTTATGTGTTTCTTTAGCTTGGGAGGATAACATATGTATGAGGTTATGGTGTAAAGATGCTGCCTTTCCAGTTTACTTCACATTATGTAAAGTTATATGGTCCTTCAAATTAAAAAAAAATATTGCCACATGATAAAAATTATTTCTATAACTGAACTAGTAATATACCAACTATAGCTTTCTAATAGAAAACAGGGTAGAGTGATTCACATCATAGAGGCATCAGCAAATTTTCTATTTATCCTAATAATATTTATCTAAAACATATATTTCACCCATAATCACTAACAGTATACTGCAGCAAAAAGGAATTAGTGAAGTGTGCATGTGTAGAAGAAGGAATTAGTGAAGTGTGCATGTGTAGAAGAAGGAATTAGTGAAGTGTGCATGTGTAGAAGAAGGAATTAGTGAAGTGTGCATGTGTAGAAGAAGGAATTAGTGAAGTGTGCATGTGTAGAAGAAGGAAGTAGTGAAGTGTGCATGTGTAGAAGAAAACATGGTAGCACTATTCTGAACTCCTTCCTGTCTTACCAGGATATGCTTTCTCACATCTAATTGTTTTACTCAATATCATGCTTGGGCAGTGACTTCATTCCCATCACAACAAGAAAGAGTTGATTTTATTTGCAAGGGTATTTTTCCAAGAAATAAATTTCACGATTTCAGAAGTTTCCCCATGTACAGTCAAAATGAGAAAATAATTAACTGCATTGAAAAGTGCTAGCAGGTTAGGCTCCCTCTAGTGAACAAAACCCCATGGTATATTCAGTTGTAATTTGTGCCAAAGCCAAAATCTAATTATGATATAGTTGCTGACAGATTGTAAAAACCAAAAAATATTAATTTCACCAATATAAAAGACTAATATATAAGAAAATGTAAGACAGGATGTACTACTCCCCTCACTCTGTCTTGGGCAAAGTATTTCAGCATGTGTTTACTACTAAGCGTTTGGTAAACTTAGCTCTTCAGCATTGACTGTCTGTCCAGAACTGTTATTGGCCTTTCAGAGTTTGAAATAAAATAGAAAAGTTGATTTTGCTCTTCAGAGTCTTTTACAATAAGATATCTTCCAGGTGTGCCTGACTGGATGGCACAGTCGGTTAAGCATCTGACTCTTGGTTTCAGTGCAGATCATGATCTCAAGGTTCATGAGTTCCAGCCCTGCTTCTGGCACTGCCATCGCAGAGACTGCTTGGGATTCTCTCTCTCCCTCTCTCTCTCTGCCCCTCCCATGATCAAGCTCTTTCTCTTTCTCTTAAAATAAATGAATAAACATTAAAATAAAATAAAATATCTTCCAAGATTTTCCATGAATATATGTATTTTTTTCCTAACTTAAGTGTGTCTCTAAGAAAGTCCAAATAAAGCAACAATTTATTAAATATCCACCAAGAAGAAAGCACTGCATATGCGATCTTAGTGATAGAATTTTAGTTCTCTGTGCAGATGTCTTTGTCATCAACATTGTTTTCAATATCATCATCACCTCTGTTCTCATTATTTCTAAGCTTATGCATGTGCCAGGCTCACAGTAGAAGTGATCATATAGCATGAAGTTGGTTTACAATGTCAGTACTGTATCGCAGTTAAGACTATTGGCTTTACATATTGACTCCTCAGCCAATAGCCTTAACTGTTCCATTATATGGTCTCCACTTATTACTCTGTGTTAAATATTAAATTCTCAAATTAAGCCATTACCAGAGTAAGTGTTCAGTACATACTCAAGATAGGTAAATGTTTGAAACCATTTTAGGCGTTTCAGAACTGAAACTAGGGGAAGTACACTGTAACCTTCAGTGTAACCAATGGCGGAAGAGTGAATATGATATGATCATCCCCAAATACCCCCATTTCTGGGAAAATAAAAAACCCCGAGAGCTTTCAGGGAAATTAGGAGAGTTAATGTGACAGCTTTTGAAGTTCCAAGAGAAGGATTAGAAACCGTTGGAATTAGAATTAGGGAACCTCACATTAGAGTCTGGGGGTAACTTGTCTAGGTACTTCTAGGCTTTACCTTTCTGTCTTGAGGAGACATTGATGGACAAGACTCCTCCAGCCATTGTTATTGTTAAGAATCATTTAAACAAAGTGAACAATGGTCTCTGCTATGAATTGAATGTTTGTGTCTCATCAAAATGCATATGTTGAAATTTAATTTCCAAGTGATGGTATTTGGATGGGGAGCCTTTGGGATGTGGAGCATTAGGTCATGAGGGTGGATCCCATGAATGGGATCAGTGTCCTTAAAGAATAGGCCAGAAGTGTAGCTTGCCCTCTGTCTGCTATGTCAGGATATGAGAAGTCAGCAGTTTGCAGTCCAGAATAGGACTCTCATCAGAACTCAACTATGCTAGCATGCTGATCTTAGACTTGAAGCCTCCAGAACTGTGAGAAATAAATTTCTATTGTTTATAAAGCACCCATTCTGTGGAGTATCTGCTGCAGCAGCTCAACCTGACTACAAGTCTCTAAATATAAATGAGTATATTCTTTGTGTTACAGAGAGCTAACGCACAATTTGAAAATTTTGTTTACGTCAATACATTGTAGAGATTTTAAAGCTGAAATTGGCTGAAGTTCTTTTCTGTAGCTCTTAATTAAGTATAATTTTAGACAGAGTTAAAGTAGGAGGAGGAAAATATACTGCTGACAAAATTGTGTCAATAGTAATGATGTGATCTCAGGTTAGTGAATATGTTTTTATATCTCAATTTACATAGTAATTTACATATTAAAGAGGGGCTCTTGGGTGGCTCAGTGGGTTAAGCAGTTAGGGATCTGACTCTTGATTTTGGCTCAAGTCATGATCTCACAGTTGGGAGACTGAGCCCACCCATGGGGATCTTTGCTTGGTGTGAAGCCTGCTTAAGATTGTCTCTCTCCCTTTGTCTCTCCTTCACCCCTTCTCTCTCCCTCTCAAAAGAAATAAAAGTGATAGTTAAATAATACAAAGTATCAGAACTATTTTTCAGTTCAAGTTGTTCATTTAAACATTTATTCAATATTTGCTTATTAAACATTTGTTGAATTTCCTCTACGGGCCAGGCCAGGGGCCAGGTGGTAGACGTACAAAAATGAGTAAGTCATTTGTTCCTGTTTCTGAGAAATTCAGTCTAGTGGGAATAAAAATAGTTGTATAGATGAGAAATGTTTGAAGTGTTGTGGGTGAAGAAGAACAAAGAAATAAACTGGCAAAGAGTCAGGGAAATGCTCAGAGGAGAGGCAAAGGCAAGATCTGCCCTGAATCTTCAAGGGCAGGGAGAAGGAAGAGAATCCCAGGTTAAAGCAACAATGGGAAAAGGTATGGGGGAAATAGGTGTGTGTTTGAGGAGCAATGAGAAACTTAGTATAACCTGGGGAAAAGAAAAGTAAGGAGAAGGATAGTATGGTGAGGGCAAAATGAAAGAAATACATGATGAAAGATTTTGTTTGACAGATAAGAAAGTCTGGGCTTGGTGCTGCAGATAATGGGGAACATTACAAGTATTTAAGCACTCTGATGATTTTTTTAAACACGCTGTGTTTTTAATTTTTTTTTAATGTTTTATTTCTTTTTGAGAGAGAGAGAGATAGCATGAGCAGGGGAGGGTCAGAGAGAGAGGGAGTCACAGAATCCGAATACAGGATCCAGGCTCTGAGCTAGCGCTCAGCACAGAGCCCTATGCGGGGCTCGAACCCACAAACCACGAGATCATGACCTGATTCAAAGCTGGACGCTTAACCAACTGAGCCACCTGGGCACCCCAAATGCCTTGCGTTTAAATGTATGGTACATAATCTCTTTTCTATGCTTCCTTGATTTTGTTTAAATGGCCTTCTATTGGAGTCTTCAGAGTATCACTATTTTTTACTCTTCATGGCCTCATTTACACTTTCTTGACTCTAAATTACTTCCATTATAAACTGCCTTTAGGTCTGTGTCAATTGTGCCACAGTGAAAAGATATGGTTAATGTAATCCCCAAAGAGAACTCAATCATGAAATGTAATGTATATCCCTGAATCATTTCGTTTGAGAGTCATGCATTTATATTAACTGTGTAATTGCCACACTTGGCCTTCAGTCACTTCCCCTGGCTCTACACAGCTGAAGATGGCTAATATCACATGAAACACAGGAATACCTAGGAGGATAGAATCTGAAAATTAATAAATGTGGCAGGTCCATATTTGGTCAAACTGAGTTTCTGTGGGCATAAGGAATTTTGAAAACTATTTGTAAAACTGACAAACATTTTTAGAATACTCGTACATTTTTGGATAAACATTTCTAGGTAAAGCATCAAGTATCATTTTACTAAGTGTCTAAGCCTTTGAAATAATCTTAACATTCTTGCATATTGTAAAATACTTGGATTAGTTGATATTTTGAAATGTATCTCTCCTGAGACTTGAAAATTTACTTGGTGCTCTAGTTTGAGATAAAATATCTCAGGTCTTTTTTTCTTACTCCATTGTCTTTTTTATAATTCTTAAGAATATATATAATTATAACTATATATAACTAAATAAAACTATATATATTATATATGACTATATATAATTATAATTATTATATATTATACATATTATATAGTATGTAATACGTATAACTATATATAATTATAACTTTTAATGATTCTTAAGAATATATATAACTATCTTATATATATAGAAAACTATATACATAATTATAACTATTTGCTATTGCTAAAAGAATATCTAAATTTAATTAGGATGAAAACATCTTTTTAAAATGAGCTGATGGATCATGATGACAAATAAAATATCTACACAATTTGTTCAAAGTTAGGGCTCAAATAGGAAAAGAAGACAATTAACAAGTATGAACATATAATACACACTATTATATATATTTAATATAAAACATACATTAGACAATTTAGAATTCCACAAGTAATAAAACACTAATCCTTTGAGGTGTTAAAAGTTCTTTCATGGAAAAAGTCTGTAATAACGTAAATCTGACAATGCCAAATTATTATTTTCCTCTTCCTTTTGTAGAAAACATTGACACTTATTAGCCCTTTAAAGTCTCCTACATGTCCTGCCATAAAGAAACTCATTGTTTAACCTAATGCTTCCAAAACTTATTTGTGTTTGGAAACTCTCCTCTCCTCAGAATGTTTATTAATATCTCATGGGACTCTAGTATTCTAAGGAAAATTTTCTGGGAAAAGTTGACATAGAGTATAAGTAAATATAATATATTACATACACAGAGGTGCATACAATAAACATAACACATTGCCCCTGATGAGTTGGAGCAGGTTGTTTTGACATAAGCTGTATACTTTGAGGCTTTACAACTGACTACCATGCCTGGAACACAGTAGGTACTAAATAAATGTCTACTGAAGTGATCTGTTTTTATCATGTAGTTCACTCTCCCCACCCCCATTCCCCCTCCAAAGGCCAATTTTCTATAACACTCCCTGAAGCTATTTTTGCCTGTAGCAGACAAGCAAAGTAAATTATTAAGATCCCTTGTAACGAAAACCCTGTGTTAAGCATATTTTAACTTGTGTTACAACAAGGAGCTGCTTTTGGTGGTTGTAAAACACCCCTTAGTCCTGAAACTCTAGCATGTTGAAATAGATCATGTAGCCATTAACCATCAGAGGATTGTTTTCTCAATGTTACATTACCTCTTCCCTCTTTGAAGAAGGCATTAGTCTTCAGGGCTCACTGTTCTTCCTTCGTCTCAGGCTTTTTCAGCATTCTCTGCTCTGATGACATTTCTTCACTTAGGGCTTGATCATTCTGGGGTTAGGGTTATGCTTCCCATCTCCATGGCAACCAAGGTGCTGAAATCCACTCTATATCTTGTGAAATTCAAAAAAATCTAATAGCTTTTTCTATATTGATGTTATCTCTTAAGGTTTTTCTATGACTCTTTCAGCAAACATTTTAGTGCCAACTGATTTTTGAAACTATAGAGGTGAAATATAGATTATTCAACATGTTCTCATGGTTTAATAACAAAGCATGCTCATAACCAACAATCACAATTCCAGGTGATAATAAATAATGCTCAAAGCATGCCCGGAAGGCAGTGTTATCTCAGAGAAGAGTAATCTCCCTCAGTATAGTCAAAATATCCTCAGATTCTTTGCATTTCTGCCTCCACCACGCACCTGAAAAAAAAAATCCGTCTTTATTTAGGCTCAATTTGGAATTCTTTAAGACAACTCTTACCAGTTTCTTGTCTCCCCTTAAACCTCCTTTTTCTCCCATCTTTTAAATATGCACTCTTAGTTGATAATCTTACCTCACTTTTTTTTTTTTTAACAAATAGAAGACTTTAGAATAATTCCCTCATCTTCTCACCACAAAACTTACCACCTACCTGAATCTGCACTCTCTGCCTTCCTCCTTCCTGCTATGTTGGAAGAAGTGTCCCTCCTTTAATCAAAGGTCAGTGTCTCGACTTTTGCCTTATGTAGAAATTTATCTCTACTGTTGTTTCTCTCTTCTACTTAATTAATCTCTCCATCTCTGCTGGGGCATTTCTACCAGCTTAAACACCTTCTAATAGCTCTCATGTTGAAAAACCAAAAGATGGAGGAGGGGAAAATAAAGGAAGCTTATTTTTTAAGCACTCTCTCTACTAACCCATTTTTTTTGCCCCAGTTGTTTGATAAACAACTGTCTACACACTCTGCCTATACCTCCTCAACTCTTCTTCACTTTGCAATATCCTTCAATCTGGCTCTGCTCCCATATCTTCATTGATACTGATCTTTATGTCATGGAAACCAATAAACTCTTTTTCTGTCCTCACCTTACTAGACCTGTCAGCGACCTACAATATGACATGTAGGCCCTTATCAGAGCCCTCCTTTGCCTTGTTTTCTATATATGTTCTCCTAATTATTTTTCTACCACACTGGCCATTCCTTCTTTCATTCTTCTTTGATGCTCTCTCTAGTGATTGTTATTGTTCAGTGCTTGGCTCTCCCTTTTTATTTTGCTGAATTTTTTCATTATGTGATCTCATCCATTTCCATGGTTTTATATTTCTCTGTTGTGTTTTGACTCCTTTGAGCTTCAGAATCATATCCAACTACCTACCTGAATATATTTCATCACTGTCTCAGTTTGGGAAGTATCATGAGATGGCCTCATTTGGCATTCTACTCCATTTACTACAGGTGTGGGAAGTTTCCTTTCCAGACCACCATCTCCCCACTATCTAGGGCTTTCTCAAGTACTCTGAGTCACTGGGATATTGAGAAATGATTTGTGTACTTGTCCATATGGGGTAAGTCAGAGAAAAGTCAAGCAAAATCTGAAGCACCAACAGGTGTCACTCCTGCTGAGCAGTGGCTGGGAGATGTGCCAGAAGCTATTGAAGACATGCCTTTATTAGACATTGATGAAAAGAGCAGCTTGCATAACCTCTGGGCACAAGGGATGGACAGTGATTGCATAAAATGTAGGCCAGGGCAGTCATCAGATGATGACTTCCACATGATTCCTAGATACTTTAGCAACGCTCCTCAGTGTGGCCCTTTGCTAAGCTAGTCCCCTTTCATGTCCATGTGGCCCATTTACGTCTAGCCCTCTCGACCCATACTACCAACCTCTCTACTCTCATCGCTGCCATCTCTTTGTTCTTCTTCATCTCAGAGAATCTCTTTTTTTCTGGATGAGAGGAAAGGGAATAGGATTGCAGGGGTAGGTGAAGGCATAGTAGAGCAAAAAACTGATCTGACTAATTGTGTCTCTCCCAATCATTTTTATCCATGCTAGGAATCTTCTCATGTTTTAAAAGGATCCAAAGCCAAGAAGCCTCCCTCTTTTCTCTAGATTTAGTTATATCCTTACTTTAACTCAGTTGAGTACAGAATAGAATGGCGGTGTGAATAGACCTTAGGAGAGGAGAAAAGTAAATGTCAGGAAATATATTGAACTATTATCTCACCAAGATGTCTCTTTAGTCAGCTCAGGATACTAAGCTGACTAAATATATATAACAAAATATCATGGACTAGGTAATTTAAACAACAGAAATTTATTTTCTTACAGTTCTGGAAGCTGGAAAGTCAAAGATCAAAGTTCAGTTTCAGGTGAGAATTCTCTTCCTGGCTTACTGTCTTCAGGAGGCCTTGCTATAGAGAAGGAGGGAGGGAAAGAGGGAAGAGAGAGGAGGAAGAGAGGAAGAAGGAGAGAGAAAAAGAATTTAAAAGGATACCAGTTTTATAGATCACCTCCACGTTTATGATATTCTTTAATCTTAACTATCTTCTGAAAGTCTGTATCTCCAATATAGTCATATTGGGAGTCAGGCCTTCACCATATGGATAGGGTGGGAAGACATAGCTCAGTCCATAAAAATGTCTAACAGGAATTTCAAGTTTGAAAATTGTCTTAAAACAGATCACTTGATTCTCTCCAATCCCCACACTCTCATCCACCAAAACTTACTGTCAGTCTTTTTTCTCAAATTGAGTAATCAACACAATTATCTGACAATTTGCTTTAGCATAAAACTTGGAACCATTTATTCCTGAGTCTTCTCATTTTATTACTCTGTATGTAAAACTCAAAAGCAAGACCCTTTACCTTCATCTCCATAGAATTCCTTAAATTTCTTCATCTCTCCCTCTCAATTCATGTATTGGTGCATGCCATCATCACCTTGACTGCTAGCCTCCTTAAGTGATGTCCTCATTTCTAATCTTTCCATCTTATAATTCACTCCCTACAACTAGAGTGATTTTATCAAAATGTCAATCAAATTATTACACCCACCTGAATGAAACTTTTCAGTGACTCTCACTGCACTTAAAATACAGCCTAATTGCTTTACCTTAACCTACAAGAATCTAGTAAGGACTTTGGATGTTAAAGGAAAGATATTTAAATGTTATAGAAATTCAAATGGAAGAAATGCTTGGGTATGCTTTGTGAGAAACAGCAATGTGGAAGCAGAGAGATAATAGATAGGGAAAAGATTAAGCTGGTGATAGACGTATAGTATCTACTGATACAATTCAGAAGAGGAGTTATAAATGTCAAAACTAAGGTAGATGGTATTGAGATGTAGGATTATATTGAAGAGTATTTATGAGACATAGAAAGAAAAAAAAAAGCTATGCTGAACTGACATGAGAATGTAAAAGACAATAAGGGAACAGGCTCTTCCCAGACTTCTGACTCTGGTGCCTGAGTGTATTGCAGGATCATTTACTTAAGTAGAGATGGAGGAGGAGGAAATATTTGTAGAGGGGTTGATAAATTCCTAATGACACATGCTAAATTTGAAAGTCTATGGAAAATCATAATGGGTCATATTCATTGGGCTGCTGGATATAGATTTCTGGGACCTGAGGTTTAAAGATCTGGGAATCAGGCTGCAAAGAGCAAAGGATAGAATCCTTGATTGCATCCTGTTTCTGCGTATAGTGGAAGAAGAGGAGTCAATGGAAGAGATTGAGGAGAAGCGGATAGAAATGTGAGTGGAAAATCAGTCTACCAAAAATCTAGGGAATGAGTAGGAGATGATGACTAATGTTGCAAAAGAAATCAAATAGATAGAAACCAAAAATTGTTCTTTGGATTTGCAGACAGAAGTCATTAGTAGTATTTTTTTAAATTTTTTAAATTTTTTTAATTTTTATTTATTTCTAGGAGAGAGAGAGAGGAGACAGCATGCGCAGGGGAGGGTCAAAGAGAGAGGGAGATAACAGACTCTGAAATAGACTCCAGGCTCTGAGCTGGCAGTCAGCACAGAGCCCGACGCGGGGCTCGAACCCACGAACCGAGAGATCATGCCCTAAGCCAAAGTCGGACGCTTAACCGACTAAGCCACCCAGGCGCCCCATTAGTGGTATTTTGAGAGTAGCTGGAAAGAAGTAATGGGGACAGAAGGTGGATTACAGCATTTTGAGGATAGAATGAGGGTTAGTTTTATTTCCAATGAGCTTGGTTGAAAAGGAAATAACAGAGCTAAAATGTAGTCTACTCAGAGTAAAATGGTCAAAGGAAGGTTTTGTTTCATGCATGCATTTTGTTTTTGTTTTTGTTTTTTGCAATTAGAAGAGAAGGAGCCATCAATTATGTAGACACCTGTTACCTCATGAATTGACTAACAAACAATAAAATAGGAGAAGAGGATAATAGATGGTGGGGGGGAAAGAGGGACATTTGTCAAGTAAAGCAACACATCTCTTCAGACTTGTCCTTGTCACCCTATCAATCAAAAGCATGAGATTGATGCATGTATTTTACTTATTGAATACAGCTTTATGTTTTCTATGGAGTTAAAAAGTGAATGATGTGTTTGTGTGTGTTTTATCCCCAAATGCCTAAATTAATTTTATTTTTGACTCTTGTATGGCTCCTTGTTGATGGGTGGTCCTGGAGAGATAAAATTTGACTATACGCTGCAAGGGCATTATATTCTTCCTGACCTTCTTCCTATACAACCTGTAGTCTTTATGACTCTTGTAAGTTAAACTATAAAAGATTCAAAATACATTGCCACTTCTGTGCTGTTGACCACTCAAGTCCTAATCATTCCAGCTACAATGTGTTTTACTTTGTTTTACCTTTTTAATGAGATCTTTGACATCAATTCCTTTCTCCACAATTCAGTTTATTTTTATTTGACAACTTAGCTTGTTATAGGAGCAATTGAAAAACTCACCTAATTAAAATTCACACATCATAAAATTTAATTCAGTGGTAAGGTTAATTTTCCTCTAAGCTATTGAATGTCAGTGATTACTTTTCCAGTGGGAGTGAAGACAAGCCAAAAAAGAACTTTTCATTTCTTTTATCATTAGCATAAACTATCCTCAACCAAAATACTAAAGAGAAAGTCCTAGGAAAAAAACCCTCAATATGAATCAAAACTACACTACTGTAGATGGAAAAGACCCTGTTTTCAATAAGTATGAGATGCTTTAAAAAGAAAGTGTTAAATGTAATCTTGCAAGAAGTATGTGAATGGGGTCCAATCCTCTTAGAAATAGTTCACTGCTTAGAGGTTTTACTAGTTGACATTAGTTCTCATTGACTAGTTCTGGTGGTCTGAAGCATTAACTGCACTTTTGCTTTGGGTAAAGGGAATGGGTTAAAGGACAAAATACTCAAGAATAGACACCTCAGAACTATGAATCTTTGCCCTTTCTTCTTTGTGAGTGGCATCCAACCATGACATGGAATGGCATGGAATACTTGGCCATGGAAACAGACTATGTATTTGTCCTAACTGCTTCTCAAACAAGACCTGGATACATTACAATTAGCATTATTTTTAAAAGATGGCAAACCATGAGAGACTCTTGAATACTGAGAAACAAACTGAGGACTGATGGATGTGGGGGGGAGGGGGGAGATGGGCATGGAGGAGGGCACTTGTGGGGATGAGCACTGGGTGTTATATGGAAACCAACTTGACAATAAACTATTTGTAAAAAAAAAACACAAAAACAATTGTAAAAAAATAATAAAAATAAAAATGTAAATATAAAAAAATAAAATAAAATAAAAGATGGAGGTACAGAAATTTTTTGCTATGGGTGGAATTAAGGTGCCCAGACTCCACTGTCCTGGGTAGGAATAGCCTGCTCCTACATTATGGGAAGCTGTGGAATCTTCAGGTCTTTCCCTCTATTTTTTTTATGCCTTAGTTGAAATTACACAGTGTCTAAGTTTATTTTGGCTTATTTGTATATTTACATAATTAAATTTTTCAGCCATAAAATGGCAATAATAATACTAAAAACCCCACAGTGCATTTTGAAAATAAAATGAGATTGATCCAGTTACAGCAATTAGAATTAGCCAGCATAGTTTAAACACTCAATAAGTATTGGCTATTATTATTCATTATTCAGTTACTCGATGCATATTTGTTAACTACAGGTCATGTTCAGGGTGCTGTGTTGACATGGCACTCATTTATTTATTCATTCAACTGATATTTACTGAGCACATATGATAAGTTGCATACCTTACTAGATGCTGGGGACACAGCAGTGATTAAAACAAGATTTAGACCTCCATGGATTTTATAGTATAAGGGGAATGAGAGATGATAAACAAATATAGAATATAATATCAAGAAGTGAGGCTTTGAAAGATAAATTATATATACTACAATGGAAAACAAAATAGACAGACCTTACACTCACTAGTTAAACTTTGGACAAAATAAAGACAAATGTGGGAGTTTAAAATTAAGGGATGGAGTAGTTCTGAATGGTAATCAAGGTCCAAGAAGTAGCTCTGGGTACGGTGGTTGAAATGATGTTTGTGCGGCATGGGAGGGAATGGGGGAGTGGGCACTCACTGAGTCTGCAAAGGCCAAGAACTTGGAGTTGAATTGTTCATCCATACATATCCTGATTTGACATTGATCTATAACCTGGGAAAGCCCTGGACCAGAGCCTCCTTAAGTCAGAACATGGATGTTATTATAAAGTACAAATGAGATGTTGATCGAGATTAGGAATTCATTAAAATGGAAAAATGTTTGGTTTATAATGAAGGCATTTCCATCGCAGAATTTTAAGAATTTTGTTATTCATTATCCTTTGTTTTTAAGTAAAATAACATGTTTTTAAAATTATTTTAGTTTGATTTTTTAATGTTTATTTTTGAGAGAGAGAGAGAGAGAGCAAGCAGGGGAGGGGCAGAGAGAGAGGGAGACACAGAATCCAAAGCAGATCCAGGCTCTGAGCTGCCAGCACAGAGCCAGATGTGGGGCTTGACCCCACGAACTGTGAAATCATGACCCTAGCTGTAGTCAGCCACTTAATCAACCGAGTCGCCCAGGTGCCCCTGAAATGACATGGTTTTTAATAGGCATCTTGAAGATCTGATTGCATAAAAGACCATAAGAACTCCATATATTTGGGAGATTGATAAATTGGCTTCCTTCAGAAAAATACGTTTTGTTCAAGTTTATATGATAATGAACCCCAGTTCAGCATCAACCTCCCAGAGCACTCCTGACCAGGCAAGGTGTCAGAAGGGGACATATGAGAAGTTCTAGATACTGGCTTACCATGGTGTCCTCACCCTAGACCCAGAGATACTAAGGGTCTTTTCCTTGAGCGCCATACTCCAGTGTGTTCTGTTTATCCCTGATGAACAAAAATGAATTACTTAAGGAACAAATGGGCGCGCCTGGATGGCTCAGTCAGTTAAGCATCCGACTTCAGCTCAGGTCATGATCTCACAGTTCGTGGGTTCCGCACCACATCGGGCTCTGTGCTGACAGCCAGCTCGGAGCCTGGAGCCTGCTTCAGATTCTGTATCTCCCTCTCTCTCTCTCTCTGACTCTCCCCTACTCACACTGTCTCTCTCTCTCAGAAATAAATAAAAATATTTAAAAAAAAGAACACATGAAGCCCTTTCTTCTGTTTTAGTGGTGAGACTGTGGCTTTGTGTGGCACCAAGCCCCCAGCTCCCATTTTGTAGCATCTGGGAATGGCTGTATCAGACATATAAACGTTGGCTTTTAAAAAGAAAATGAAAAGGCTTGCTTTCACAATTCACAGCTGCTTCACCTCTGTCTAATGTTACCAAGTAAAAGAAGAAATGACCTATGATAAAGCTTGAGTCATGGAAAGGAGGAATCTAATAAAAAGGAAAGAAATGGTGTGAAACCATAAATTAAAAAAAAAACATATATCATGAAAGCTGTTCTTTTTAATGTTTTAGAGAGGTTAAAAACTTACTTTAGTGTGTCTTATTTCATAGGACATTTTGAATACTTATATGGTGCCAGTTATATCACAATGGTGTTCTGACTCTAATAATTCAGTCTTTTTAAGTAATTAAATTTTTAAATGTGGATAAGGTGAACATTTTAGAAGACAGAATTTGTTTCCATTTTTAAACTAGAAACTTAGAAACTAAAAAGTTTTTATAAGATCTTCACTTGGGGTGAGTTATCATATGGCATTGCCTGGAGAAGCACATGCTGTATGCCTTGTACACTGACATTGCTGAATCTCTGCTGGATGATGAAAAAATGGTAAAAAGAAACCATGGAACTGTCACTTTCCAAAGCTATAGTAATTCATCAAATTAAAAACTGAGCTGCGAACATGAAGATCAAGTCAATATCTTCTCTATAAAATTATATCTTTTCCTTAAAAATGGAAGTACTTACAGATATGGTTGGGCTTACCATTTTACTTATATTTATATTATAAAGACAAATATATTTACTTATAATACCAGCTGTTTACTTATATTCCAATATCAGCACAAACTAATAATCAAAGGTTTTCTATGTGAATGTTTGGCCATAATAAATAAATATTACAAATGCTGCTAAAATATTCAAAGGACTGAATACCTTCTTTTGAACCATATGATTTCCTCTGAAACAACTTTGACATTTGTTCCTATAGTTCAAGGGCATTTGGGAATAAAAGTATTAACACAAGTGAAAGTGATGACCTCAAACCATATTAGTGGCCATTAGTTTCTTCACCACTACACACTGGCAGAAAAAAGAAGGCACAAGTTTTATTTAGGAATGTCCTTGAAAGAGCAGTCAAAAATATTTTTTAATTAAATCTTAACCTTGAGTACATGTCTTTCAGTATTCTACATGATAAAATGGGAAATATGCATAAAGCATGTCTACTGCAAATGGAAGTATCTTTCTCAAGAAGGGTAGCAATAGTTTCAGTTGTAAACTGAAATGGCCACTTTTCTCATGGAACACCATTTTCACTTGAAAGAATGACTGACAGACAAAACTATGGTTGTTTAGATTTAGGTGTTTGATAGACATTTTATCAAAATAAACAAATGATTTCTAAAATAAAATATAATTTTTAAAGATGGTATAATAAAATATGTCAACATTTAGAAGATCTGCACAATTCAGTGAACCAATAATTTCTTTTTTTTTAATAATTTTTTTAATGTTTTTTTATTTATTTCTAGGAGAGAGAGAGAGAGAGACAGCGTGAGCAGGGGAGGGTCAGAGAGAGAGGGAGTCAGATTGAAACAGGCTCCGGGCTCTGAGCTGGCAGTCAGCACAGAGCCCGACGCGGGGCTGGAACCCACGAACCGCGAGGTCGTGACCCAAGCGAAAGTCGGACGCTTAACCGACTAAGCCACCCAGGCGCCCCCATTGAACCAATAATTTCTAAATAATCCACAAGGATGCTACAAAATGGCATATGAATAAATGATCCACTTACAGTCCAAGAGGAACCTATAAAGTTTAATGTCACAGAGTACATTAAGTTCATTTATTATTGTTGTACATGGTGGTTGAGAAACATTTAGCAATATGGAAACAGCAGTATCGAATAACCTATATTATGCTTAAGTCCATATATAATTATAGACATAGCATAAGTGAATTATGATAGTGAGTTTACATTACTGTGTGAATCTAGATATTGCTTTAAAAGATATGTGAAGAGAGGTGATTGGATGGCTCAGTGAGTTGAGTATCCAACTCTTGATTGTGGCTCAGGTCATGATCCTGGGGACATGGGATTGAGCCCCATCTCAGGCGCTGTGCTATCTGTGGAGCCTGCTTAAGATTCTCTTTCTCTCTCCCTCTGCTCCTCTCCCCTGCTCATTCTCTCTCTCTCTCTCTCTAAAAAGTGAAGATCGCTGAAGCAATAGCAAATTTATGATTACTTCTGAAACCATGACTGGAATATGAAAAGGAAGAAATAGACACCGAGTATTACCATGACACCATACTTCATTATGTAAGACTCTATTACACTAGTGCTAAGAGGAAGGATTTGACAAGCTAATTAATTTGTCTTTTCTCTTTACACCTTAAGCCCTTTTGCTTCTCAATCCCTCTCTCTACTTCAAAGCTGTGTCTACCAACAATACTAGCAGTTGCATAACCTACACATTTTCAAGGTATTCAGAAGAGTCATCTTTTGGTTCAGAAAGGTAAGTCGAGAGATATGAAGCAGCATTTCTTTGGGGTTGAACAGTTTTAATTACAAGAGTGGATGTTTAAGATTTTGAGGTTGTCATGCTGGTGCTGAACATTGGACCCCTAAGTAAGAAAATTGTCCATTTGTGTTTTTTAAAATATTTGTTAATTTATTTTCAGTAGTACTCTTATTCAATTTTAATTCACATGCAAACCAAACTATGCACATAGTTTTCAGTTTTGTTTTTAGAAAGGTATATTTGTCAAGTTTGGAGGATAGGACAAATTTTATTTAACTGTTAACTAGCTTGATGTGAACTTATAAATATTTATATGAATGTTAGGTGGGCCTCTGTTTGTACTCTTGAGCAGGCCTTTCAAACATTAGAGGAGGGCGTGAATTTCCACTCCATCATCTGAAGCTAGCCTGCATAAAGGGAGACAGTGCTCATTAGAGAATGAAGATATGGTTATGAATTTCTTTCCTGAGAGTGCATTCATAGTATGCTATGTATTCCTTCTATCCTGCTGGGGGGAGGAGTCATAGGGAATATTCCTTTCAGTTCACATCAACCACAGGATTGATTCTTGAAGAAATTATTTGAGAGCTTGATATGTCCTCATTTGGTGATTAGAGGGGAATAATGACTGATATGTGACTGTTGCCTATGAAGCCTAAGTGTTATATTGAGCAACCTGACCATATTGAGAACAAGGTACATTTATAGTAGGGGAAAGGGAAATTGGTTGTTTCCAGAACCAAGTGGATCCCATGAAACAGAGCTGGTCTGGGGTTGTCCCACTGGCTGGGACATACAGGAGAGAAGGTATCCTAACAGAAATACGAATTGCTATAAACCAAGAGCTGAGGGAAGACTCAGAGGACACATCTCCAATATCAAAGAAATCAAGCCAGAGTTCCCCAGCAGGCAGATCATGCATTAACCCACAATTGTCTCTCGTGAGAGAAAGGACACAGACTTCTGCACCTAGCATACACCAACACCAGATTTCAGATGCACCAATTAAGTGAGGAGGATGGGAGACAAAGCCAGTGTGCTGTGACAAAACTGTCACTCTGTCTTCCACTTCCCTTTTCCCTTACCTCTATGAGTCTTCCAAGCCCAGTATAGTCCCAAGCTGCAGGAAGAGAGAAGCTTTAAACTAATACTGGACTGGAATTTATCATATTTCGAAAAGGAGAATATTCATAAATTTTTATGAGCTATTATTAAAACTACAGGAATTCCTCCAAGATTTCACTCAAGGGCAGGGAAAGAACTATTTATTGAAGTGAGTTTAACACAAAGTTTTAAGAAAAAATGTAGTTGCTTTTTGTTTGTTTTCTACTGAGTACAGTGTGTTCACTGAGTACACCAGTTTGGAGAATGTATTAAAGGAAATAATTTTTTTGCATTACATTGAAAAAGACTTGGCATTTAAGGCAAATTTTGAGTTTTTGCTTATGAAAATACTTTAAAAAATCTATAAATAGTACTATTAAGTAAGTAAAAAAGCCTAAAGTGGACACTTTAGTATAAGTAAAGCATAGATCATGTAGAAAAAGGAATGCAAAAGTTGAAGAATATGTGAAGTAAAATCCAGAAGAAACCCAAACAGAATCTATGAATATATTTATAAATTAGTCAATAAGAGGAACTAGAAATGCAAATCAGAACTTCTCTATACAATTTTCAAAGTTTGTAGCATATATTTCTGTAATAGTTACTTGGAGTAAAATAAATGCCATGGTTGAATACCTTTGGTTATCTACTGCTGTGAAATCAATGATCCCCAAGCTTAGTTGCTCAAAAACATTGTTTGGATTGACTGGTCTCAGCTGGTTTGTTCTCCTGATGTGATGCTGTAGTTATCTTAGAATTCAACTGAGCTAGGACATACAAGATGCTCACTCACATGGGTGGCTGTGGAGGTTAACTGTTGGCAGGAGACTCAGGTGGGACTATCAATCTGAGTGGCTCCATTCTCCTCAATATGGATTTTCCTTTTGTCTTTGGCTTCATGTAGCATGTTGATTGGTTCCACGGGGTGGAGGGAGGAGAGTTTCTCAAGAGCGAGAATTCCAACAGTAAGGAACTAGAAGCTGCCAGTCTTAGGTCAAAAGACCCAGAATATCACTTCTACTGCATTCTGTTGATCAAAGCAGTACATAGCCAGACCAGATTCAAATGAAGGGGAAATAAACTCTACCTCCCCATAGGGGAGTTGCATACACAAACAGGGAAGGAAAGAATTGATAGCAGCCATCTTTGGAGACTAGAAACTATGGAGTGCAATCATACTTAAAAATCCTTTATTTTGAGAGCACCTGGGTTTCTTAGTCAGTTAAGAATCCGACTTGGGCTCAGGTCATGATCTCGTGTTTCGTGAATTCAAGCCCCTCATCAGGCTTGGTGCTGACAGCTCGGAGCCGGGAGTCTGCTTCAGATTCTGTGTCTCCCTGTCTCTCTGCCTTCCCCTGCTCATGCTCTGTCTCTCTCTCTCTCTCTCTCTCTCAAAAATAAATAAACATTTAAAAAAGAATTCTTTATTTTCATAAAATTGTGACTTCAAAACAGGTCAGGTTTTATTATATCAGAAAGATTGTGTAGGCTGTCTAGTTTAACACCCACAATTTTCTAGCAGCCAGAATAGGCAAATTCAGGAAAGCACAATGCCTTTGTTTTTGCAACCTGGCCTGGGGTCTAAGATTGTACATTTTCTCACTAAATTCACTAGTAATATTTGTGACTAACTTCTAATAAGTTAAAATGTTTATTTTGAATCTTCTTATTTGAATTTCTCAAATCCTACTGGGTGATTGGGAAACATAGTTTATTAAAATAAGGAAATAGTTTGAAGATAGTGGTGGATATATGTAAAATATATGTGTTAATTGCATAAAAAGTAATGAGAAATAATATTACATTTCAATTCACTTCACTTTTTTTCAAAAATTTAGCATAAGATTATCTGTGTAACACCTACTTAATGAATAAAGGGAATAAAACCTCACTGAACATATTGCTAGGTCTACAAGATTTAGTTTAAAAACTTGTTTTCTTTACTGGAAGTTAAACTTCATATGCTTAATACTTGACAATCAGGCAGAAGTATATGTTGACCAACTTGTCAAGATTGGCCAGAATCAAAATCCAGGTGGAAACAAATAGCCTAGTGTTACTTTATGCAAGTCTCTTTATAGACCAGACTTATCATACAAACAAAATCTGAGACAGTATATAAAACTTCTTTGCAGTCACTTGACCTTCTTTAATCTCCTCATCTCTGGGTTCTACCTTTAGTCAAGGTTCTCCAGAGAAACAAAACCAATAGGATGTGTGTGTGTGTGTGTGTGTGTGTGTGTGTGTTAGAATCATTCATTCATTCACTTATTATGAGGAATTGGCTTATGTGATTAAGTATCCTGTGAAGTCACACAGTCTTCTGTCTGCAAGCTAAATACCAAGGAAAGTAAATGGTGTAATTCAGTCTGAGTCTAAAGGCTTGAAAAATGGGGAGCCACTGGGGAGCCAGACAAGATGGAATGTGATGTCCCAACTCAAGCAATCAGGGAGGAAGCAAAAAAGGGGCAGATTCTTTCTATACAGGCCCTGAGTGGACTGAAAGATGTCCACCCAAATTAGGAAGGTCAATCTCCTTTGCTGAGTCCACTGACTTAAATTCTAATCTATCCTGAAATACCCTCACAGACACACCCAGAAATAATGTTTAATCTAGATCCCCCATCCCCCATTGGCCAGTCAGGTTGACATATAAGATTAATCATCACACTCTATGCTCCCACTTGCTATTTGAGCTCGCTTCTCTGATTTTTTTCCCTTGAATCTTGACATTTTCTTGAGACAGGTTTTATTTTATTTTTCTTTTAATTTANATAGAGAAAGAGAGAGAAGGCAAGGTGGGATGTGGCAAAATTGGAAATAGAATGAACAGGCAGAAGCGATAAGAAGCTTTTTTCAAAGAGCTAAAGGGGAGAATATGGTTGGATAGGTGAGAGAAGGATGCTGGTGTTCTCCAGAGAGACTATATAGTCTAATTACTCCTGATAGAAAGATGAAAATGTCAGTAGGTGTAGAATTTACATCTACAGAATGGACTCGTTGTGATTGTTTAAGCAATCCGGTGACTGGAGTTAATCAAGTCAGTGTTCTGGGGAAAAAAGAAAGAAAAGAGAAAAAAAAAAAAAGGGAGGAGGGCACCTCTCAGGCAGGGATGGGCGTGGCGTGATCCAATGCCTCAGGCGGGAGCTCTGTCTTGGGGATTGTGGGGAGGAGAGTGACGGTGCTCCAGTCCCTTCTTGAACCAAGCGCTGCACCTCGCTTTTTTGGGCGTGTAAACTCCCCGTACCGGGGGCACAGCCGAAGTTGGTTGCACTCTTCAACTCAGGCCAGTCCCAATCTCCAAATCCCAGTCCGCGCGCCCCGCTGAAGTTGCCTTAGACACAGCTTCCCAGGCAACCCCCTCGGGCAATTCCAGGCCCCCTGCGGAGCTCTGGGGGCGGAGTCAGAATCGCTGCTTCCTTCTCTGGGTCAGGCTGGTGCGCATGCGCGGGGGCTTGCCCGCAGGGTGCGAGGAGCCCTCTGGAGTGAGGAAAACCAGGTCCCTCTGTGTCTCGTCACCCAAAACACGAACTCGCAGGCAAATCTCCCAGTTTTTAGCTCTTTGCCTTCTCTCTAGATTTCCAGCCCCCCAGGAGCATGGATGCCTGGTGTCTATACGCAGCTCTTCCAGGGGCCCCAGCCGCCCGGGAGGACAATGGCGGCAGGCACGCCGCTACTCTGAAGTCCAGCCCTCCAGGAGCCTGCACAAAGGAGCAGTCTGTGCACTCAGCCCCTCCGGGACCAGTTGGCGCGAGGGGACCTCGAGTGCAGGTATTTGGCGCGCAGGGTGTTTCCATGCCTGGAGTGGAGGTTTTTCCCTTGAGCAGAGGTTTTTCTGTTTTGGACTTTCTTTCTCCCCTCTCACCCCCCGCAGAGGGGGACCGCCTCCGACCCTGGAGTCTCCGATCCCGGCCCGATTTTATCTTCCCCAGCTCGCACTCACGTTAGAAGGCTTTCTCGGTGGATTCTGCGTCTTTTTTCTCCCAATCTCTCAGGTTTCGTAAGGTTTCCAGTGGCTTCAGATCTTTTCTGTGTGAGGTATGGGCACGAGTGCAAGTACGGAGCTCCTTACTTCTCCGCCATCTTGCTCCCTCCTTGAGACAGGTTTTAAACATAATTTTCTAACTGATCATTGTATCCCTATACATAGCATTGGATAATTGCCTTCCTGTTTTATACAACAGAACTTGGCTAATCGGTACTTAATTTTTCCTACATTTCTTCTTCCTCCCTTTCTTTCCCCCCTTTTTTCCCTCCTTCCATTCTTCTCTTCCCCATCTTCTCCTTTCTTTATTCCTCTCTCCTTTGTCTGCCTGCCTTCTTTCCCTCCCAAATAACTATTCATGCACTTAAGTGTTTAGAGCACTAATTTTGGTGCTTTGGACCCAATGACCAACAAGACAGACAAGATATTAGCCTTTAAGAAACCTACCCTCAGGGCACCTGGGTGGCTCAGTTGGTTAAGTATCTGACTTCAGCTCAGGTCATGATCTTATGATTCGTGGGTTGGAGCCCCGCATCAGGCTCTGTGCTGACAGCTAGCTCAGAGCCTGGAGCCTGCTTCAGATTCTGTGTCTCCCTCTCTCTCTGACGCTTCCCTGCTCATGCTGTCTCTCTCTCTCTCTCTCAGAAATAAATTAAAAAAAATTTTTTAATATTAAGAAACCTACCCTCAAACACTAAATATATACATAATTTCAAAATTAATGATTTGGCTCTAATGTAAGTGCTATGAAGAAGGAAAGGATGAAATGAAAGAATATGATAGGATAGGGGGGCATTCATCTTCCTGGAGTAAGTGACATTAAAGTTAGAATCTGAGAAATGCATGTAAGTTAATCACATGAACTCTGATGAGAAGCGGTTTCCCAGCCAGAGGGAATAACATGCTAATGTCCTAGGCAGAAAGACGGGGGGGTGGGGGGTGGGGGGCAGGAATTGGAGGAACTGATAGAAATTCAGTGTTATTGGGGCTTATTAGAGAGAGAGAAAAAAAAAGAGTGGACAAAGATGAGACTCCAAAGGATGGGAGGAGGTCAATAATGCAGTCTTGTGAGTGATGATAAACTCCTGACGGAATTAGGTGGAAAGGGATTAAGTGCTTTGGCTGCACAGGACTGAATGACCACACCTGTAGGGAGTGTAAAGAGCAAGGGAAAGGAAAAGACAAAATTCACAATTAAATGAAGCTTTGAGATAATCTTTGATTTGTGCTCACTTATTTTATACCCGTTAGTGAATAATAGTTTTAAATCTTTCAAGCTGAACAGGACTTTGGTTTTGTTTGTTTTTACTCTTACCTGGAGTAGGCTCTACTTCTATTCCTGACATATGAATCCCTGAATTTCTGAATTGAATTCAGAAGCTCCTTTAACTGATACATTTTTGGACTTCACATAAAAGTAAAGGAGGATCAAGAGAATGCTACAGTACTGTTTGTAGTTCTCTGTTTATAAGAGCACATAGCAATCAATGTTTGCACCCCATGGAAATATGGTTTCAATTTTGTCCTTGAAACATGAGAAGAGATGTGTTGCCAGCACATATTTATTTCTGCAACACATCTTCTTGTTTCTGGAGTGTACAGACATCCTATGAAGTTTTCCTTTCAGTTTTTTCAAGTTTAGTTTCCTTTTAGTGTGATGAACACCTGATAAATGATAGTATTTGACATAACGATGAAAATACTAGCTGGAATAATGTGCCAACAAGAGAAACCAATTGCCATGAGTCTACTAAGAATATCAACTTCTGTCTTACTTATTGGGATTTATATTTGAACATACTGGCTAACTTTCAAATCGTAACTTTTCATTGATTAAATTCAAAACAAGAAGCCAGGATTTTGAGGCTGGATTCTTCGAACTTGTTGCATTTTGTTACTGTATTAACATAACAGAAACAGATGATTAGTAATCATGGCCTTGTAAGTTCATTAGAAATGTGACACACATTCATTTACTATAAATTTGAAGCCTTAAAGTTTACTTATGACCACCAATTTGGCCTGAAAATAGCAAAAGTATGACGAAGGTTAAATAGACTTTCAAATCAATAGTCCTTTTTTGGACTTCATGTCCATACTTCTCTCTCTCTCTTTTTTTTTTTTAATGTTTTTTATTTATTTCTAGGAGAGAGAGAGAGAGAGACAGCATGAGCGGGGGAGGGTCAGAGAGAGAGGGAGTCACAGACTGAAACAGGTTCC